>NC_060265.1:3175785-3502539 GCF_021901455.1 Neodiprion lecontei
CTCTTCTACATCAATATATACTTTACTTCGCAATATGGCAGCTCTTACAATTAGAGGACCTAAAGTTCTAGAGTTGAATAAATGATTTTAAGAACATACGATCAATGTGTTAATTTTGAGGATCATGTCAAAAGGCGTCAGGAAAGTGGCGGACTGGAAGTTAGTACAATAATTGCATAGAACTGGAAAATTGAATATGATGAAATATTATAAATATACGCATAAACAAGGAGACATTATGTAACGAAGAAATAGTCGGTTTTATTACTGTATTGCCACTTTATTGACTCGAAAGGTGGGACCAATATACAAAAAAATAGTTCAAAATTGAGAAAAAGAAAGAAAACCAGAAACATCGGAAACCGCATTTGAGGGAATAAAATATAAAAGGTAATCATATGCGACTCTTATCCCGCTTTTCAGATCAATAAACTGGCCACAGTCAGATCGAGAATAAATTTCTTATGTTAACACGGGAATAAAACCAATCATTGGTTGTCATTCGGTTATCAGCGCGGTGTGATTTAGGTTCACATAATCTCCCGGTAGGTATGCAGCTGAGATAGTGCCGATAATGCACATTACACAGATTATACTTTAGACTATAACTTAGGGTTATATTGTAATAATGAAAACTTTAGTCCCAAAGAACCAAAAACCGATAATAAGAGTTACAAAACCATTCGTAACAGTCGTATGCTTAGGGAAATCTAACACAAATGACTTAGATTTGACTCCAAAAAGCGCTGTCCATATATTCGCAACAGATGTAAAATCTATATTACATATTTTACCGTTTAGCTACAATTGTGAGTCCGCGTCGACTGCCAAGCCACATAAAAATATCGTTTTAGAAGTGAAAGTACATGCAGATCTGAAATGTAACTTTGTTTGCTGATCTACTCGAAGAAGGGCAGAAACCTTCCAGGAAATCGCCCGGTATATATCTTATATATCAATTTCATCGAAGTACCTGCGTCACAGCGGTGAATAAAAAAGGGCAAAGATTGTTGTCGCGCCCGACAGGAGTGCCGGAAGTTTTTATTTGGGGCGGTTCACGACAAAAAAATCAAGAATTCGACGGCAAATTTATTTGTTTATGGAAGTGCGATACTCACCGAGAGCCTTTTGTGGTCCGAGAAGAACAAAGTCCGCGGAACTGGACAGAAGACCGTGAAGAACAAGTACAGGCAACCTGTCGTTCAAGACCCTTGTTGGCCTGGGTCTTCCGGCAGCTGATGATAAATCCTCACTCGATCCCGACTGTACTGGACTATCCTCGTCCGTTGCAGTTGTGCCAATGGGTATCCTCTCGGACAAAGGCCGGGGCACACGATGCATTTCAAGACGATATCCATCTTTCGTCCAGGCGTGATGAGTCTCGGCTGGATAACCGTGCAGTCTTATTAACTCGGGCTAAAAATGAACGGTTCGCATTAGTTGGCAATAGAGCCCGGATAAATTTGTGTTGAAAGTGGGAAAATATGTACAGACAATAAAGACTTGAAAACTAAAATATGGAAATTAGAAAGTGTATTTTCTGCCTCCAAACATCGTATTTTATTTAGAAAACAAACTAATTAAGGATTGAAAATGATGTAATTAAAAAAATATGTACTTACAAGTTAATCCGGACCCTAGTTATCAATGTACCGTACATGCATGCATTTCCCTTCGGATCAATGTACCTTATACGAGCGAATCGCGACGGAGTTCTCGAGCACGCTGAACCGACAACATAATTCTTTTTCAAGGCTCTCCACGCTCCAACGTGTTTACGATGACGCAATGCGGAAACAAATATAACTATGCAGATATTTCTATTGACGCCAATTGCGGTTTAAGTAAAACCGGTAACTGTATATGTATAGGCAGATACATATACGCGGTGTATAATACCTGGCAAACGCGGATAACTAAACTGGTCAACAGTGGTTTTGTTGCTCTTGATATTTGAGTCGTCTTAGAAAGATTCGATGTCAACGACCTTAGGAGGAAGCATAGTTTTTCGAAATTGGCTCTAGTTATTTATTTTATCGACATTTTTATATATGATTCAAAAAAGCAATGTTTAGGTGAAAAATTCGATTTCTTTTTTTTAATATCTAGTTTATCAAAAAAATACTATCAATAACTTTATTTCTACTTACTTTATTCGGACACAAGTATAAAAAATGTAAGAAATATAATACTTTGTTGTTCTCGCCATGAAAAAGAGGGCACGACAAGTTTCTTCGAAAGGGGGTGTATTGGGGTGTTCCGAAAAAAATTAAAAAATTTCCCTCAAACACGCATCAAAATTTCGGTCGAGCATCTTAAATAGAATATCTCAGCTAAATACGAGCTCTTAATATTGGTTTTTTACCATTTTCCATTTAAATAACACGTAAAAAAATGTAGGAAAATTTTTGAATTTTTTTTTCTCATAAACATCTGACGTATAAACCATCTAAACGTACATCTAATAAACTATCTGTATTAACAGATTCTTATAGGAAATTTCACACTTTATAAAAAAACTACTGATATAGAATTTTTCTAACTTTAACCGTTCAAGAGAAATTCGCCTATAAACATTAAATCATCTCGAATACAATACTACAATAACATAAAAACCAGAGCCAATCTAATATAATCATAATTATATTCGTAAGTTTTACGTACTCAAACATCAGAATTCACAGAAAAAATCAGAGCAACAAGAAAAAGTATTTATTTCGTAGAGCTGTGCTATCAATGAATTTATCGGTAAGCAAGCACGATGCAAATTGTCACGTCATGCCAAACGATTTGTCGATAAAACTCCAAGAAAACAATTGCCCGAATTCCAACGAACCCGACTATTTTGCTGCAGGAAACGTTCGGCGTTTACGTATACAATGTGCGATGTCACTGTACAAATATCAAGTTAACGAACTCCTACCGTACGTAAATAAAATGACCCTCTTCTAGATTCCATAATTCTCTGAAACGTATACATGAAATTGACATTCTTAGCTAAGTGTTTCCTTTTGTAACGAGCATATTTTCAGAAAATACGCCTCTGCCAGATTTGACCGCGGTTATGAATATAATCCGGAAAAACACAAAATATACTACTACTAGCCAGGATCTAGCCACGCTTCACACTGTTGTGTTCCAGGAGGGTTAGAAAGGAAATCACTTGCATATTTCGATCGATAAAATAAGCGTTATACATGGGTGATTGGTTTTTCAGACGGTTTCACGTCACCAGCACACCTAGAATATTTCTTTCGTAAGTACAGGGACTTATTTTCTTCTCTACTTTAGAAATTCACATTATCACCTGATATACGTATATTTCCATTCAAGACAGTATACGCTAATAGTACGTAATATATACAGTATGTACATAACAGGTCTACGTGCCGTCGGAAGTTTTATGCCTTTATTCTAGATAATTGTATCTAAGATAATCATCTTATTGTAAAACGTCACAACTATCGACAGTTGGAATTGAATGAGAACGTGGGTTTGATACCCGCGACAACAGTGCAATGTGTTGTGACTCTCAGACACTCGACAAACAGCTTCATGCGTCAGGCGGCGTATAACGCTCTCTGTTTATACGAGTTTCATATTCCTGGAGTTCACATAATTTGTTATCTAGTTAAGTCGAGCATGAAATAACAACTAGTCACGTTAACGAAAGGATTAAAAATACCGCGCTAAGCGTGTTATACGTTATACGGTATAATTCCCTTAGATCCATTCTGACACATTCAAGGCCACTGATGTAGCTGCTGCTACCTGTTCGCGAACGAGTCGAGAACTATGTATAAACATGTGGATACAAAGATTCCTCAAACACAAATTTCTGCGTCGTAATAAATCGTTTAAAGAGCAGATTTCAGTGATCGAATCAAAAAGAAACGATGCCCGCCGACGTTGTATTAAATGCATGCACGTACACGATAATGTGAAGTGAGAAAAGATAACCTTTACCAATAATCTATGGAAGAGTTGATTGGGAAATTTTAGAGTGTGCGCAATTATTGCAAAAACTTATCGCCGCTATGGTACGGGCGGGAAAAGCGAGTCAATTCGATGCAACGCGACGCTTGTAGTATAACGAATGTCCAGTTACCACGGCATCACGTTACTTCTAGCGTACCCTTGGAAAACAAATATCAACATGATATATTATACCATTGCATACGTACTGTCGATATGTGAACTTCGTCGTGATCCAACCCTTCGGTCATTATACGAGGAAGGCGGCAAGGATTCGATCAAGAAGTAGCAATTATTCACAGCGGAGCAATTGCCACTTGAGTGGGTAACGTCGTTGTTTACGATTCGGGAAACAAACGCCACGAACTCGCTGTCAGAATCACGCACGAGACACTGGCGCAGCTGATCGCTGAACGGCTAGATTCCGGGCTGCTGCGCAGCCGTCTGCGCATTCTACGCGCATGCGCAGTGTCCCGACTCGCGTCTCATCCAACAACACACGAGTCACGTGATCATTCATTTTTCAAATTATGAAGAAACCGCCTCCGGCAAACGATCGTGGGTTCGGAGTGACCGATCTCATATGTACCTACTGTATGCGGGTACGGTAAAGCATCGATTAACCGAACCCACGTCATCCGACTTGATTATTCGACCTCTTCACGGAGTTGCATAACCCCGTGTTACCCGTGTTATAACGACTGTGTAGACCTGTGGTAGTGTACGAAATTGCGACGTAAAAATGTGTATTTCTTTGTAATAATCATTGACTCGAGAATGTGCGCTTGTCCCTTTATTTCATATCATTCGAGCTATAGGACCGATCCTTAATAGCTCGGATAATCGAGGTTCTACTGTATACATATACATTTATATACATACATATTATACTGATAAATATCAGTAGACGCACTTTTTTCTATAAAACATAATATTCACAGCTTATTATACATTGTAAATAAATTCAGAAACAAACAAAATAAAAAACATCAACTTTCTTCTTAGACGGATAATCTTGACAAATTTGCATCGTATGCATTTAAGAGTATAATTAGTAATTACTCTTTATCACTAATTATGTATAGTTTTACAAGTCTTGTGGTCTGCGGTCAACGGGTTCCGCGCTGATTGAGAGACTGTAATAAATATACATATTTGTATATATACATTTGTTACGTGCGAAGCCACTTTTAACCAAACATTTTTAAACAAACCGCGATCTGTACGCTCTTCGCACGTAACATATATATGCATATAATATAGTATATATTCGTTTACGTATACGTATAACTATACCTACCTAATCGACACCCCAGGATCCCTTCTACAGCTCAGTGAAATAACAGCGTGCGTCACTAGTATTATGTATATATTAAGTTCGTAATTTTTTTTTCTGTAACTTTCACCGTCGTCGATATCTTGAAGTACATTGTAATTGTTATAATTTATAAGTATTTCACCGAAGCGCTAGTTTGACATTCATTAGAGTTTACAATAAAAATTCTTCTAAAATGTAACGCGTCGAGGGGATATACGTATGGACGTTGTACCGTAACCTGAAATAGTTCTTGTAGGGTCGGATCCGATGTTCAGACCTACCGCGTGTTGAGCTCAGCTTCGGCCTTTCGGGTATCTTTCGTGCAGGTACAAGGCCTTCCCTAGTTACTGTACAAATAAATACATGCAAATTCACGTACAAAGTATAGCGAATATCGGTATTTCGAAGCCGAGCTAAGCATCCATCATCGGTATGCACTGGTACTCGCATACAGCAATGACACTCGTGTAAATTTATGCGTGAGTTTTTACATAATTGCCTACGTCTATCCCAGCACAGCGTGGAACAATCATTGAGAGTAATTCTTTTCATATATCTTCATGCTTTTAAACCGGCAAAATTCACGCAAGGTCCGTCCGAAGCGTTCAGACCTTTAGAGGATGTAGAAAATCCAGTACACAGCGTTGAACAGAAGGAAACTGACGGGAAAAACAATTCTTGAATACTTGTCGATGATGTTAACGTCTTTGATCTTCGGCATCGAAGCTCGCAATACCGAGGCACCTCTTCGTAATGCATGTAATACCTAGAACAGATCGACACCAATCTCCGTTATCATATCTTATTGTTACTCGAGATTTGCTGCTGCAAAAATCGATCCATGCTCGGTCAATCATTGTTCAACACTCGTAGCGTGGCCGGAACTTGTAAGCACGAGAATAAATGCCTGACAAACATAGATAGATCTCTCATTGTTGGCTATTAGGTTTACGGTTAGCTTGCTATACTCGCTTCGTGCTACCTGCAGCTCCTTCAGCGAAAGAGAAAGCCGGCCAGGTGAACCTCAGGTATCATCAGGCATTCTTGCTCGCACTTACGAGTTCGCTGTCAGGTATAAACGTAAGGAGTACCTGACTGTAAAGCAAGGAGGTATTAACTCGTTGAAATCGCAAAGCACTTTGGAGAGCGGTCGCTTTAAAATTGCTTGAAATCATCGCAATCGCTTGTCACCCGATCCATGAGTGAATACCACCAAGAAGGCGAGAAAGAATACATCGAGAGCATGGATATGTAATTTACATGATTACTTTGGGTTTGTGCTGCCTGGCGCCCCTGTACCGCAAACCGCTCGTTCTACAGTGAGTGTTGTATCCCGGAGGTCGAGAAATTCGGAAGCTTGGAGGAAATTTGGCCGGGTCGTGATCCCGAACCGGTACTCCTGCACCATCCGGAGCAGCCACGATTCCTGACCTGCTTCTTATGCTGGGCAATGGTGACATTCTCAGATCTTGGAGCTCTATGATATCTGCATCTGTCGATTCGGCAAATGGCGAGCTCGCTTCGCCACCTGAGCAGGTTGACGTATTACACACGTAGATTTATGAAACGTGACTATGCATGTAGAAGGATATTTGTAGAAAATTTCCAAATGAATACAGTGCAGATTGCATGTTGTAGCACAATTACTTGTATCAAGTCCTTATCGAATGCCATTTAGATAAGAATTTCTGCGCGTGTACTGTACTACATGTATTTAGTCGTTGACCAGTTCCACGAAGATATAACAACACTTTAGGTAGATAGATAAACAACGTATAAATATGGGTACCAGTTTTTGCCGTGGTAACTGATTTTTTCTCCGTTCCTTCCTTCTTCTTAGTCTTCTTTTTAGCCCTGGCACCCCAGTACGTATAGTTTACAGCCGCATACTCTAGGAGGGCGGCGAATACAAACACGAAACACATTACGAGATATATGTCAATCGCCTTCACGTAGCTTATTCTTGGCAAGGAACTCCTGACGCCCGTTGATATCGTAGTCATCGTCAGCACAGTGGTAATACCTGGAATTCCGTATAATCTTGTACGTGTAAGGCTATGGCGACAAGAATCATTACGGTGAATTATAACACGTGGTTGTGCATAATTCGTTTACTTCTTCTAAATTCATTCCTCAGACATTTTTTGTAAATGTAAGATTACAGGCTTGGCAACGAGTTCAGTTTATTTTACTCATTATGATTCAGTACGGTGTGCGAGTCTTACCCAGTGCGACTCTCGCGCTGGTTGCCTCGTGGTTTATCCAGAAGCTGACCCAGCTAAGCATTACGATCAGAATGCTGGGTAGGTAGGTTTGAAAGACAAAGTAGCCGATATTTCTTTGCAGCTTGAAGCTGAGAGAAAGTCGCTGATAGATGCCAGTCGCCAATCTTTCCTTACGATCATTTGTCTCGTAGCCGATAATCGTAAATTGTGGCAACTCGGCTTCTTCAACACCACGGACCGGTGTCTCCTTCCAGTACATGACAACGTCCAGAACCGTGTACCCATCTGTCCAGAAAAATAACTATATTTAATGTATGTATTCATATATTTGTGCCGTCGTTGCACAAACAAGAGAATATTCGTACGTATGTTAGGACTAGTGTAGAAACGTACAGCTTTCAATTTCGACAGTGCAATTTTGAGAGTCCAGTGGATAATAGTGAAGATCCATCATGCAGGCCAAGGTTGTTGTAAACCTCATCCCGTAAGTGACAGATCCATCCCCTGACAGACGCACCAACTTGTTTCGCTCCGTCACGTCATGTAGAAAGCTAAGATTGGCAAACCATACCGAATAATTAGCATTAGCTGGTTAAAATCAGCATTTCACCGACCGATTGCGTTAAATATCACATTTGCAAATGACCAACTAAAATTAAGAATAATGATTCGATTGCTGAATACTTTTGTTACGACGCATACAGATTATCTTAATTACTTATCAATAATTTACAACCACCCATGTGCTCACTGGTAGCCGATTTTTTTCAACCAGACCCTTCCTAATATCAACCCTATGGCTGATATCCTTCATTCTCAAGTGCTACGCAACTTTCTTTTCCCCCCACCTTGCTTACTTTTCCCTCAAACCTATCGACCTTATCTGAGTTTTTTCCACCCTCTCGCGCAACTTCGCTTTTCCTTCGATAAGTCAATCACCCGTCACCCTTCAGAAAGAACACATGTGTACATTCTGTGAACACAACGCAATCTCAATTTGTAGTCGCCTAACAATTAGTCCATAACTCTTGACTCAAATCTGTAACTCTCCGTTATCAAGCCATTTCTGTATACGTCAATGTATTGATTTAATCTTTTGTAATTACAATATACTACACGCTACTTAAACCCTGCAAAAAAAAGAAACTTAATTGCAAACAGAACCACCTGTAACCATTTAATAATAATTAGTGCTGTAGGAGGAAAGAACTTTGTTTCTCGTATTTTAATGCCGGCAAGTTTTGCCATTGGAAAACAAATTACGCATGCGGTTGCAGGATCAGAAGGTCCAAGTTGCGGGAATGATATGGAGAAACTTTTGGCAAGTTATTGAATGAGGTCAGTCGGTGTATAGCGACAACCCGCTGACTACCCCACTTACTCTTCCAAGTGGCCCAGCTTAAGGAGCACTATTCTACATGATCTGCGATTGACCCATATCCTCGCTTATCATACATGCATATGTATAGTAGGCATGTGTAAACCTTTGGATTTATGTGCATCATGCATAGTTATAGCTACAGTTAGAGACGTGTATCGTGCACAAGGCAAGAGTGGGGAAAATTTTTCAAATCGATCGCTTTTACCCATATTCACGCAGGAGGTGCGGTGTTTGTATCTCACCTTTTCTGCGTCTTCTTAGCCTAGCACAAAGAGTATGTCACGTACCTAATTCCAGATTTTAGGTGAATACAACAATACGCCTGTGCAGGGTATATACTACGCACGTGAAAAATTTCGACTAAAAATAAATCAGGCACCTTTGACTTGTAAATCATTTCCACAAACTTCAGATGCTATATTTTTATGAAAGAATGTAAATTCGAAAAATTGGTGATTTCGAAAAATTAACGACGGCGCCAGGAATCGAGCCTGGCGTCTAGAGATGCTTGACCGGAGTAAGGCTCACATTATAGTCCTCCATATACAGTGCTTGAAGAGAAGAAACTTCTTATTCGCTATATTTTTATCTATGAAACGTACCACTCGGTTTCGATAAGCTTGTACGTTAATTGAAGGTAAAATAGTAAGTATCATGCAGTGAGGTAAAAAAAGAAATCGAAAACTAAACGTACGTAAAGGTAACATACCTGTTCTTATCGTTAGCAAAAAAGGTATCAGGCACCCAAATCTTTTCGGCAAAATCCCCACTAAGCGTCAGAATTTCTTCTTCGTGCGAAAACGCCAACCTCTCATCTTTCCAGTACTGATTCAGATACATGGTTATGGTATAGTCCTGCGATCAAGAAATCATCCATACTTCAATACGCGTACATTTAACTCATGTGCATAAGATATTTCAAATAGGTACAGTATCTGATGAGTCCAAATATACCATATCATTTGTCTCCGAATCATGATGCAGTGTTTTGGCATAAGTATTCCCAAGACTTACCATGTTGACCTCTGATATGGCGTCAAAACTGGCGATTGTCAAATCCATTCCGACCAAGAGTGGTTCACCTAAATGTATAAAGAAAATTTCAGAGGACGTTATTTACCACAGACTTTCGTACTGCACCGCGCACTCATAGCTGAGCATTAAAAAATCTTTAACATAAGTATGTTGATACATGTTAAGTAGAACGGAAGAAAAATTTTCAGTATACCACCAAAGTTTGGTCTCAGCCGAATGTCGTATCCCTCAAGAATCCTAGAAATTGTTTGGGTTACATTTTCCAATCTATCCGATATCCTAGTGTCGGTGGTGGTTTCACTGCTCTCCCCAGTGCTCCTGTACACGGCATATAAGTTACGACGCGTGTTATGTATGATCTACATAATAGATATCTACGTATCGTATTATAATATGGGTGTGTGCAGGCAAATTATACATATAGGTATAAACGTGTAGCAAGTACCTAACTGTCGGTAAATATCATTCTATCGGTATGTCGATGAATATGCATGTACTCTGTACGTATACGTCACATATATGTGTGTCTGCATAACTGTGACATATAATGCATAATTGATGCGCTCCTGACCCACGCGCCTCTTAAAGAGCCATATCTTATATACATGCAAGTATAAACTCTTGAATGACGCAATAAGGCTTTTTCGAAATAATGACATGAGATTGAACGTACCGCATGTACACAACCAGCTGTATGAAATCAAGATGCCTGGGGCATAAATTGAAATATTGGTTACAGAAAACTATAAAAAACTGATGCTTACTTTCGGAAATATACAAAATTTCTATTCATGAGCAATATACCATGTAGAATGATAGCACTGGATTTTACCTCATGGAGCAGTTATAAGTCTACGGTAAAGATGAACTTCGGTACATTTTATGAAGTTGACTTGCGATCCAAAACCAGGTATATACTGTACGGTGGTTCTCGTAACAGTGTTGACGTATGTCAATATTAGTAAAAACTGTGTATTATGATGTATAGATGTATAATCTATTTTCCATGAAAAACCTCGGTGGTATGGTGTGAGAACGTTTTTTATGGAGACAACAAGGAGAACGGATTCTGCTGAAACTTATGGAGACATTGACTGGGCCCAAAATATGAAGTTTCTGAAGCGTACTGTCATCTATCGGGACCTACTTTACTCAGTATACAATAGATCAGGATGTCGAAAATTCGCAATTTATACTTCACCGTAGCTCTGAAATAATAGTTTATCAGTTTACATTTGAATCTATAAGATCCTGTTATCTAAACTACAACGTAGGACAACGAAAATTAATATATAAGGCAAAAATACACAACAGGTTCCATTTTTTATAGCAGTTCACTCATCAAACTGCTAATACAATCAATTTTCAAAAGAGCGTTCTACAAGATGAAAGTACATATCACAGGCTTCACGTTTTGAGCTAATTTTACGGAAACCAGCCTAGAAGTTTGAGCAGAATCCATCCAGATCCAGATATCTGATACTCTCCTTATCAGTGCGGATCAAAGATTTCGATGAAAAATACCCACGTGAATTATATTTTTTACTATAAATGTAGCAAATTTTCCTCTGCACATAGTAATGTTCACTATCTTTAGAGTAAATTCTGCATTTGAAGAAGTATTTTCCACCAAAAAAACCATTTTTTTTTCCCTACAGTTTTGAGTAAAAGGTCTGCTCTTTTATTCTTTCCGTGTCACTTGTTGGCGCGTGGCTCTGGATGCAATCATGTGACAGCCTTACCAGTCAATCCTGGTACGTGCCTACGATCTAAACAACCACGAATCCCCACCCATTTCTACATTGGCCTGTCGCTGGTTTTTAAGCAACGAATATATTTTCCTCTATACCTTTGCAGATAAAAATATGTAAAAGAGGGGCACCTTTCTCCTGTATCACAATTTTGACACCATGAGTTTACACAAGCCCGTCCGTTTGGTTTTCATCCGAAGTAGGTACATACATACGAAGATGTTGATTAAAAGAATATAACAGATATATGTATGGTATGTTGGTTATTGCGATACTCACCAAACTCTGCGATGTTCCAAATACAGAAGAAGAAATATTAGAAGAGCGTGATGCTTCGTGAACATCTCGTCTAAAGTCCGGATCAATTTTGCAGCGTGGAAGAAACGCAACGATGATTAAGTATACGTGCGATTGAAAAACAATTAGCAGGTCGATTCCCACCCAAGTTGTTTATAGCGGGCACCTACGTCCAACAGCATCATTAAGTTAATCAACGTCCTCCCAAAGTATTGACCGATTGATATACGTCCGTCAGCGTGAAAATGGAAACAAGAAAATTTCTCATACTCGTTGCAATCGATTTCCTCGTTATTTTTACCGCTGTTTTTATCACTTTTTTCTTTGTTACGCCTAACATTATACCGTTATATTATAACGAATAGGTGGTAAGTGTATCGTATTTCCATGATGAATTATAATCATGCTTTGTTCAGAAGTGATCCGATGCGAACATGCCATCACGCAGCTTGCAACACGGTGTTTGTCACGTTGTCAATTGCAGGTAATGCTCGAGATCCAACACATCTATCCCACCATCATCCGTCAGGTTAATCCAGTCACCGTCAACAACGAGATTATATCCATAAAAGCGACACACATGTTGAATATCGTGCATCACCCAGCGAACATGTATTAATTTTCGGCGGAGCAGTGAAATAATTTCCTACTCCCTCGATATCGCCCGCATTATCACCATTCGTTGACATAAAATTTATCTCACCCGAGGTCGTGCATTCTCCTATCATTTACCTCGCTGCAACCGATCAGCGCGCGTTTACATACAACGAGGATGAATTGCGATAGGTGTACCTGAGTTTTACCGTTAAAACGAACGAACGATCAAACGCGGATGTATAATTTGCATCCGCAGAGCGTGACGCGGTTGGAGTGGAAAGATTTTTCCGCCCATTTGCAAGGCTTATATTGACCCCACTCGTGACCCGCCATTAACGAGCATCCACATTTTGGTAAATTGTATACCTTGGGTCCAGGTCGGACCTGCACCACCATTGCCACCTTATTACCTCTGGGGATGCTTTCATTCCAATCAGCGACACTTTGATAAACTCCTACGTAGACCGCATATCGACATCGAAAACCGTTTTACATTCATCGACACACCACCTTCGTCGCACTCTACCTTCGCTCATTCATTCCCTGCTCCTCATATTTTTTCACAGAAAAACAGTATTACAGAGGAGAGAACTACACTGGCACAAACCCAGCATCGGCTCGGGAAATCTCGGGGCGAGGAGACGCGAGCGCGCGCAACTCCAAGCCGCACCGCCCGTCAGCATCCCTACAGCCCTGCTGCATGTACGCGGGGTGCGGGCCGTACCTAAAAGTAGATATATAACATATCCACATACTCGTATAGGGTTATTTCCGCGATATGCCACATAGGGCCCATAATTGTAGACAAATAAGGGTACAAGTCCACTCTGACAGGGAAGGTGTTCCAGATCGATCTCTCCGATTTCATTTCTTTTGTAATATGTTATAGTAGGGTAAAAACTAAGGGACACGTATTTCTTTTTATCTGTCATTAAACACTTTAAGGGGGTGAAACCACCCTCCTAAAAGTGAGGCTTGTTAAGAGGCGATTTGGCAGTTTCACCCACAAGAACACAACATTTTGTAACCAATTGAACTGGAAATGTTTTCTCATAACGAGAAATGGAATGTGTAATTTTCTTGATTACAAGGAAAAAAAATTGATTGCCAAATCATCCCTTGACATGCCTTACTTTGGAGGGTGGTTTCATGTACTCAAAGTGTTTAATCGCAGATAAAAAGAAATACGTGTCCCTTAGTTTTTAGCCAACTGTAACGTACTTTCAAAGAAATTAAATCGGAGAGATCGATCTGGGATACCTTCCTTGTCAGAGCAAATTTTTTTTCATCTCATTATGCCGAATCAAGTTATGGTATATCATATGTGTGTGCATCAGAAAGATTGAGTAGTACAAAATGACTTGGGAACTATACCATTTCGTTATATTTTTGTTTACCTTGGCCATTTAGTTCCTCTTTCTCCTATGAGGCAATTTTGTTTTTATACAACAATTATACCTCGATCGGAAAATTTTCCGAAAAGCGATCTGGAGGTACCTCAAAAGCAGTGAATATCTGTTATAAAATACGTACAAAATTTCTGAGCTTGCGCATGAAGACAACTCGACAGAGGGTAGAAAGCTGCTTGGCTCGCGGGTATTGCAGTGGGGACGTAGATAGAGACTAGCTCTACCTAGCGTCACGAATTTCTCCAAGTATACATGTGAAAATCAGTTGATGCCGACGCGCGAAATTTTACTTTATCGCAGCATATTCAAATGTAATCAGCTACTCACGCATTCGGGCGGTTTTAACGTGGTTTCACCAAACTTTCAGCCGTCGCGAAGCTCCAGCTTATTCCTTAAATTCAAACGAGTTAAATGCAAGGAACACGAAAAGTGAATGCAGTGAAAGTGATTCGATAAATTCACGATGAAGATGATCATAATGATCTGGCACGGAAATATGCTGACGATACTTATTTTGTAAGTTGTTTTTATATTCGATGTTATTTTCCCGAGTACTTATCGTGATCGTGGTTCTTGCTGTCGTTCTCTCCATTATTCCAGTAATAATTGTCAGGATGTTTTAACAGTTTATCCAATTGTATTATATACGCTGCGTTAGAATTAACGATTGATGACAGCTCTCAGGTATGCTACTTTTACATTGCGATTATAAATTATTTCTATCGCTGGTTCTTATAATTAGAGATGAGAATGAGCGCTAAACCGTATCCATGTATAGACACTTTTTACCTGTTGTTGCATCTGAATCAACGCATTCATGTTGGGATACAGAAGATTCGTTCAGTTAATACTTTTAGGCCAGCTATCAGACTATCATCGAGTCACTTTCTTGCAAGGAATAGGTCTGTTGTACAGTAAGATTACTTTTATGCCCCATATTCCTTCTTGGATAAATCCGACCCCTTAAATCCCGTACAGAAAAATAGTATCCATGTAGAATAGTTTTGGTCTCTTAATGCTTCGTCAGTATTCCGAATACTGGTATAAGATAAGAGAAACTTCCTATAAGAGATACAGGGTATAAATATTATGGTTGCAAATGACAAGTTGTACAGGAATTAATAAATATTACAGTTCGCATACACTGCGTGTTAGAATACAATGGTTACACAGCTGATAATCGTTGGCAAAAGGTTCAGTGACGCCGTTCAAAGGTAGAATTCACTAGGAGAATCACTTGAAAGGATAATAGTAGCAATACCAAGATTAGGACTTGAGTCGAAAAGTTGACCCCAGGCGTACAGCCGAAACATGAACGTGACAGACGTGAGGAGTTGGGGCTAAAAAGAGGCCAAAAGTAGGTCTCGAAGCATCGTGACGTCACTTGAAGAGAGATGCTGCTGCTGCTGCCTCAGCGACTTTGAAGTACGCTTGAACCTGATGTCGGCTGAAACCTAAATTCATTGGTACATAGCACTGGTATCCTGAGGAAAAGACGTGTTAATAGTTAATTATACCAGCTACTGTTTAACCCAAGAAAATACTCTATTTGTATTGTAAAATCTGTACATCCAATAGATATCCCCGTCATTGATGTCGAGTGTAATACATCTTGGAGAAAGTGTGTCGAAAAACTTCTTTACTCTGTTTCAACAAGCATTCGTTGGACATTGCATACTTCGATGCATCCTCGAAAACTCATAGATATCATCCTGCACTAATCGTCAGTGTAACGGAAAAGTCATGCTGTTTTAAATTATATGTTAAGTACTATGTATCCGCTCCACCGGCATGATGACGACGTTGAATCCTCTTCCTATTATCACGCTTCATTTCGGCTCGATAGTTCCGAAATGTATGCAGGTGTATGGGAACGGCACTCGAGTAGTTCTCGACTTTCTGAAAACTGCATGCCTGCAAGCTCTGTTACACATAACTTACAGGTGTGCACATTTCAAAGCTGTATACCCTATACTATACAGTACTCAGCAACTCCAATGAACATATTGAATCTTCATTAAGAACCAGTTCTAATTTTATCCTCTTGTTAGCATGTTTCAGGGCACTAAAAAAACACAGTGAATAAAATCTTAAACCTTTATGAAAATCAATTGTCTGGTAATCGCTCGTTTAGCGAAATCACTGTTAGCCATAATCAATTTCGATTCAATTTGAGTATAAATTGGTTTGTATTTCCCAAACTAAATCGCCTGACTTCTTACCATGGATTCAAATTTTTTTTTATTACGAAGAATTGCCTATTTCATAGAAATTGCTGGTTACGACTATCAGTGATTTTGCTAATCGAGCGATTACGAGAAAACTTCGTTTTGTTTTTTAATCGGAAAATTTGCTGGTCATTTTTGTGTATCGCCTTACAACATTCGAAGAGAAGGATGAATATAATTAAAAATGGTCCTAAAATCCTAAAATCGATTGTCGATGCGTCATCTGTGCTTCTTAACTTTATTTCAACAAATCTATTTTCTACTTGAGCACATTCATACAAAAGGGGTATTAAATGTTGATTACTACTTCTAAATTTGTCTTACCTAGACTCGTGGTCTCGTTTTCATCGATTTGGTGCAGAAACGATCCCACGGGGATCGTGGACCTTGGATCTCTGGACCCGCCCAACACCTCCAGCCTGTCGGCAATAACATCACTGTCATCACTATCCCTCAACGGGATGTATTGGGATCCTATATCCAAGAATAATAATAATGTGATAAAGCAGTCCATCGACACAAGGATTGCCGTGAAAACTGTTCTGCCGGTGGCCGTGAAGGAAGGCAGATCAGCTGTGAATGACATGGTATCAAAAAATATTACCATGGTTCTCGAAAATTTGTTGAAGAACTACGAGAATAATCAACTTCCTACCCACGGAAAAGGTTCAGCAATTAACCATTCCAGTCAACTAATATAGATACATGTAATTACATTTGGAATAGTCGTAGGTACTACCTTTACCATTTCGTAATTTCCATTCTCATCTCACTATTGCCTTGCTTCCGAAAAACTAGCTAGCTTCAGTAAAAGGAAATGACTAAGGGGAAAAAAAATTCGGAGTTTGGCCGGCTTTTTCGTTTTTACATTTCTGCTCTTCACTTCTACATTTTATGTCCGCCCAAAGGCGTTCCGTAAACCCATCGTTGCATGATCAATTTTCTATAGAAATTACCTTCCTTCTACCTTCTTTGCATTTCTGTAGAGGATGTCCGATAATTTGCATACAGCAAGCTCGTAGCGATGTTGTGCATGAAAGTTGAAGATATTTAGGTATTATATGAAACTTTTATATCGTGCATTTTGACGAAGCTATAAAGCGTACGCAACACAGCTCACTAGTTACCAATTTGGGGACGTAAGTTTTTCCTTAACTCTCATCGTTTCGAAATTTGAAAATCAGATGTTTTTGAGATCGCTGACTAAGAATGTGAACTCAAAATTTGGCTATTCAAAACGACGAATCCAATACCGCGGTGGAAGAGATTGCAAAAAATAACCTGACTCAAATGAAATTTGGTACCCAGGAGTTTTTGAGAACACTGATCACACATTGTTGAACTGAGAATGAAAAAAAACAGAATATCAAAAATTGCATCTCCTCCATGCTTCCGTTTGCACGCCCCATTTTTCATTTTTGTTCGCGGGCTCTGTACCGCACAACTGTGATGTGTGAAGTGTGAAATGAGTGGGAATTTGTAGGCCTCTTCTTAAAAAATTTCAGGTATGCCAACCGTGGTGAAAACTAACATTCTTATCAGAAGTATGGGTCCCATTTCGGAACTTGATATGGTAAGTTGCGGGCTGTTTCGTTCAACGAAAGAGAACCAGGAGCAGTGATGCTGAATTGGAATTTACAGGATTACTCTATGGATTGTTATTTCCGACAATACTGGCGTGACTCGCGACTCAGTTTTTTGGGACCAATAAAATCTCTGAGTCTCAGTATTAAAATGTTGGAAAGAATTTGGAGACCAGACACTTACTTTTACAATGGAAAACACAGCTACGTTCACACGATAACCGTACCAAACAAGTTACTACGCATTTCTCAGGACGGTGACATTCTCTACTCGATGAGGTTTCGTATTCGCCTTTTATCCAGTGTTACTTTACCCCCACTGTACATTTGCTAATGCCAATCAATTTACTTGATTATACTCATGGCGTACCATCGTATCTGACATTTCTTTTTCGCACGTCCATGCAGGCTTACAATAAAAGCAAAGTGTCCAATGGAATTGAGAAACTTTCCGATGGATCGACAATCCTGCCCCTTGATTTTGGGAAGCTGCAAGTATTTCCATAATGCACACTCATGTACATTTTTACCCTTTCCCTCTCCCATCGTCAGTACGAAGTGATAATTGCTTCACATGTGCATTACGCTCACTGATACTTGCTTGATATGGGAACTTAAAAAAAGCTACCACTATAAGACGTTATATTAGAAGACTATTGAACAAACTTTTCAGATGCCTACACATCAAGACAGTTGATTTATGAATGGCAGCAGGGTGCCTCGGTAAACTTTGTACCAGGGATGACGCTTTCGCAATTTGACCTCATGGGCTCACCTTATCGTAACTTGACCTTCACTAGAAACGAAGGTGACTTTTCGGTACTGCAGGTGTCCTTCAATCTGCAACGACATACCGGTTACTTTCTCATCCAGGTGCGTGTGAATTTCCTGTTATCTTACGTTAAAACGAGTTACTGGTGTGACTATTACGAAAATTTCGGTATCGGTACATTTGACGAAGAAACCGTAAAATTTACCGTTTTTCAGTCACGCTAGTACTCCAGGAAAATCATTCTGTCTTTTACACTATCTTATACGAATACTCTTGACACTTTTAAATATTTATAATTATGATTAAAACTGTAATAACTCAGTGCCCACTTTGCAGGTTTACGTACCTTGCGTGCTGATCGTTGTACTGAGCTGGGTTTCATTTTGGATTCATCGCGAGGCGACTAGTGACCGAGTGGGACTAGGTAAGAGGATTGTGAAATAAACACTCGAGGAGGTACGTCTGTATGATGGATGCATAAACAAATATCTTGTCATTTGACGAGGACTTCTTACTCCTCGATGAATTACTTCAACCTTTGAACCTGACGGAATGAGGTTTCATGTGTATCACAATGAATAATGAATATTCAATCTTCTTATACAAGAACAATAAGTTGGTCTACGTTTTTTCGATCGATTCTTCTGAATTGAGCATATAAATTGTGGCTTACATTGAAGGAATAACGACCGTGCTGACTCTATCGACCATAAGTCTGGATTCGCGTACAGATCTTCCGAAGGTCAAGTACGCTACGGCTCTCGACTGGTTCCTACTGATGAGCTTCTTTTACTGCATTGCAACTCTTTTGGAATTCGCAGGCGTCCATTACTTCACTAAGGTAATATCACCGAACCGTGTCATGAAATTAATAATTATATGACTTCGTGAGATCGTTTCGCACTGTCGTTCTAAGCGTTGAACAGGCGAGTTGCAAATCGAGAAGGTCATAATCACTTGCACCAGTCTACAGCATTTAGAACCATTGGCACACGGTCCATTTGCGCACACAAACTTTAATGCATGCGATACTTTTGCACACGAGACTTTGGAACGCATTGGCACCGTAACCGATGACAATTATGTGTTTTCAACCTTGCCACAAATCCAAATTTTTCGTAAAAAGCGCATTTTTTTCTAACACCGAATATATGCTGGTGTGCCGTAATTTCTATACGCCATAAAACCATGCGATCTCTTCAATTTGTCACTGGTGGTCCTCTTCACCGAATCTTTACGATATGGAATTATGTGTAGACGTTTAAGATAGACGCGATATGATTTCACACCCGTTACAGGTAGGGAGCGGTGAATTCTCTGTGGATGAAGAGGATAATTGGGATGACGATTTCGAAGAACCCATAGGTACCCTCGCTTCGGTACCTCGTAGCTTGCGGATGAATCACAGACTGACATCCAAAAGGCGCAGCTCCCTGATTTGTCCCATATCTAATGTGGGTAGACAGACTGTGTACCATAGATGTATAATGTATATGGATAAAGGATATATATAAATATATAATTAGTAAATAAGTGATGTACAGTGCCGTGCCACTGTTTATTGACTGCTTTTTACTGCTTTTGTGATATTCTGTAACTTCAGCACCTGACGCTAATTCAACTTGAGGCTAAATTGAAACAGGATTCAATCGGTCTTTGTTCTGCAGGGTACACTAGGCTCTGCGACCAGCTTGGGTATCCGCTCACCCCAGGATGCTCCAAACGTAACGTCAATGGAAAGGCAGACGCAGACGGAACGTACGTTGCCGAAATGGAGACAATTCCTGTATTGTTTGGCTGGCGACGATGGTTACAGGTTAGTTTTTAGCACCGTAGATGATTACATTGATCGATCCATCATCCGAATAGGTATTATACCTTATACAACAGAAGCCATAAGGTATTCCACGTCATTTCAACCTGGTCAAGATCATGAACCTGATCTCGGACTCGCTATCCGTTTAAACTTGGTGAAATATTATTATTAATTATTGAGAGATTGCATACGTACATGCATGCCTAGACATGCATCGTACGAATATGAGAAATAAATGTTGGAAACTTTTTACCCGACAGGAGGCAAAGACAACGAGAAGCTACAGCCGGGATCTGCGGCCGACTCGGGCAGTCCGTCAACAGACACGTGAACAGTGTATCGTACATTGACAGAGCAGCTAGAATCTGTTTCCCTGCCTCGTTCGGGCTGCTCAATGTATGCTACTGGATGTTATACGTCACCTGGCAGGACGAATTCAAATGGCAGGATCCACCGATCGCTTTCTTTTCTCACTGACTCCGTGTCCTGGCATGCGGGATCTTATTACAATATCCATATTATCTCAATCTTCGCATTCCTCGTGACAATTGAAATCACCATTACGAATTATCCATAAGCCATAAGCGTTGTATAGACTTGCCGTAAGTTTTCTAGTTCCGAGTAGAATGACAATTTGAAAAAGTGTAGAGGGTAAATTGAATCTCCAATTATGCTTGCTATTGTTCAATCGTCCGCTGATTGGCTCAATGTATGCACGTTTACTCACCCACCTGTTAATTAATTAATTGGGCGAGATCCATCTAGCGTTTGATTGCCGATTGTGCGTCAACACTGCTGAGTTTGCACTCGTGGCAGGGTTCATTGTCAACTGACAAGATGTAACAGCTCATATTCGCAACAGTTTTCTATCGCAGCCTATCCCGCAAAGCACTAGATATTTCAGAAATGTTGCAAAAACTTTTTATTTCATATATTTCATTTCAAGTGTGTCCCAAATATTTTTTATTTTTTCTACTTACTATTTAAATCTATGATATCGTCATTGTTTTCAGTTATAACAAAGACACATTATGGCTTACCCATTTTCACGCCGTTGGCTTGTTGGCAGAAGAGCCACTGAACGCTGTTAATATATTCAATGACTTTCTCACGTTATGCAATTATATGCACTATTGGATTACGTATAATTTTATTCTATCTTATGCTATTACTCAAGCATGATTTGAGACGTGACCCTAATCAGAATGATCATGTGATAAATCATAGAATGTTTTTAAAGAAATCAATGTGTAATTTATTATTAATATTAAAATATATGATCAAGTATTTTTTTTCTGATCTAGTATATCTGACGATTCCTGCGTTTTGTCATTTACTGTGTGATTTCTTATATATTTTATCGTACGTTAGAATTCGAATAGGCCCTTATAGAGACCGGACACAAAAACGGTATAACATTTCAATAAGACCCGATTCATCCATCCGACATTTTAAGCAGGAATTTAACTTTTTCTAACCTTGTGGCAGTTACCTTGTGTAATTTTTCGTAATGGGTTAACACTATGTTCGTATCTTTATAATTGCCTCTTTTACTCACCACTCAGATGTAATCTCAATATGAAACGAAGGTGTTCGCTGTGAGTTCTTCTTGTCCCACATGAATATGGTTGACGCTCAAACATTCTAGTCACAAATCCGGTGTAGCGGCTGCAAACATTCCTAAGAAACCCCAAACTATAAATGATAAGATATTAGGAAACGGCAAGGTATCTTCAAGCGTTCACCGTAGGTGGCGTAAATTAAATCACCACCGAGTGAATATTATTATACATATATTATACCGATAATACACAGCGAAAGACGATATGAAAGAAAATATGTTCACGCAGTAAAATTAGGAGGCTGAAGTTATTAACGTTGCATAAAGAAATATAAAGGAAAAATTCATTATTACACAATTTTAAAATGACTTTCAAGGATTTGGCTCTGCAAAATATGAGTATATTGTATTTATCATGGTTTACTAACAATAAATTTCAGACATTCCTAAAGGTGGGAAGTAAAGATGTTTCCTAAACATGAATCGTTACAGTAACGTTACTAACTTTATCCTCATTAAAAATTACTGTAATCTCGATCTACTCAATCTATTCAATTGACCGGTTTGGCCTGGTGGCACAATAATATACATATGTAATTAAATTGTGTGCACAATGGTAATAAAGAAAATAACATAACGTAACAGGTGCAGACCTATATACTCCTCATTTTGCTATAGAATTCTATAGGCCTTGATCTAGGTAATTTGCCGATATTAAAATAAAATCTGAAGCCTTTTGGTAATGTTTTTGACATAATTTGCCGTCGACTTTTTCGTTAGTGGACTTTCTTAATGCCGAATATGTATGGAAATTTCCGAACCAGGCGAGTTTAATTAAAGCATGTATTTCTGGTCTGATTTCAACTATATTATAAGTCGAAGTTTTCTCTGAACAATATCCGTGTTGGATTCAGTCTAGACCGCTGTAACTTTTCTGATCTCTAAGTCTCAATAAAATCATATAAATTTGAATCGTTCCAATTAAACATTCGGGACCGGTTGAATTGGACCCGAGAACAGTGATTGCAGTTAGAATTGATCGAAATCACGTGAGGCGTAAGAATAAAAACACCCGGGGAATCGTGCACACACTTAAACTTATCTCCGGCGATCTTTATATTTGCTCACGGCCTTCCAACATTTTTAAATGACGCATTTCCTTGTGCAAACCGATCTGGGCGGTGTCATGGCAGCTTCGCCTGGCGCCAGGTCGCCAGTTAATCAAATATGGCCACCCGCTAGTGGGATGGGTCGCGTGAAGGCGATTGTATTTTAATAATTTCTTATCTCCGTAGTTTCAAGGTGGATATAGTTAGCCGCGTGTTAGTCACAAGTCATCGCCCTACCATTTCCCCCTTCGAAAGTGAATAAGAACTCTGAACGGCGAGGTTAGAAATGTTGCAGCTGACGCTCGTTGATATCCGCCGTCTTTAAATATCCCAACATGATCCGTCAAAGTTAACGTCAAGTTCGACTTCGAGTCGTCCGAGTAAGTACGGGGTTTAACACGTTATCCGGCTATTCGGTCGATTACCATTACCCTGCCGGTGGAATTTCCTAGAAACGATAGCGTCGAAAAACTATGCACGTCGAGCTACCTGCCAATCATTCTTGTTTGCTCGCTCTCCCACATTCACCCACACCCACATACGGATCTTCTTCAATTATACCTATTCACGTCTGTTATTTCCCATCACCTCTTCTCTCCGTTTCTCTAACCATTTTAATGTTAAGAAACAAGTTCGCACTCACACGACCCAACCTAATCTAACCTAACCTAAACTATGATTCGATGACATTGCAGTGCGCCATCGCAACTTGCTAACTACTCTGCATCCCTAAATCGCCTACTTTTTAATCCGTAGCGCTGGCCTTGCCACGCAACAATGCGATGCCTTTTTTCCGTCTGGTCGTAACTTTTGGCATCAGCCGGTACTCGATATGACTCCGCCTCTGAGTCGCAAACGCGGTTCATCTGTCAGCTTTACTCGAGCAAAAGATGACGAAGATACCGGAGGTGAAATACAAATATCCCTTGCCCCTTACATCCAGACCTACCTGGCCCACAGTGGTCAAGGGTCAGGATGCTGTGGCATAGGGTTACCCATTCCATTTGAACGAGCCGCGCCAAGATCCTGGTGGCATCCTAAATTTGACTCTGAGATATTAGAGGATCAATTCAAGAGGAGCGCATATCCTCAGATCAGACTAAGATTTAGGTAAGGCTTATTAAACGGAAAGACGAAAGACACATCTTTCAAACATGTGCCAGGGTTGAAACCTGCTTTGATTGTACAACAACTCATCTTCCTCGTATCCTATATTACAGATACGCTCTTGGCTACATTCTGCTCCTTTCCCTCTCATGGCTGGCATACTTTATAGTTATTGGAATGGAAAGCACCGACACATCTGTGTGGCCAGCAGGAGCTAGCATAGCAGGAGCTTTTGGAGCAGTCGGGGCAATGGCTCTCGCAGTTCTGTACTTCACCCACACTGACTATTACCGCTTCTACGTATTGCCGACATCTTTGCTAGTCGCCTCCGTCTTATGTTTTTTGTCATTGCTGTTTGTCGCATTGGTACCCCCTCAGTCGGACCGACTGACCCGGGTAGGACACTTCGCATTGTGTACGGAGATCTTACTTCTAATATACACAGTGATACCCATGCCACTTTACGCCTGCGTAGGAATATGTTCTGTGTACTCGTTTTCCTTTGAATTTCTCACGGCGTATTTCTACAACGCTAACCAGATAACACGGTCTACTGACTACGACGATATTAGGTCACATAACGACTCGTCAAATCAAAGATTGGAATGGATTACTACGGAAAAATCTGATGTAAATAACTCAAACCTACCAACACTTATCCATTCACATAGCAGCTACTTTGCATCAAATTTAAGCAACCCTGCATCAGCAACCCCTTCCATAAATTTGGATGGAGATGCCTCGACATGGATCATGAGAATATTAATGCAAGTATCTATACACCTGATCGGCCTTCACATTTTAATTATGACGTTTGTTCGTATGCGTGGTACATTCATGAAAGTTGGACAGTCTTTGCTGGTCCGTCGCCAGCTCGAAATGGAAAAGCAGTTGAAAGAAAAGATGATTCATTCTGTTATGCCGCCGAAAGTTGCCAGTTGGTTAATGGAGGAAAGCGAGCGAGAAAGGGAACGGGAGGACTCGTTAAAAAAAGGCTCTATACCCTCCAACAACTCTGATATAAATTCGCTCTTTCGTCCCTTCAACATGCACTCGATGGAAAACGTCAGTATTTTATTCGCTGACATTGTGGGTTTCACCAAGATGAGCTCCAATAAAACTGCCGAGGAACTGGTGGCGATTTTAAATGATTTATTTGAAAGATTTGACGAGCTCTGCGCTCATCACGGGTGTGAGAAAATTTCAACCTTGGGTGACTGTTATTATTGTGTCAGCGGTTGTCCAGAGCCGAGAGCAGATCATGCGGGATGTTGCGTAGAAATGGGTCTTGGTATGTCAGTTATCTGTCTAACCACATTCGGTCCATTTAATGGCATACAATCTTGTCTTATATATCTTATTAATGCTTTCAGCAATGATCGAGGCAATAAAGCAATTTGACATCGAGAGGCGAGAGGGCGTTAATATGCGTGTTGGAGTACACACTGGAACCGTTCTCTGTGGAATTGTCGGCACAAAGCGGTTCAAATTTGATGTATGGTCTAATGACGTTACACTAGCAAATAAACTTGAAAGTACCGGAAAGCCCGGCAGGGTGCATCTCAGTGAGGCCACAATGCGTTTTCTTGGAGATATATATCTAACCGAGAATGGCGATGCTGTCAATGGTAAGAAAATCCTTTAATATTTTCGAGTAATTTTTTAAGAACAGTATCGAAATAAATGAGAAAATGGTTCGTCAGATTATGCTTTGATACTCCATCATAACATAAAATTCCCTGACAGTCAAATCGATGAACTCTAACATTGAGGTAAAAAAAACGCTACATTGTAAAATACTCCTCGATAACACTGACACAACTCGAAACGCGTAGATTTGTAGCATGAACAGCAAACACTATGGGAAAAATTCAAAGTGGCAGGCGGTAACTAATCCATGATCATTTGAAAATGACTCTATATATCAAGAAGTATGCTTCTGACCTGTCGGATGAGATTTGAAACAGTTGGAATTTCTTTAACGACAATAGAGTGCCATTTTTTGAGTCCTATTATTTTCATTGCCAAGAAGCGCTATGTAACTATCGTGAAATGTCGATCAATTTAGGATTTCCCTCAAAATCTATTCCTATTTTCGGATATTTCCTAGTATTTTGGAATTATTGCATTTTTCCATTCAAGTTTCTAAGTACACAATTGCAAAGCACAAGTTGTAAAATTCACATCGTGTAGTTAGGTATGTTATCAGGTATACTCAAAACTGACGTTTAACCAGTCTGCCCATGTTGCCTGCAGAAATTGACACTGACGATGTATAACTATACAATAATTAAAGTATAATTACACAAGCTCTGTCTTACTTTCTTTTAGGAGTCAAGTCTTACTTCATAAGAGGTCGAAAAGCGGATCTTGTTACACAATTCATGACGAACATTAATAAAGCAGGCCAAAGTCCAACACCTTCGTCATCGCCACCAGCACCACACAATACTCGTCTTCGACTAGCCTTGTGCACCAATCAAGTAAAATCTCCACGTCCCCATTATTTGCACATGGTCACAAGCCCCGCAAGCTATCGGATAAAAGCAAACTCACTACCCAGTATACTTGATTCGGACAACGACGGGGATACCGGGGATGAGAAAGATGACCTCAACAAAAGTCCTACCTCAATAGCTAGTTATGGAAAGAAAAAAGTTAAGCAAAAACCTTGGCGATATTTACAAAGGCAAAAGACGACAGAGGAAATGACTCCACTGGATAAGGGTGAAGGTAGCGAAGAGATTACACCATCTGTTAAACCGTCCCGGGTACCCACTACACATTACGAGAAATCTACAAACGGGTATTATGATCAGGTATAACCAGTAACTATTCAGTCTTCAACGATTCTATTCTGATTTACCATTCTTTTAATGTTTTCCTTCTGTAATCTTGGTTACTGTATGTGCATAAATTTTATGCTACAGCGGACTCCACTTACCTGCTTTCATGCTATTTCTTATTTTTTGATTGGTTAATTCCCAGCAGTTATCAATTCATTTTGGTCTCACATGGTTTGGTCACAGGTACTAAGCAGTGTCACTTGAGAGAAATTTTACCTGTATTCAAGTAGAAACGGTCATAGTTATAGATAATAACTGTATGTTGATTTTACACGAAGGAAACGTTACCCTATCCAAACGTTCATTATCACACTAATGAAGTTTGCCTGACAGTTTGAATCTCTTGTGCAGTTCTAACTTTCTCACAATTTCTGAATATTCATAAAATTGGCGTCGTTATTTCGTCCATTTACGATTCATTACAAGAAGGTAACATGGAGATACTTTCTTCACCGATGAGTGTCAGTGAGAGAAAATAGAATTGTTCTTCTAAAAGAATAATGTGATTTCGATTGACTGTAGAGAAATCTGTAATGACTGGCCAACGTTTATTTTATTCTCAGCTAGCATTGGCTAATGGGATTGAGAGTGATCCGATGCCAGTATCGAATTTGCTGCTTAATCCAAGCCAAGACCCAGCGAGTCAAGCACCATCAATTTGTAGTAGAAAAGATTCTGGGATTCGTAGTACCAGTAGGCGTAGCAGTATTCAGCAACAGGTGCGAATAGATCGATACAACCAAATATGCATAACTTTCTAGCGTCATCTATGTATACCGAAGAAGTTATTGATTTTGAAATGTTCGCTCTAAACAAGATGTTTTACAGTACCTGCTCAAGAAACACTTGGACTCGCCCAGTATCTGAATTGACTTTTCGTTTCCATGCTACAGCTGTTCCTGATGAACGGGATGGCCCAGGGAGACATATTGGGGCACAGGGTCAGTGGTTATTACACGTCTAGCCAATCAACGTTAAATTCTACCCAAGATCAACCCGCCTCTGCCCCCCAATATCCATCTGCGTCCGTGGTAACAGACAGTTTTGGTGCCTGCTTCCATAAACTTAGAAAACAATCCGACCTACAGTTGATCAGGCAAGTTAAGTAATTAATTGTAAAATCTAGGTATTCATAACTATGTACGTACAATATGACATGTCAGAAACTTATAAATTTTGATATACGATGGGAACTAGAACAAAAGGCTTTGGATGACTATAATGTAATCAAGAAAAATCCAGAAATACCGCACTAACCTTGATATTCAAGCTCCTCGATAAATAAAGCAAAGAAAGTTATGTTCACAAGGGAAGTTCATGCCCTGGGCGCGAAATAGTACAGCAATTAAAAAAAAAATCCCATCGTCTGATTTTACTCATAACAATTGTACATTAAAATCTTATGACACTTACAAAGCTAGTCACCATATAAGGCAAAAAAGTTTCCTTACAGAAGAATCAATCATTTTTAAACCTTAATAATTTCACGGAGAATTCAGTATTTCCGTGCCCAATTTAGAAAATGTTGTAACAATGTTTCAACCAATGAATTATTGATTTCGTTTTGTTGGATTAAAGATATTTTATTGCTATGAATATAAATCGAGACTTTTGGTGCTGAATATGATGAGGAAATAATAAAGTATCTCGTACTCAATTTATACGTAAAGCTGCCCCTACCATTTTTCAAAACAAATTATTCATGAAATTAGACACGACTTACATTCAGAGTAGACTTGTAACCAGAACAAAATACGGTATTTTTATGGAGAACATCTTTTGGTATCGTCAGTTTGTTCCTTTTCAAGTAATTGTATTCACTGTTCTCAATTTTTGTCGTCCATAGTGCCTTGCATATAATTGAAGTAGTTTTATAAATTTTTCTTGATTTGTACACCAGCACTCCTCCACGAGTGCAAGCTTCTCCGCTTCATGATTAACCCTAAGCATACGGTATTCTATAAATGTGTGTATAGATGTACGTGAACAGCTGACCCTTGAGTGAGAGTGCAGTTTGTGTGGGCGCCGGGTGGAATTGGCCGCGTTACTCGCATTCGTGTTCGGTAACGGATAAATGACCCTGTATAATAGATACATGTATATTGATCGTAATTTATGTTGCTTCTACATACCTACGCTTTTTGCATGGCATCCTAAGTATCACTATTTTAATCATTGATCATTTTATTATGATCAGACTGCGTGAACTGTGCCGATACTTTACTAGACGTACCAAGTTTCAGATTGAAGTATATTTAATAGCTTTTATATAATCTGCAGATAGGTATCTCGAATAATTATTAAAATGTATTGATTCAATTTTATATTCCAGCTTCTTTTTAAATCAAAATTGCGTATGCAAACTATTACTACTAACTTTTTGAAAATGCATCAACTCTCCTGAAGTCCCATTAGTGTACAAATCAATGAAAATGATTAAATTCACATATCAAATTCAAATGAGATGCAGATAAAATTTTTGCTTCGTGATGATTACACGTTAGAGAGATAATACGTGTAATATATGACAAATTCCCGATGAACTTAAAAAGATAGAAAGCAAGTTAAACAGACAATTGTCTTTATAATTATAAATGCGAACCGTATTGCTTCAGATGTGTCCAGGACAACGTGAGCTCGCAGCGTTCATACTTCGTAAAACCCCCATTGTCGAGCCTAACGCTGTTTTTCAAAAATAAAGAATTGGAACAGGAGTACCGGGAAACAGCACACAAGTCCAGCGAAGGTGTTGGCGACAATCCGCCAACGTTGGCAACATCCAGATTCAACACATATTTCGACATATTAATATCAGCTCTGGTGTTTACCTCGGTCACTATATCCTTATTCCTGTTGTATCCACCTACGACATACTACATTGTATTCTCAACGTTAGCTACTTTAATCCACCTATTTGCCGTTTCTTTGTGCATAAGGCAAATTTTGCATCCCAATACGACGCACACAACGTTTACGCAAAAGATATTCAAATTTTTCTCAAAATGGCATCCCTGGCATATATGCGGGGGTGTGCTCGTCAGCTTGCCGATTATTTCGATTTTAATAAACCTCACCCGCGACACGATTTTTATGCAACAGAACCATATTGAATATTACTACAGCTATTTGGTGTTTGTTGGCTTGGTACACTTTTGTAATTTCACGCAACTCAATTGCTGGATGAAGAACTTGCTCGTTACGCTTACAGGGTTAGTGTTTATAGGCTTGATTGCTACTCACATATCTACTTACGACGACCATGATGATGGAAATCTGTTACCCCAGAATAACGAAGAACGTCTTTATGAATCTGAAATTTATTTGGACATGGTGTTACTTCTCCTTCTCGTATGGTTTCTCAATCGTGAATTTGAAATCAGTTATAGACTGAGCTTTCACGGAAATGCGGTTGCAGCAAGGGACAAGGCTAGGGTTCAGTCAATGAAGAACCAGGCTGACTGGCTCCTGCATAACATTATACCAAAGTATGTAGCCGATCAATTAAAGACTACTGCAAAATATTCTCAAAACCACAAGTCTGTCGGAATCATATTTGCAAGTATTGTCAATTTCAATGAGCTCTACGACGAATCTTATTTGGGGGGAAAAGAATACCTTCGCGTGCTGAACGAACTTATTGGCGATTTTGACGAACTTCTTGAAAAGTCGGAATTTTCAAACGTGGAAAAAATCAAAACAATCGGCAGTACATTTATGGCTGCGAGTGGTTTGAATCCTCAGGTACGGCAACAAAACGAGCACAAGTGCACTCATTTGTTTCAACTCTTGGAATTCGCGGTGGCGATGCATAAAGTTATCTACGATTTCAATAGAGATCTCCTTGGATTTAAATTGATATTAAGGATTGGATATAATTACGGGGATGTAACTGCTGGTGTGATCGGTGCTACAAAGTTGTATTACGATATATGGGGGGATGCAGTAAACATAGCATCTCGCATGGATTCAACTGGTGTTGCAGGAAGAATACAATTGGCAAGTAATTGCTTGGACGTACTTGCAGGGAGATATGATTTTGAACCAAGGGGACAGGTATATGTAAAGGGTAAAGATAATATGGATGTGTTTTTATTGATCGTCAAAGGTGCGGAAGGCGATAGTTGAAAGTTATTAATAAATGTTTTCGATGATTTTCTAAGGTAAAAGTTATTCAATCCTTACTGTGAATCTAAGTTTCACTGACCCAGGTGTCCGATTTCTTTCACCAGCCCAGCGTCCGTTGCATCGGGAGATGTTTGTGCAAGAGACGCCAAAGCTCGAATAGGGTTGTTACGAATTACAACTTTCGGGATTTCCTAATTAACTCAGTTTGTGCATGCAAAAATTTTGCCATTTTCGTATGACTGTAGTAGCGATAGCTTACATTATGCGACAGTAATGTTCATTCCAAGTAAAACTATCTCAGATAGTAAAGGAGTGGTACCTTGGCTCTTGCTGTGGCATTCCAGGAAAGTGTGGATCTCATTTGCAAATTGTAACATGAATTAAGTTTAAGCATCGATGACTGGTAGAAAAAAGTAGATTGTCACAATAAGTGAGCAAGTAGTTCTAAGAATGTCAACACATTTTTAATTCCGAGTTTTTCCAGGTTTATAACAACCCTGAGAACCTGTACCAAGGAAAGAACTACCTTGTACCTTAAACCTTGCACGTAGTGCATACAACCTTGCTCAATTGTATCGATCGGTCTATAAATTTATCAGATCATTAGTGTTTTTTTTTCATCTGTATGGTTCGAAAGAGTTCCTACGTGAATATTCCTTCCAATTTTCCTATGAGATGAGTTTGTGTGTGTGCATGTATCTGCCTGTGGCTGCGTGATGCTGGGCACATGGCATACTTTTGCTTTTATATTTCCGGGTGTCGCTTTGCAAGACTATATATTCTGTGGTCACATTGTCTCTAGTTTCAAATGGCTGTCATGACTATTGGAAGACTCGAAGGTTCATTTGTTTCCAATATAGAAAATCATCATCTTGGAATTGGGTAATCTGAGCGCCTCTATTGTTATCAAGCCACGGACATCCCCTGTATTATCACGAGTCCAATTGCTGGGATTTTTTTATAGACAGGAGTACAGATGGGAGTTCAAAAAACGTTGAACAGATATTTAAAAATTTAGTTCAACAGAGTGATAAAATTCTATTGGTGCGTAATATATGTATGTACAATTATTCTTCAAATTTGACATCAATGTCAAGGCGACGAATATTATAATTACAAAAGTGCCTTGAAGATTATGACAACTTTGAAAGTTAGATAATTACGACATATTCACTTCTTCAGCTTGACAATATTATCAGATTTACACATGTATTATTACAGTCTGCAATGAAATGAAGCCTATCGCAAATACCTTAACGGTTTTTCATTCATTTCAAATAGAAACTATAGTACAACTATGCAGAATAGAATTCAGTTGCATGAAATTAATTGTGATTCTAAATAGGCCGCACTGACTGCGGCGATACATGTATTTTAGATTCGCCCATAACCAGTATTTGTTGAAAAGTGACAAAAATACACTCGCCGCAGTCAATGCATCCCAAATGCAATCGCCGCAAGTACATACCTATTGTAGCTTCAAAATAAGACCAATAAAACGATTTATGATGATTGAAGCGTATAATAGTACTATTTATGTCTGTGTATGCTGAGGCAATAAACTGTAACTAAATACTCAATTGTAAAGTTTATGCTTTTTATGAATATATGTGTGATGTGTAATAATATGTACATATAATGAGGTTGGAGGCTAGGTCAATTGATCTATCAAAATGTGGGATCATGTACCTGAGTCACACGCGTTCTGTGTAATTATTATATAAGTTAGCTGCAAGACAGATTAACGAGATTTGGAATGGCCAGTATTCATTTTCACAGTTCTCATTTTTATTGCTAGTCCGACAGTAGAGATTAGGATACCCGCTGGACGTGTACCAAAATGGCCCATCTTTAATCACAGTAAACATTTAATCACTCAAACGTTCTTCTGCGCATCGTTCCATATTTTGACATGATTAATATGTAACATGAGCTGTGATCGTGCCTGTAATACAAATGTAAAGGAATGTTTATTTTGTATAGTGTAAATTCAACTAATATATCCAGATATGTGTGGCTAGTTTGTAATGCGAAGAATTAGATAATATATTTTTTAAAAATGCACAATCTCATTTGTATTTTCCTGCCCCCTTCCGTGATTTGAACACACCCAAAAAAACCTGTACACAATGTATCAGTAGCAATTGAATTTAGCAGGATATCCCCTCGTCTTGCTCATAGTTCAGTGAATTTTGATACGCTTACATATTATTGTCAATTTTTTTTTTCTCATTTTTTAAATACAATAAAATATAGATTGTACGTATATGTACACTGTGCATGTATAAGTAGACGGACAGGCTGAAACAACTCTGCCTAGCAAATACGACGATTGTGGCTGCTCCACACAACTTTTTCTCCTCGAATACACAAATATTACAACGTTTGCATGGGTTCAACCATCAACATGGTATGAGCTCGGGACTCACACCTGTCAAGACTCAGCACAGGTATGTATGTAAAAGCGTACTCTGCACTGAGTGGACTGTAGTAATACAAATTTTTACAAAAAATTCCGCTGACGAATAATGAAACATTCATTTTATAATATACATGTTTTATATGGGTGGGAGACCTATTGCTATCACGTGACGTATCAATATAATGAAATACGAACCTGCGCCAAGTAAAAACTGTAATGTACATGTCAAAATAATGAGTAGCATGGTGAATCGTTGATACGAGAATAAATCATGATAAGAAATAGAAATTAAACGGTAAATTGTCTACTATAAGTGCTTTTTAACGAGCATATACGTACGTTGTTTTTCCTTGAGAAAAACGTCAAGCGCTCTGCATCAATAAGAAGACATTAGTAAAATTTGTTCAACTGAATGTATACCAAATCCTATCAAGTTTAAGTTTTTTTTTTTTTGTACCAGAAGTAGCATATCACTCAGTGCAAATGAATGATGTTCATTGCTTTCTGCGCTACATCCATCATCGACTCGACTACTTTCTAGTTCTATGAGCACTAGTGCTTATAAAAACTACACAATATTCTCGTTTCTGACGGAAGGTAGCACAGAAAATAGAATTTGTTGTATGGACGCGTATAGGGACTTCTTGACTCGTGCGGCAATTTACATTCGTTGATAATAACTATTAGACTGGCAACACATTATTGTACGAAATAATATAAATCTAAACATGTGCCTTGAAGGGGTCAATTGTAGTTTTACATGATTTTTGACTCTACAATGTTTTAAAAATTAACACTTTTTGGTGAAAATTTCGTAAAAATTATTTTTAAAAGATGATGAGATATTAATTTTTGCACAATATTGAAAATGTCGCACAAGTGAATGGTTCCAATTAATTTTAGATTAAAATTTTGATCCTTGCTATATGTCTTTTTCAAACCATGACCTACCAAAAAAGTATAAAAGTGATAAATTGTAACTCTATATTTGTATCCTATTTTCAAATGATAAATTATGAAACGCAAAAGTCTATTCGTGTAAAAGTAATCAAATTGGACTCTGCTGTTTCGTGTTTCAATTGTCTAAAAATTTGTGCACCCGAACAAAGTTTATTCTGACCACCTAATTTTAGTAAGTCAGAACTAAAGCTTACAGTGCTAATGTATAGCATACGCCGACTGAAGGACACATCCCGTATTGGCTTCATTCGCCATTGCCATTGGTCAAAAGCTGCTGGCATCAGCATTATATCTGACCGACTAAAAAGAGAGGTGTCAAAGGCAATTTTACGTAGGTGTACATTATCGAAAACAGTAGGAATATCTTTCTTCATTCACGGCCACGCGCACGCGCAACATCCACAAACATCAATCTTTAAGAAGCAATATTAGGCGCAAATGTCAAGATGCTCAGTGAAGTACGCAAACTAATGTGCAGTTAAGCGTTGTGTTATCATTTCATCTTCTTGGTGATATTCGAATCAAATTTGAAGTGCAACGGTATACATGCTTTGTAAATTCATCTAGTTCTAACTGACAGAAAGCTGTATAGTTGCTGCAAATCAGTATATTACAGCTATCTAAGCCTGTGCGGTTCGTCTGTATGTTCAAGGAGAATATAACATGACTAAAAAGGATAAAATGATTCAGTACATTTTGTACCTAGAGTTATATTCCGTAAAAGGCACGAATGTAGCAATATTCGCACAATATATTGACAAAAAAAGATATATTTTGAATTCTAATTGCAATTCATTGCACTGGGTCCTAATTTAAGAACTACATCTCCAATTAACATTCTGCAAAAGCTACATCTGATAACATTAAAAAGAAACAGAAAACATAAATTTTGTGCAACTGTGACACATTAGCCAAAATATGAGACACCAGTGACAAACCACTATCATTTTTCTTTGTGCAAGGATGTCGAAAATTTCACGTAATTTTATTTACCGTTTAATAAATAACTATTCCTAAAAGTTGAAAGTATATTTCTGAAAAAAATATTTCTATTGCATTACCATTAGTAACAATAATGGTACAATTAACGATTCAGCTGGACTTGTTTAATAGTAATTGTTAAATTTGTACCAGAACCATTCAATTTACAACATTGTGTGTCAAGACAAAAACACAGTGCCTTTATAGAAGACACAAATGAAACTTGTAAATGAAATTCATCATCTCGATTCAACCAATCTGCTGAAATGCACATATCATGCATTACTGAGTGTAATCTCTGACCATTGACAATTTCAGATCATGTGAAACTATCAATAAAATATGTTTGCATTATGAGTAAATTACTTATAATTCAATAATTCAATATAATAAAGTATATTAATATATTACAGACATTATCTTTTCAAAATAGGAACGTACATGTACGACATATGCCACACTCATGTAAAAAAAAAACAAAAGAAAATAAAAAAAGCAGAACTCAATATGGAATTCGACCTTCAAGCTGTACTCCGGCAGTCAATTAACTAAGACAGTATAATTATCAACTATTTCATATTTCTATGATTAAATAACGTGGAAACCAGACGCTGTTGTCGTGTGTGATAACCAATCTTGTAAACGTTAAGATTGTTCTTACTTTCAAATTATGGATTTTTTTACAACAATTCATACTCACACAATAAATTACTCCATGCTCGAGAGATGTGGCGATCATGAGCCATGTGCTACGTGGGGCTTGCAAAAAGTGCTGTGAGGCCTGTTTCGGACGGACCTTTCGATATATCGTCGACACGAAGTGGCCGTGGCTTGCCAGGGACATCCAAGCGTGGGAGATTATCAATTTTGACTTCTTTTCGAAACAGTTGACCCATGCTCCTACCTATCAACTGCAATAAGAGTAAACAGTTGGTTGAAGCTCACAAGAGAAACTTTTGACTTAAGGAATTAGTGTAATGCTCCTTTATTTCTATATATGTGTAATTAGCAACAATGAACAGTGATACTGTGATTGGTTTCTTCCATCTGAATTCAGGTAACTTTTACATCGCTGCCAAGCAACAGTGCTATTGCAGCCAACTATTGGTTTTTCACAATCTAATGTGACATTGCCGTATATATTACCAAGAAATTGGACATGATTAGCTGCAGCACAAAGGGAAAGCGATTTAAAATAATACACATTATAACAAATAATGGGAGACTAAATGAATTGCTTAGGTGTCACATTGAAATTTGATTCGAAAAGTGAATCTTATTGTATGAGATTAGGTTAGATAGGATCGTAGCATCTAAACCGGGTTAGTATTCCATTACTACCTGGTCTGCCAGTATTGAAAATCTAGTGGGGAAGACGCAGAGATAACTAACAATCTGAAAGTACGACAGACACAACAATGTCACCAGTATTGAATGCGAATGACAGGAACTGAAAGCTGTATTACAATTCATCTACATACGTTCGTATTCTTTTTCACCCATGATTGAATTATCATAATGGGCCAATGGCGTATTTTAATAATTTCGATTTATTTTGAGGTACTTACATGGAGTGCATTACCAAACTGTCGAGTTTTGAGAAGAATTACTAAAACAAATTGCCGGTAATCTCATTTCTAAACTGTCTATGATAAATCGAATAAGAATTTGCATTTTTCGGAATATTTTATCCTCATTTCGTTTTTCGAACTACGAGGCTAATTTTTCACTGATTCAGCTGCAATGCTCATCTCTCTCATGTTACAATTGTGTTGTCAACGATCATACATATACTCATTGTCAGTGACACGAATTGCCCAGAAATATAATCTACCCTGGGACTCAGTCTATATAAGATGTTTGTTATGTGTAATAAAAAATTTAAGTATCTCACGTGATTCGTGATTTTCTTGAATAGATCCTTCTTTCCCTTTTCGACCTTGTTTCCTTTGGTGCTGACGACAGTCATCTTTTCATCGAACCTTTGCAAATCAGCCGGGTTGACGCCTGGTATCTGTTGCATCACCTCAATTATGTTTGGAAACTTGGGCCTCAGACACTCGTAAATCTGTGCTCCTAGCGTTATAAGAGACCCCTGGTTAGCCTCATGTTGCCCGTGAAGTTGAAGTCCTTGGAGAACGGCTACCATAACATGGGCAGCCATTGCTGGTGTAAGACTTCCATCAACAGCTAATGCTCGCACAATTGGCCCAGTGAGGAGAGTTGCCTTCAAGCTTGCATTGGAATCGTTCCACGATAATGCGCTAAATGAATGCAAGGAGGTGCTGAATTCACATTTGGGTGTGTACAAAGACACACAGAGGTATACTTATTTGCGATATACAGATCTTGATCATATATGCTACAACGAACGATTCACGAATATATTTTGAAACCATTTTCACAAGAAATTAGTTAAGCAAGTTGTCATGATGATACATGTTGCAAATACAGATGGAAATGTATTTACCCCAATACGCAGAGAACAACACTGTGACAAGTTGATGAATGCCTCAGTACAAGAGTTCCAAGCTCACTGACTACCTCAGCAACGATGCTGCTACCCCTTGTGGAAGGTGTGTCGATTGCCATTCCACCGGTATCCTGTTCCATGAGGTCAGGTGGTGAAGCGTCGCTAGCTGCTCCGCCAACGAGAGCTACCTTTAGTACATCGACGAAATCTCGGGTCAAGTTTCTGTTCAACATGTCGTCGATAACTTCTTGCACGTTTGTGCAATTCTCTTCATCTAATCCCCCAGACTCGTACAACTGTGTCATGTACTTCCACTTTGCTGTCAATCTCTGGCACACTGTACAAATATAAGTATCTCTCAGTTATTTCTGATTTATTGTCATTTTTCTTGTTGTATAATTCTGTTTAATTCTACGCTATGCCCTGAATGCTGCATCATTCAGTTACATGTACAGATGTTATGCAAGGACATTGTGTAACTCACTGTGAGTTGCTACGTGGGCCAAGACAGGGATGAGAACAGTTTCGTAGTACGCTGGTGGACATGAGTAGATAAAAGGCTTCATAAACACCCGAATAATCGGACGTAGTCTGTAATCTGGAATAACCTGAACCCATACAATGTTAATCATGTAGAACACGCCTGTTATTGTCAGTATTGCACCATCATTGAGATTAAAAATGGGATATGGAAAAAACTTGAGAAGGTCCTCAGCTAGTAAATCTGGGATCCAGCAGTATTTACTCTATTATAGAATCTTGGTGATCGGTCAATTAAGTAAACGTATTTTTAGTTAACGTTTCGACCCGGATATGGGCCCTCCTCAGAACGATTTATTTATTTAACTGTCAAGAACAACAAAAAAATTTTTTTTAAATAATAATACTAGAAGTACAATCAGACATTAAATATTGTAGATGTAATACTCTTAGGGCTATTATATATTATTGGTTAGTAAGAACAATTTGATTAATTGAAAAAAGAATGGCTTAAAGTGTTATTTACCTTTTTTTTATAAGTAAGTGGACTAAGATGTAGTCAAATTCACAATTTACAATTAGTGGAGACAATGTTCTTTTAGTGACGGTAGTCAATGTCAATCTTCTAGTTATTTTACATGTAGGAGTTAATAGTTGGAAGTCATTAATTAAAAAGATTAAAGAACTATGTTTCTTCACAGTCAATATGTCATTGTGTTAAAAGGTTTTTAAAGAAGGTCTTTTTAGCGGTAAAATTAATTTGCAAAGTGTCCAACAAGTGGAGGTAGGCTCTTTATGACTATGTTCCACATGTCTAACAAAAATTATTGTTGGTTGAACCGATTGGGTCAACAGGTGAATAACGACTGATGAGAGAAACAAATATGATCCAGAGTGAAGGTGAACCTAATATAAACAATTATACAGAAAAACAAAAAATATTTTGTGAAAAAAATTATGCAGAAAAACTGTGTTATGGGGACAAAAATTTTTTGTATCTAGTTAAGGTTAAACAATATTTGTTGTGTGGGCGGAGATTTGAGGTTTGTAAATATTACTTAAATGTTCAACATCTTGTCTAAGATTAACGAAATTGGTGTGACCTACAATGTTGCACATTTCTAGTAATAGTCTTTTATAATAATTGGGTTCTTCACAAAACTAAAAATACGTTTACTTAATTGACCGATCACCAAGATTCTATAATAGATTATATACGAGGTCGAGAATTCTTATTCATCAGTTTAAAATTGGATTACTTCTGAAAACATGGGCTTTATTCACAACATCGAGCTTACACACAGGAAAGCTACAGCTGATTACTTACGCCGTTGGATCCGGACAGCTGAAAAAATGTCGAGGATGAAGAACCACAGGATCTTCCTTCTTCGATGTAAGAAACAAGGAATAATGCCCAAACATTTAAATTTCTCAAAGACTCTTCTTCATCCTCGACATTTTTTCAGCTGTCCGGATCCAACGGCGTAAGTAATCAGCTGTAGCTTTCCTGTGTGTAAGCTCGATGTTGTGAATAAAGCCCATGTTTTCAGAAGTAATCCAATTTTAAACTGATGAATAAGAATTCTCGACCTCGTATATAATCTATTATAGAATCTTGGTGATCGGTCAATTAAGTAAACGTATTTTTAGTTTTGTGAAGAACCCAATTATTATAAAAGACTATTACTAGAAATGTGCAACATTGTAGGTCACACCAATTTCGTTAATCTTAGACAAGATGTTGAACATTTAAGTAATATTTACAAACCTCTAATCTCCGCCCACACAACAAATATTGTTTAACTTTAACTAGATACAAAAAATTTTTGTCCCCATAACACAGTTTTTCTACATAATTTTTTTCACAAAATATTTTTTGTTTTTCTGTATAATTGTTTATATTAGGTTCACCTTCACTCTGGATCATATTTGTTTCTCCCATCAGTCGTTATTCACCTGTTGACCTAATCGGTTCAACCAACAATAATTTTTGTTAGACATGTGGAACATAGTCATAAAGAGCCTACCTCCACTTCTTGGACACTTTGCAAATTAATTTTACTGCTAAAAAGACCTTCTTTAAAAACCTTTTAACACAATGACATATTGACTGTGAAGAAACATAGTTCTTTAATCTTTTTAATTAATGACTTCCAACTATTAACTCCTACATGTAAAATAACTAGAAGATTGACATTGACTACCGTCACTCAAAGAACATTGTCTCCACTAATTGTAAATTGTGAATTTGACTACATCTTAGTCCACTTACTTATAAAAAAAAGGTAAATAACACTTTAAGCCATTCTTTTTTCAATTAATCAAATTGTTCTTACTAACCAATAATATATAATAGCCCTAAGAGTATTACATCTACAATATTTAATGTCTGATTGTACTTCTAGTATTATTATTTAAAAAAAATTTTTTTGTTGTTCTTGACAGTTAAATAAATAAATCGTTCTGAGGGCCCATATCCGGGTCGAAACGTTAACTAAAAATACGTTTACCTAATTGACCGATCACCAAGATTCTATAATAGAGTAAATACGAGGTCGAGAATTCTTATTCACCAGCAGTATTTAGTTAATTGATTATATGCGCTATCAACGTATGTAATTATTCAACAAATATTTACCTCCATATTGGAAAAAACGGAGTTGAGCAGAGCGGGCGCAAGACCAGACAACTGGTAGAAGTCACGACCAATTGTGTGACAACCACTTCCCAACATGTGGTAGCAGTTGTCATGGATGTTTGTGAGAAAAGTCTGCATCTTGACTACGGGGGCAATTGTGGTTTGGTCAGAGTCTGCAAGATTGTTGTCATTGCTAGAAGAATTCAACCCCAAGAGATTGGATTTTTCTGATTCCAAAAGTCCGTGAGCTGATCTGTATCCCTAATACCCGGGTACATACATCGTTATTGAGGCACATACAGACGAATAGACATGAGGATTGATGGAATTATTTACTATTAAAACTAGGTATGTATTAAATTGTGATTGAATTCAAACTTTATACTCTTCTCGAATAACTGTTATTGCCATCGACCTTGTGCACCAACCTCAGATAACACAGCGAGAGCCTCGGATGTAAAAAGTGCATTCATAGCTCTGATGAGAGCAAACAGTGTTGGCAGTAGAGGAATCACATGTGGACTGGCTGGATTTCTGTACACCGGATTGCCACTCTCACTCAGTGCTGCTAAGAAGCCCCCCCTAGCTGCCCGGTCGGGATCTTCAGGTACGGAGCAACGTTTTACAATGCTTAAAATTGTCGCAATGCAAAACACGAGATCTGCACGGTTTTTTAATGTTCGTTCTCCCAAGTTATTTTCAACTGGGTCACAATTTAAACCGACAAATCGTATAAACTCTATGGGGCCTTTGAAGGCCTCGGCACCAAGTGTAAGGAATTGTGACTGCCCCTGGTTGATAACTTCTGCAACAAAGCGTGTTTGCCTCTCGTAGTCACAGAAATGATTAGATATGAGCAGCAAAGCTTCATACAAGGTGACGCTTTCCATCTTAGTAAGCTGACTAGGTTCCTGCACCAAGCCCAGAACTGTAGTATGGATTTGTTCGAAAACTGGGAGAAGCAGTAGTGGATATTTCAATCCAATTTTGACCATCAAACTTGCGGCGTGACGCCTGACGTTCTTAACAGCCCTCGACCTGTTATCTTTGGTTTCACCTTGTCCCTCAAATACCAATGCAGCAAATATTTTTTCCAACACACGTGGAAGGATGGTCACACCAGGCATCTCCATGGACCCGGTCGACATAGAAAGGAAGACAAATAACCCACTCACACATGACAGTAGAGCAGATAACAGCCATGGGTCTAAGGGTGAATAACTCAGGCATAATTCCAATAGCTGAAGGCCGGTCTGCACACTCGGCCGTTCGCTTACGTGTAGTATCCTCGAGGACACAGAATCTAATGCCTGGGCAAGTGCCTCCCACTCCAGATAGACTGGGTCATTTGGGTTACTCTTATACCCTAAATCCGTCAGGCCCTTTGTTATTTTGGCAGATAACCATTGCTGCACATAGGCAAAAGTGACCAAAGGTGCCACCATGGTCGCATGACGAAAACCCTCAAGGAGATCCATCCTTAGCCGATGAAAGAACACGTTAAATTCTTCTTCTGAATCATAGTCAGAGATACTACAGGTTCCATTTGTAGGTCTGCCGTTTGTGTACGATACTTTGATAAGTTTAGGTGCGGTACACTCGACGAACTTTGGCACATAGGTCAACAATAGCGGATCAGCCTTGATTTGGTCATGTTTGAACAGCATTATCCATATGGCATTAGCCATATGCGACAGAGTCAGACTTGAATGGGTGGTAAATGTCATTACGGCATCCAGATATAGATTGAAATGAGCCGGACGTACGGTCGATCCATCTTCCTTGCCCCAAAGTATACAAAGTTGCGTAGCCATGCCGGTTAATATCTGTGATAAATTAAGGATACAAGAATTGTTAAGAATGCACTTAAAAAAATATGACAGTGTCATTATTTGTAACCAACTGCATAATGTATTTATTCGTTTGTATGCATGGGAAGATCCATTGTACGTATATGTCTACATCTAGCATTTCATCATGTCAAAAATGCGAAAACACAGTTTTGAAATCAGTATATAAGACAAATTAATTAAGATAAAATTCGGATAATATTATTACAAGTCTGAGAGAACAGAGCGTAGCAGTGGGTAGCTGTGATAAGATTAGTATAGTAGAAAAGTTATTAGACTCATGTAAAGATGATTAAGATTACCCGTAGCAGTTAACCCAGTAAGTCAGAAACTAAGTTTGCAACGGTAAAGGGTGAACCTACTGAAGGGTGTGGGCAGTCGACAAAACTCGGGTGTAAAAATACGTAAAGAAGAATAAAGTTCTGTTCACAGCTAATTAATGCAAACAGTGACGAGTTTTAGGCCATTTGTAGTATTGGCATATAGAAGTGGAATTGGAAAACAATATGAAAGTTAATGGAGGTAATGTTTTCCAAGACTTTTTCAAGGTTCACGTTAATTCTACTTATGTGCTACTTTGAGACCTGATGTTAAATCAGACCTAATATGTCGTGAAACGAATTTTGTAGTATTCAATCTAGCCAATCATACAGAACATACAATAAGTAGTAAGTACTCTGATGTTACTAGGGTGGTTCTTGAAACGAATTTTGTTGAATTTTCACGGAGCCTTCGCCTAAATCAGTTCCAAATAAATATATCAAAATCATTTCAAAGCACGAATCTATATCGACTACAAACCTCGGGCAAGGGGATTGAATTGCACCATTTAAAAGATATGGGGTTTTCCATGCAAACTCAGTTAACGTTTGATCGTGACATTTTTTAGTACCATTCAGGATTTTTCCTACATTAGTACGATCTCTGAAAACCTTCCAAAAAACCTTGAAACTTTTTTTAATCACGGTAGTCACCTATGAATTTTTAATCCCATCTCAAAAATACCCTAATTGATTTTTGCAAACTAAGGAAAACAAACATTCCGCTTTCAAAGTAAAACAATTTCACCCAGATTCAGAGTGGAAGTGCATTTTTTTTTCGTTTTTGTGAAATTGTGTTTTCTAGTTTAATACCTGTTTAAAATCTATTACAATCCATGTATTCGCATCTCTGAATGACTACTGATTTTTTAAAATTCTTTTTCCAGTCCTAAAACACTCATTATTTTTTTCAAAATTTTATAACAGAATTTGAACAGGAACGAATAAATGACCCTATATGCGATTAGAATATAGTACAAGTGTGTAATAGAGTTGCACTGGTGCAAGGATACAGATGCGGGTCAGTGCAATTACTTGCATTTATTATCATTTAGTCAGTCACGTACCTGAATCAGTTTTTTTAAGAACAAATAATAATTCTCCTCCGAGTTATTTGGTCCTGATGGAGGCGCAGGCATTGTCGCAGCACTGTAAATGCATCGCAAAGCCTCTTCAGAATAAAGAATCATCAATTGCTTCCTGTCTTCCGCTTTACCCTTGCGATTAACAATCTGCAACAGACACTCTGCAGCTGGGCATTGGAATGTTGGGTTGCCGAGCAGTACACAAAGGATTTGCAATAACCGACCATCTTCTGCCATCACGTGAGCTATCGACACCCATTCCACAAATCCGGTCAAGGTAAGCAGAACAACCTGAAAACACAATGAAGTGATAAAACAACTTTTATTTGTTGCTTTTTGCCAAGAACACGCGAATTCCGAAAATGACGCAAGGGTACGTTTGAGAAATGACTCAACCTCAGAAAAGTGAAACTGGTTTGTATCAGTTTAGTTACCTGGACAACTTTTCCATGGGCGGTAGCTTCATTTACATGGCCCAAGCTGTTTGCTTCTTGGAACTTTGTAAAATGTTGTTCGATCAGTCTTAAGAAGAAGGTAAATATTTCTGCCATGTTGGTTGTCAATGCCTGATATATATCTTTTCTTCTCTGGTTTGACTCCAATGTTTGCAGTAGAGCAACATCCTCAACCAGTCTCAAAAACACCAGCAGTACCAGTTCTGTTTGGCTTTCGCCTCTGGTACAGGCATGGCTGAGCTCAGCCAAAAGTGTCGGCCACTGCTGCGGCCATTCCCGTTTGATCATTTCCACAATCACGCGGGATAAGGCATCTTTTATGTGCGTTTCTTCTTGCATAAACGGTTCCGTACCGTCTTGCAGTAATTTCATGGCATTCTCTTTGATAAATAACTTTTCGGGCTGTGACATCTGGGTCCACCGGTATTTCACACAGTGTTCCATCAGCTGTAGCCCAAAATGTCGCACGACCGAACTGCTGTTTACATATTTCTGAGCAAGGAATAGGCCACACTGGGCGCACAGGGGAGATGATTCTTTGAAACGTTCACATGCCGCGTAGGCTTCGAGGCGCTGTTCGTGTGGTATGCCAGGTGACATCATCACCTCGACGACTTGAGCTAATTCAGCCGATATCTGGGCAACATCCCCCACGCCCGCGTCCATACCTCCTTGGTTAAAGCACCAAAGGCCAGCTACTTACTTGCCTGCTACTGTAAAGAACATACCTGTGATACCTCAATAGCTTTACAAGCAGTTGCATGAAATGATGCAACAATCACTCTAAATTTCTAATGCTCCATTGTTTGCTCGCAATTACTTCTGACTTATCTAAATAAATAGGTCAATTCTCAAGAATAGAGTGGAACCTCATTTATCGAAGTCTACGTCATCTAGTTTCGCGATTATTCGAGTTCGTCTCATCGGCGACAGACACGAATATCTGCTGTTTCTAAGTGCTAATAAATATATAAGTCTATTGCAGTTGAACTTTATTTTTGTAATGCGTTCTTTCCGAAGACGTGTGTATTTGTTTGTATTTATAGTCATTGTTTAATGTTTTTGATTTAATTTAAACACACATGTCTGTTTGTTAATAGAGAAAATCGTCATTAATATTTAACATTTCTTAAAAATGTATTATTTCTTTATTTCCTGCTATCCGAATGTTTTGATTATTTGAGCTAGGATGAGTACACAACGGCTTGGATTAGCAAGATTTTGCTGTATAAATTACATGGCAATAGCGATCAAGGTGATATTTATTTACCTTTCATACCTTAGTAAACTAATTTAATTCACAATGCTGTTAAATTTCCTGAAACACACTCAACGAGTTGAACCTACATACTTATGACTTGACGCTCAAATTAAATTTCATTGCTCATTCGAGTGGTTCAATTTTACTCGTATTCACTTCATGCATACTGGGCAATAAAACTTGCAACTATATGTTTCTGTTTCATATTTACTAAAGTATGAATCCGTTTTTACGTTCACACAAAGTAAAAGACACACATGCTGTTACTTCCAACCCGCGTTAACAACTGACTCATGACTTCGTTGATGCTGATATCATATGTACACAAATATTCTATATGTACATTCGAAGATATCATGAATTTGATCGGTGGAAAATTTTTGGCTTCCTCGCCGTTTGAAAAAAAAAATAGTCAACGCGGGTCGAAGAGTCTATAATGCAAATTTCAGATAAATCTGGCTAAATTGGTAAGAACGATCGTCTACAGAGAACACGCACGATACACACGCCGCCGACCATGCCTTGACAGGTACCAGGAAACAATGAATATTACCTGAAATGTCGTGCGCGTTTTCGGCAAGCTAAGTTCAAGAATTCCTCTCGCACTCCGATGAACAAGACAGGATAACAGTCCAAATCACGAATAACATTACTATTGAGAAAAAATTGATAATTACCCCAAATGATCGTTCCGCGATGCGGCTCGCTAACGGCTGGACGATGCGTACTCGCATGTGGTGCCCCCTACGGGCGAGCTGTGAAGTTTCAATTTTAAATCACCGACATAACACCCCGCTGGGATTACGCCGAACGAAAAGGTAGGGTTAGGTTAGTTTGGTTTTCAGCTGGATTATCCGCAAGTACACAGAACGTTGTGCCGTGTCGTCCTTCTACGTTCACGGCGATTTACATCTGAGATCTGCAAATGGGAGGATAATATAAACCAATGTACTTTGAGCTGACCTTATTCGGCTTGTCTCTTGGCTCCACGAGGCTGCGTCTGACCCAACCTAACCTAATCTAACCTACCCCAACGTACCTGAAAGCCCGCGTGAGAGGCATAACCTCGTAAATACGCGTCACGCCGTAGCTCGCGTCAAACGATAGAGCAAACCGTCTCGCCTTGTCTGAGGAATTATTGCGTGTGATTTGTGACAAACATTCGGTACAGAATAGCGCAGTGTTACAGCGGTAATGGACGAAGCTATCGTAACACCACCCACCTATAAGCTGAACTTTTCCGAGCAGATTTATTGCGTCGAGTTGTCACCCTATGAATGGTCGCAACGTTTGATTTGTATTGCTCTCACCGGCAAGATTACTATCGGGATTGTAAAGTTCCAGGTACAGATTCGTATTACCATGGCTGCACAGAGCCGAGCCCTTATCAATTCCATTGCTGTATGATTTCATTTTTCTAATACGCAGGATGAGGACGACGATGTTGAAGACATCGATTACTGTCCAATTCGAACGTTTCATCACGAAACGAGAGCAGATGCGCTTTCCTGGAGTCCAGAAACCTCCCTGAGTGTTGTACCAAAGGTCGTAGTCTTCTGTGTTGCTGGGGCAGATTTTAAGATACGGTTGTACAATAGTAATTTAAACGACATCAATACATATCAAGTGAGTCGCATTGTTGGTATTTATTTATCTTTGTTTTGCCATTCCTCTCTCCAGTTACGTGAGCGTGAGAAGAAAAATTAATTGTTCAGACTTGCTGTTGGCTTAGTGTGTAACACGGAATTGGTCAAAATGGGAATTTTTTTTTTTATACAATACGATTTAGATAAGTTTAAATGATTGCAGCCCTTTTTCTGCTATTGCTAAAGTTGGAAAAAAAACACAGCCACACCAACTCACGAAGTAGAGACTATGCTACAGACTTCTCACCTTCAGCGTAGCTAGTGCATGATTCACATATAGTTATCCTGGCTGAAAATGCAACAAAAAAAGAAAAAACCACATAAATACAGACTACTACCTAAATCAGATTTTCCGTTTAGGTTACTCATAGTTAAGCAAAGTTGTAACTGATAGGTTCTAGATGGGCACACAGATTACATCAATTCGATCTCCTACGAGCTGGAAGGTGATATTCTGGCCTCAGTCTCCGACGATCATACCTGTAAATTGTGGGACACCAAAGAGGAAAAAAGATGTAATATTACATTTTATCTAACATCTCCAGGCATGTCTGTATGCTGGCACAAAGAAGAAACTGGCAAGTTGTTAGTAGCTGAAAAAAATGGATCAATACGAATGTACAACATTATAAGCCAGCAGGCGATATTGTCTCTTGACACTGGTGTTACACCCCTTATGTCTGCTGATTGGGGGGCAAATCCGCTGAAGGTTGCAGCTATGGCGGCTGGTGAGCTACTAGTTTGGGATGTATCCAGACCCAGGTACGATACTTGCTGCTTATGAATTCACTCTTTACGAATTTTAAAACTTGTTTTTCACTAAGAGATATCTCATCGTTTTCAGCCGGCCTATGGAGTCCCGACCCTTGCACGTGGAAGGAGGCCAGATGATCAAGTTTTATCCAGCTGTCGAGTATTTACTTGCCAGCATTGGCAGGCCTGATAATGAACTTAAAGTGATAAATTTGAAATCCAAACAAGTAGTTCTTACCAGTCGCTTGAAGCTCGTCGGCGGAATGAGCTGGCATCATAAGTTACCCTTCATCTGCGCAGGCAATGACAGAGATCTCTGTTTTTGGAAATTGAATCTGAAGTAACTTGCTGGACACACCAATCATCTGTTGGAAGTTAAAATTGCGGATTCTCTACATGATGGTGACTTGCAAATTGACATAAAGTAGCTGGAGGAACTGATGATATTCAGGGAAAAAAAGTGTCGAGTTTCACGTTATTTTTTAAAAATTATATATAAAATGTAATTAAAAAAAAGTGACAGAACATTGCAAAAGATGTCAGGATGACAATCTATGCCAAAGGATGGATGACAGGGTGGATCAACGACGGTTTCTGAATTTTTCAGAATATACCCAAGATTAGTGGGTGGGTGAATCCAATATGCGTAATATGAGATACATGATGAAATATGTCGTGTGATTAACGGAGTTTGTTCCATAATATTTACATTTATATGCTCAGAGTAAATACCTACACCTGAACGTGAAAAATTACACCTACCATAACAATAAAGCTGAAAGTAACATTCAGGATGCTTGTACCTTGTTGATTTGTTTTTTACAAAACAAAACAGGTAGTAAGCGCAATTGTACCATATTTTTCGAATACAAATTTACACTGAACATAAGTCGACTTCTGATTTTGCCAACGAGACATTGTATTTGTAATTATTCTTTACAATTTACCAATAACGCCATAAGTTGAGCAAAACGTTTTTTTAGTCATGTTCAGCGCTTATAATCCAAACAGTACAGTATACTTTTATGAGGTAGCTTCCGTCCAAGTTTCCATCAAGATACGCGTCATTTTCTCCTCGGTTTCACCTTGAAATAGAACACTTACTACCTCACGTGCTTTACTGTACACAAGGACAGGATTAGGAGCACAGAGTCGTTCGCTCAAATACTTTTCCCTGTTGCTTCGAATCAGGGCAAGTCGTTTCATCAGACTTTCAACATCTTCCTGAGCGTCGTCACTGGTATTTCCGATCTTCTGCGATTTCCCTGTAAAATACAATTTTATTTACCACGACTGTTATTTCATAAAAACGAGTTTACCTTTAATAAAGATACTCAAAGGCTAATAACGAAAGATAGTAGCTAACCGGGCTAACATCGATTCAAATGTACCTTTCCAGAATCAGCTACTTGATGTATATGTAAATATTGTTGCGAGTGAAAATACTGCGGCAAAAAGCAGAAAATAAGTTTGAAAATCTAAGTGGTAAAATTAGACGATGACATCATTGAGCACTAGAGAAACATACTCACCCATGGAAATAGTCAATGTTCCTTCCAGTTTATTGATTTCAGCAGACATCATGTTGTGTCTAATTGTCTGCTTTGCCAGTGCATCTCGAATCACATTCTCGATCAAAGATATAACGAGTTCTTGCCTACCTTCTTTTTCCAAATATGTGGTATCTGAGTCTATGACCCAGTTTAAAATCCCATAACATAAATAAGCTCTCAAGCTCTTTCGGATACTTGGCTCTTTTGCAGCAAATAGGCAATCTTCTGACATTGGGCTTTTTTCCTCCAACTGTGACAACAACTTTATTAAGAAGTTTTTGTGCCGTCCTACAACTGCTGTAGCGGATTGTATTGATGCTTCATATCGAGATGCTGCATCCGCTGCTGCGACAAGATGTCTAAGTTTCTTCTCATTGTCAACACATGTGATTGCCAGAGCGATTTGACTACCCACTTCAACCCAGAGCTAAAATTAAAAGTTATTAGACCAAAAACAGTGAACGTTTATTATACCATTTTTCATATCAAGTAACAGAGTAATAACCAATCACTTTACACATCGTATTTAAGTACTTGAATAAATAAATAATTACCGCTTGCGTGTCCTTGGAAACACCTACAGTTTCGAAACTTCTTAAAAGCTTTGTATAATAATGATCACAGTTCGGATAACAATGTGATAAATTTCGTAGCATAGAGTGCTCAGCGTTCCCCTCAAGCCAGTCCCAAATTCGTCCATCATTGCAACTCTCGAGTATTCCGTTCAGCTCTTTGAGAGCAGCAACTGTTACTTGGTAGTGCTAAGAAGAATAGGAACATCGTATTATAGTTTATGTAAGGACGGTATTCAAGAATGCATGTGTGTATGCACATCAATCGATCTACAAGTAAATAGTAGGCTATGTTACTAAATGAGCATGTATTGGTTTATACATACCAGAATTTGTGGAAATGTCTTAATCAAGTTTGCAATTGATTCGTAATCAGCCCTTAAAAGTGCTTCATTTACGGCTTGCTCAGTAATGGTTGCACTAAATTCTTCATCTCCGGATTTTAAAGCCAACCGAGCTGCAACTTCTAAGCTTCCCATATCTTTTCGTCTGCTTAACAGTCGAGCAGCTTCTCCATAGTTGCCTAATTTAATGTAGCTATGTGTAACAGTGAATAAGCATTATACCGGTCAGTACAGATTTATGAATTAAATTCTTTCATTTCCTACATTTTCAATTTGCCAGCAATGATACAAATTACATAGATTTGATTGCCACTTTTCTTTAATATAGATTGCAATACACACGTATCATATAGACGTATTATCAAAAATAAAATTGCAATCTGTACCCACCATTGGACTGCTTCTTCAAAATTTCCTTCCTTAGCTGCGCCAACTGCCCATGTTTCCAATAACGAATCCACTAATGGATCCGATGTGTCGAGTTTAGTCTTGGCCAACACATATGCTTCCTTGAACATTTTACCCTCTACAAAGACCTGGATAGCTCGTTCAATTTTGTGTATGCACAAAAGGTATGAGACCGCTTTACGCCGATTACCCTCAAACTCCAGTTGCTCGGCATAATTTTCACATGTCACTTGCCACTCTCTGAAAATTCCAACAAGTATGTATCTACAATAAAGTGTCCGTTTGTTCATTAATTCGCATTATTAGTACAAATATCGATTGATTGGTTGGAAGATGAACTCGAACAAAATTGAATTTCGTAGATTAATTGGAGAAAAACCAAGCTGGATTCCTTCGGAAGTGGGCCCTCCTCTGACAGGCTGAGAATACTTATGCATACAGCATTGTACTAACAGTAGTATGAACATGTAAACTAAAGCATATATGATAGGAAATTGGAAAAAAATTTAAAGACTCGACATGAAGCCTTAAGATTGAGATATCTATATATTAGAATTTTTGCTCATGCACCTGGAGTATTCTCTAAGTGAATAAATGGTCCATTTGGTTCATCCACCTTAATCAAGTCTAGTTTTTCATACGTTTTCATAATTTTCTGTCATACTTTGACAAGCATGTTCATAATTAACTGTCATTGTTAAAAAGTTGAATGGATAAATATTTTCAGCTTGTTTGAAGAGAGCAGACTCTCGAAGGTCGAAACGTTACCGACAAAGAATTTCGTCGAATTCTTTTTATTTGACCTTCAATCAATGAATTAATGATACTGTATCATAAACAGGGTTTAGAAAAACCAGGGGTGTTTCAGTCAAGGAAATAAAATTCTATATTACAGAAATCTCTTTGTAATCTTAAGAAATTATATAAAATCTTAGAAATCATAATAAATCATCTGAAATCTTAGAAGTGAGAAATCACGTGATTAAAGTATAACTATTTGTCAAGTAATCTCTCGTAATCACTATAAAATGCAAGTAAACATGACACATGTAATCACGGCGTCAATTTTTTCTTAGCAAACCACCACTTACAAAAAAATGTACTAATATCACATATACTTGGGTTTTTTTTTTTTTTTGGGATGCTTACTTGTAGGAAAGGCTAGGTGCGAGTGAAACTAGAAAATCATTGAGTCGTTTTTCCTTCGTTGCTTCCTGTAAGTTTTGCTTCAGATTATCGCACCACAGATCCATTTCAACGACCGTATCGTGTTGCGACAGCTTGGCATGAACAGATTCTAAGATACATATCAGGCGATAAGTTTCAACTCTACTGGATGGGAAAATGGTCCAAGAAAGTTTGTCACTATGGCAGGAAACTTAATTTTTTTTGTTGTCTTCTAAAAACTTATCAGAGATATATTGCTTACTTTCCGTATCCAGTAATTTGATAACATCTTCTTTACTTCCGAAAATGGATGAAATTTGAGATTCTCTAATCGAATCCTTAGTGTTGTCTGCATCACATACATTATCAGCAATCTGACTTGGGCCTTTTCCAACACTGGATAATCGACTGGACAAAGACCTTTCAAAATGCTCTGTAATTGAACTCAGTAGTGATGCTTTATTACTCGCAGCCTTCGCCATCGTCGGAAAGTACGTGGATTTTTTACTTTTCTTCCTTTTAATCTGATCCATTGCCAGACTCTCTTTTATTTCTGAAAATAGACATGGTTTTTGCAATCATACATGAAGTCATAATACTTTATACTGATTTGCTGATGATGAAAAACATAAAAGTAAGAGGAAATAAAAATTTACGATGGCATACCCGGTTCGGTTGTTGTATTTTCAACAGTTGTTACGTCAGATACATCATCGTCAAGCCCGTTTATTGAAACCTCATTAAGGTTGCTCGCTTGATCCATCCCCATCATTTCTGTCTTATGTTTGTTCTTTTTTGTTCTTATTTTTTTTGGTTTCAACAGATTTTCAGCAACAGGCCTTACTTCCTGCTCAGACACTTTCCATATTCTAACTGTAAAATCTGCGGATCCAGTGATTATCAAATCGGGGTCTAAGGGGCTCCACATGCAACAGTATACAGGACCACAGTGGCCTGTGTAAGTTCCCATCAACTCTTGAGATTCTGTCTTCCATACCTGAAATCATAATTTGTCACTTTTAAGTAATTACGCTCTAGATACATCTGTAAACTCGTAGTTATTTCTGACACTCAGTAGATTCATTTTCACTACTTCTTGTAAAGAAATGACAAAATTAAACGTTTTCTATGAAGAAGTGAATCGTGGGGTCACTGTTGACCTTAGATAAGGTTCGACGGATTGCTGAAAAATGTTAGTGAACAGAGGTTTAAATGGATATAAGATTGACACGATAACTTTTAACGAGCATTGGAAAAGTCTCATTGTCAGTTGTCCCGATTTTTTTTTTCTTAGAATGTGTGTATACACATGTCTGACATTTAAAGAAGTTGATCTAATTCATCACACCCTCTTAGAGACATTAATAGTGACTAATACAGGGATAACTTAGGCCTGCTTACCTGGACAGTGTTGTCACAACTTGCCGATGCTAGATACCCACTGATATGCGGACTCCATGCCAAGTCAAAAATTTTTGCTGTATGTCCCATCAATGTACTGACAATTTTCGGCAACAACGATCCTTTGATCGTGGTCGATGCGCCGGCTGTATCGGTACAATTAGTGGCGAGATCACTCAAATCAAGTACAACAATAGAGTTAGCAATCGTTGACACAGCCAATTGATGGCGGAGAGGGGACAGATCAAAATCTGTAGCGGTACTTTCAGGATGCCATTCGAGGCATTGGATGGATTTTTTTAATGAATGAATTGCTGGACCGCATTCTTTCAAATTGCGATTCAGAAATGAAACAGATCTAGGTGGCAAGAGAATAATCATGATAATTACTTCCAAACTCGAATTACGATTTCAAGTATGTCATCATAAGCAAACAACTTGGGTGGTATAAGGGAGGAATGGATTAGTAACAATCATTATGCGTGTGCGGCTGTCTTATAAGGTTTGAAATATTTATATTTATATTTATATTTATTCAACATACCCATTTTCAAGACCGATTGCAAGACACGAGTAGTCCGGCTTCCAAGAAAATTCTGTACAATCCTTTTTAATAACAGAAGTTGGTTCTGCAACACAGGTATGAGATTTTATGCATGTGAAAACGTGACAATATGATCGGTTCTTTATGAGAAAACCCCGGAGAAGTTTCACAGAAGTGGCGTTTCAGGGAAACTAACAGACCTTTTCACATCTTCTGCTGAATTGCAATATACAGGGTCATGAGGTTGCTGAATAATTGACTTTTAAGTTAGAAAGAGACATGATTTTGCAGACTGTGAGTAGTGCCGGCTTCATTAGTCACACTTGTGTTCAAAAACCGAGAAATAACTCTGTATTATACCACACAATTTAACCAAAACACAGTTTCCACAAGACTAGTGGAGATCCTTTAATAACAGATAATAATCCATTCCCCACACTCACCTTGATTCGGTTTTTCTGGATTGTAGTAAATCAATTCCCCATCACCGCACGAATACAGAACATAAGTACTTTTGCCATTCGGTTCTGGACCCCAGCCAAGGGTGTAAACCGTGTGTCTATGATATTGCCTATACAGAATAGGAGGTTTGCTCGTATTTGTATCAAACACACCCACACGACCTTCTCCAGTTCCAAAAGCCAACAAATTTTCCTTCTGAGGATGCCATGATATCTACAAATAATAATATTTGTATAACATTTACTTAAGTTGGAAAATATGTGATTCAAGATATTAGGCCTACTGGGCTTCTAAGGAGGATAGCTCGATTTATGATACATGCGACAAAAATAATTAGTACTTGGAGAAGGGGGGTCGGAACGAATTTTTATCTCTTCAAATATTAATGTAAGATACGAATTTTTCGATGCATCATTTTTTAAATAAAACCAACCACCCAACAAGCGTGACACTTCAAAGTAATTCGGAATACCAAACAATCAAACAGCTTCACGCTTAAAACAGTATGGTTTTGTTGTGGGATATTTTATCAAGTGGAATTGTGTCACATCCAGTCCTGTAATTACTATTTACTCACAACTTTGCTAATAATCAATAATACAGGATCTAGAACCAGCTTCCTCAGGATTAAACATCTGGTCACTTAATCTCAGTGTTTACAAATCAATGTAAAATTACTATTTCACAAGACTAAACCACCTGATTAACGATTCACCATAGACGCATGTCTACACCTCCTCTGAACTTCATCCATCACATGCTGTGCTTATTTGCAACAGTCTTTCGCAATTCAGTGTCACAAGTCCGTACATTTATAATAAAAAAATAGATAAATGGAAAATTTGAATCAGACAATCAGTTTTTTATCGTTCTTATTCAGTCGCTTTACTAAGCTTGGCTTGGATGAGTTGGATTGAGAAACAATTAAAGCAACTCACAGCCATAACTTTTCCCTTTATTTTTTGCCACAGCATGGTGATATCGAAACTATTTTCGTGAGGCTCGCACAAATTCCACACTCTCAGCATTGCGTCACCAACCCCAAACGCAACTCTAGATGTATCTAACGGAGAGGCAGCAATACAGTACGTATAGCCACCTTGCGTTGGAACATTGTATGTTATTTCCGAATTGGCTGCTGTCACTTGGCAGCAAACTACGTGACGATCTTGAGCTATCGTCCATACCACGATGCTGTAATGATTTTATGAATTGTTTTTTATATTAAATTATTCTAATTATTAGTGCAGCATTATTATTGTTGTGGTTGATGTTGTCGGTATCGAATAATTGACGTCACGGTAATTAGTTTCAGAGATAGCATAGATATACCTGCTTGTATCTGCCAACCTCCAATTAGTATCGCTTGCTTCCATCCCCCCTTGCACATTAGCAATACAGAAAAGTCCTCTGGCATGATAAGCGTGAATCAACTTGCATCCTTGTCTTGGCTTCGAGTTTATCGACAAGTCCCAGGATATCAATTCGCCCCAGCTGGAGCTACTAAGCAATAATTTTGGTGCTGCCCAACAAACCGCTGTCCAGCCACCTGTTGCTGCCCCTAGTTTACTTCTATGCTGATGAGAATCCAAGGGTGTATTTGGCAAGGTTAGCACAATTTGATATCTGCCATCTCCTCCGGCTCTCCAAACATATATAGACCTGATCAAAGAAATTGAAAACTTACCAATGATCACAGAACTTGCAGAAATGCCAAGAGGATGCGATCATCACATATAATTATACAATTAGTTTATACATAATTGCGTTTGGTATAGTGAGTCAGATTGTAATATTTCAATGACATAATTTGAACAAAATCTAATGAGATCACCTGTCTTTACTACCAGAGGCCAGAAGAGAATCCTTGGCTTGGGTACCGCTTATGACGTTTGAATCTACTGGACACCACGACAGGCTCGATATTTCAGTATCATGCCCTCGTAGTTTATAGACGATTTTGCCATTACCGTGTACATTGATCACATAGACTAATCCACTTTTCGTACCAGCTGCTACTAAATCAGGATCATGTGGACAGCAGGATAAACAAGTAGCTGTTACTTTCCCTAAGCAAATTTGTTGTGTCACGTTATGAGCTACATTCCAGATGACAAGGAATCCGTCAGTGCTGAGGCAACAAACAATGTTTGTATTGGCTCTTGACCAATCGACACCAATAACTTTCTGCTGCGTCTGAAAATTTCAAGGTATCTGGAATGTATAAGTTGCAATATAAAAGACCAGATGACATAATTAAGACATCGTCAAAGTCTATGGATTTATTTTGGGAAGTTTCCAAGACTCGTAATGATCCTGATTGTAACTTAAGCTATAAACTTACGTCTATGAAAGAGTGAGCCATCACCGCGTTCATTGAATCCATATTCCAAATTCTAACAACATTTTCATCACCCCCGGAGACTAGTAGGTTATGATTCGCCTCTCCGAACTTCGGCGAAAAGGCCAGGGATGTTACTCTGTCTACATGAGCATCGCTGATAATAGAATATTTGTAAATTTTTTTATCCCCTTGGAATGTTACAACAACAATGGAGTTTCTTGCACCCCAAGCTACGGTTCCATCTTTGGCACAGGCCAAAATATTAGCAAGATACCAATTTGGTGACGGTGGTAACGTTGCTTCGTTCATAGTGACTCTTTCACTCTGAGAATTTGAACGAAAGGTTTAAACGTAATTATTGCTGTCCGACCCGGTGTCATGCGGCGACTTTCAAAATGTGCAGGTTACTGCAGACATAAATAAACTATCACGTGCATACTATAAAGACGCCGGTATGGCAGCATGCCGTGAACATCAAGACGTAGCAAAATGTTTATTGGGAAAATAGCGGTTAGACTAATCGTATATTTGCATGTTACATGTATACATCGAACTCACGTGCGTAAACTGTACGTCGACAACGCTGCGATTAAATCCAATAAACCTAGATACAATTCTGAACGATACTCTTGCATATGTACGTAGCTACGCTGAATGTACGCACGTGGACATGTATATGGACATGGGTATAAACCGTTATAAACCTGTTGTGTTAGGTTGTATTAGGTTAGGTTTGAAAACGTGAGGTATGGTCGGATGCCGCGTACACGCCGGCTGGCGCTGTCAGAGCTGTCAGAGATTATCTTATCAGAGATAGCCAAAAACGTCTGCTCTGAAAGACCGAAGAGAGCACGTGCATCTTTGGAAAATGATTGAATTTTCCGCCTAACATAGTGCAGGATAATGCGAAGGATATTTAGAGCGGCGAATCGCTATTGTGTAGTAGTGATAATAAACTAATTACAAACATTAGCAAATTCTTATATTTTTAAGTTTACGTACTTCCGTATCTTCGCCAAATTTGTAATATTCATTCATTCTCACTTACTCACTGTACTAAATACGTCTAAATACCGCATTATCGACTCCTCTCATGGCAATGGTAAACACGGATTCGGTTACCTGTGTCTATGCGCTTATCATTGAAATTTAGTTCCATTTAGTTCCAAGAATCTGTTTCGTTTGAGAAGGCGCTATAGTACTTGGGTAACATAAAAAACTCGGGCATCGGCTCTTTGATTCTTTTCCCTTGCATTGACGTTCGTTTCAACGACGGCGCGCCGATCGTTTTTAAATACCAAATATACGTTGAAAAACAGGGATCAAGTTAATGATTGTTCGTAAAGACCAATCTTACAGAACGGAGCAGGCGAGGACGCGGCGTTTCATCATTTAAAAGTGTAAGTTTCAACTTGAGTTATAACCTAACATCAATATATACAAATCGTAGGCACATAAATTTCCAAGTATCCATGCGGTTTTTACCGGCAATTCTATACCATTTTTCCAATCATATGCACTCGATTCAGTATCATTAAATATGTGCAAGATAGATCGATGAGTTCGTTATGCGATCGGTGATACTTTTCCTCCTACGTGTTAAAAGATCTCTACGCATTATAATGTATATTTACCATACATATCTGTTTACCTGTACGTACGCGGTACGTATTAGGGGGGGAGAGAGAGAGAGAGAGAGAGAGAGAGAGAGCATTTATCAATTGTGTCCTAGAGAGTTGTGAGGGGCCGGAGGGGGAGAGAAAGAGAGCCGAGAACAACTTCGTGGCGGGTCACTGCGGAAACGTTTGATAAGTGCGAATTAAAGGAATTGGAATGAAATGTGCGAGGTAAACGATGACGGCCAAGGTGGGCAGGCCCCAATACAAGAAGATGGTACGATTCGTCCAATTACAATACATACCTATAATACACGCTTAAAATTAATGTAACAATGCGAGTTTTGTGAAAGTCGTTACTTCGCACTTTTGGAAATGTCTGGAATTTAGTAAAACGTGATAAATATAATATATTAATATTTTGCAAAACCGACTCTTCGAAAGTCATTCAAAACTGCGCAATAATGATATTTTTCCCCGATGGTTCGTTACGTTGACGTTACTAACTTCAGCCTTCATGTCAAAGACAAGATGGGAAAACGAATCTGTAAGTTGATAACGTAAAAAAATTAACCGCACTGCGTCACCCGACACAATTACATTGAGAACTGTAATTTCAATCGACGGATTTAATCTTTTAGGTCGAGGTCGAAGTCGCAGATACGTGAGATTTAATGGAAAAAATGTCGAAAAAAAACAATTTTCGAAACTGAAATCTTAATAACAAAAAACGAAAAATTGCGTAGGTGGATTTATTTAAATTTATGTTTTGCCAGTGTAATTATGTCAGGCGTACCAATGCAGCAGTTTTCTTTTGCAATCTGGTACATGCAAACCCTCCAATTTTTCTGTTCGCAATAAAATTCGCCAATGACAATGAACAACAATGAATATATGTGGAGAAGCTGGGGCTTCTCAATTTCAGAAAAATGTAGAACTGTGCGGGAAAGAAACTTACATTAAAAAGAAATGGGGGAAAAAATTCTTGAAATTTTTGAAACATTTACCGGACATATGTCACCAATGTAGTATAAATATGCACGTATACAGATATGCGGCTAATCGGTATAATTATTCGCCGAAATTAAGCATGATTCGTTCCCAGATGCGTTAGAAAAAATCTTTTCGGAATGCGACGGATCGTCAACCGGCAAAGTCTTAGTTGCAAAGCTCATGGACTACATGTTCAATCAAATGTCTGCGCACGGAAGGTGAGTGTCCATGTAATGGGTTTTAAATCCTTCATCGCTTTTTCTCATTCCTTCGGACGTATATGGATTTATTTCACCTTTTGGAGGGGGTTACAACTCGGCCGGTCTAAAATCATACCTATTTTTAGGAGATTTTTTGTTTAACAGAAAATGAAAACATTTAGAGCAATTTGTTATTGAAACTATAAATAATAAAGCATTCAAACTCACAGTGCTGTAAATGTTTTTATTTTCTTTACAAAAAAAAAAAACAAACAAACTCCTAAAAATAGTTAAATAAATTATCGTTCCGGTTGAACTTTCGTACCAAAGTAAAAGTCTTTGATTGCTTGTGAGACATGCATGTTTTGCCGGTATTTGTCGCATTGTGAATTAATTTGTGTTCTATCGCAGCCCGGAAATTCTGAATGATCTTCGTAAATCGATGTGCGCTGTATCTTACAATGGCGAAGTAACACGACAGCAATATTATGACGTTTCACGATCATGGCTGGCGAAAATACGCAAAGGTCAACATCATCACGAAAATCACCAAGATGGTAACAATAATCTCCGCATCGATGAAAGCAGGTATGATGAAAATTACTTTTGCTGCAACTGATTTCGTAGCGAAAGATATTTCTTTCGCAATAGGTGTTGTATACACGTTCTACAATTTTCTTCCAAATATTATTATATATACTTTGTATATAATAAATTTAAACACTTTATATTTATTGCACAAAAAATGATGATAAAGGTTAATAAAAAATTTTCAATCCGAGATTTATGAGAGCATCAGGGGTACAAGGTACTTGAAGGTACTCCAACTTTTCATCACGCAGCACCAGATACGTCGGTACAGATACTTTTATTAATGTTTGTAAAGTTAGGACATTTCGCTGAGAAAATTGAAAGAAATATTTTTTTTTTTATGTAGCAAACTGCGAGCTTTCAGATGAAATTTTTTTTTTGTAGAAGAAAACGTGTTTTCGTATAATTCCTGGGAGTCTAGGGTGAAACAGGTTCCATAATTCGAAATATCAGACTTTTTTTATACCCGCAAATACTTCGGAAGATATTTTGTTTTTTGCGATAAAGCTACGGTAAAAATTCTAATGTGAGAACATCGGCGTGTTCACCGTAAAAAAATTGACCAACGTATTTCTCTAAAATTGCAAGGGCTAGATATATGAAACTTGCAGGATTCAAAATTGCAGGAAATTCGAAATTTTTGCCCCGAATCGTGTGTCGATAATTAGTGGACTTCCCCATATACATATCGCATCATGTTACCTTACAAGTTGCATTGTTCGTAAACCGATTGATTAATTTCCCAACTTCTCAATTAGCCATTTTCAATCCTCATTCCCTGCATCATTATTAACTGTAAATCGTAACGATGGCAGTCGAGCTACGAGTCCACTGACTGGATATGCCGACGATGCAACGGTTTCGTCTGAGCCGGGACCAGACATCGCACCGACCCTCCATGGTAAGCACTACATTCCAAGAGAACCTTATACCACGCTTCTTCAATGAAATTAACGTATGACTATCAACTGATAACTTCCTGTATTCCCTATTATATTTCTATTTCAGAATTCCTCGAACTCTCCACGAGCACCATCGTTGATACGAGCAAGAGGTAATCATCACAGTCGATTGAATATCCGGGCATCCTGTAAAACAATGTCTAATGTGAGAATAGGACCGGGGACCCATGGTCACAGTCTAGTAAAATTCACTTTCCAGCTTATTTGATAATCTGCGCGAAACCGTGCAGAAATAAAAAATTGAACAAAACGTACCAGTTTCAAGTACAAATTTCTTCATCATATAGATACAATAAAAAACGTTCAATTTACTGTAATCTTATGAAGATCAGTTCCACCGAAGATGCAAAGTTGGTATTTTTACACCGAGTGTAAATTTGCAATGTGATCCGTAGGCGATCGCGTGCGACAAAGTAATTTATGTAACACCAGTATGATTTACGTATTTTTACGTATTAGTATTCGTTTTGGAAGAGTTGAAAAAAAAAAAAAAAATGAGCATCCTAGTATGTAAAAGAGCACGTTCCTGTACAGTTTTACGTCCTGGTACTTAAAAGTTTTCATTATAGATCCGTTTTAACAACGCATCTTTCTTATATGTTTGAAAATGGACAGAAGCAAGAACGAGGACAGTTTCTTCGGGGATTTATCTTCCGTCAGCGGTAATTACTACTTAACAACGGACGATCCCATTTTCGAGACAACACGGGATCTACAGCTGCGGATGCAGAGGTGCACAGTAGAGAATGACCACCTCAAAGAGGAACTGCAACGCTCCGAAGATTCGATAGCATTATTGGAAAGGCAGCTGGGCACGACCCGCAGGAAATTGTGCGTATTTGTAATTACATTTTGCGACATGTCGTTTCTAGAAAAAGTGCATACTATTTTTATCTTCCTCAAATCGACAAGTTCAACGTTGCACAGTCTTTAGAATCGACTGTGCTTGGATATACTTTGTACCTGCGGGTAAAATGGAACTAATACATAATGATGATTTCTACTAATTTGCATGCTATCTTATGATATTTCAGGGAAATGGCAAACGAAAAGTGCGTTAGGCTGCAAACGGAAGACGAAGAACACCACGCCGAACTCTCAAAGACCGAGAGGGACCGTCAAGCTCTACGAGCAAGAAATCAACATCTTGAGAGGAAAAATTTTCTGATGAGGAGGGAACTCGATGATGCTGTTACGGAGGTTCGTATTTTGGCTAAATGACCGTCGCTTGATCGGCTTGATAAATTTTTTTTTTTTTTTGTTTAATTATGTGGAACAGATCTGGGGGGGAGGGGGGAGGGCAATGAAAATTTTTCCTACCCCCGAATAAGTACCACCCTAATGTACATACACGAGGTAAGGTTTTTAAAATAATCATGACATATTTTTTCTTTTCTGTTAAAATGATAGCTACAAAAGTGGTATGCAATTGAATTTTTACTTTTTTTGATATACCCATACATCAAACGTTTGCATATCATCGTTACACAGCACTGACCCTCACCCATTAGTTACGCGTTGCAAATCTTCCCTCACATTTCGCGTCACTGCCCAGCCCCTGTGATACTTATCGTTAAAGCAAATAGCCTATAAACATTCGAAGTAATCAAGCTGTCAATAGAAAAAAACCTCATGCGAAACGGTTCAGGGGATTTTAATTAAGTTTTAAGTGAACGTACGATCCTCAGTTCATACAGACTCTTTGTTATGTACCGAGTTGTTTCCGTGGTGGGATCCTTAGAGACCCCTAATTATAAGTTAACTAACCCCTGATCAACGTGACCCGCCTTACAACTCTTGCACGTGCCGCGGCCGTTCAGATCCTCATAGACGCGATGTGGATTTGAAGTCAATATTTTCTAGGTGTATTTTATACATATAGGGCATTCCATATCAACTCAACCAGCAATTTTCCTTTACTATTTTTAATTTGCTTCAGGATTTTTCGTACGGTTGTCCGATTACGAAAAAGAACTTCTTATGTTTTCAGATTTTTTCCTACGACCGTTAATGTTTTATGATCATTCAAACCTATCTAAAAATTGGCAGAATTATCGGGATAAAAAATAAAACGTTGAGATTTTTGAAAAATGGTGAGGGAAAATCATTGGTCGATTTGACATGGAATGTCCCATATACTATCGCACATAGACTATAATCATATAATACTACAATATACACAATCATCGATCGTCATGCATAATTATGATGATTTTTCGTTCGCCTGTCCCTCATTTAATCATTCCATTGTATGTTTATAATCTCTTGCGTCTTGATTAAGAAAATAGTGGTGAATTTTTTTGGAATTTTTGCAGACAGAACGGTTGAGGTTTGAACTGGATAAGTTAAACGACCAGAAAGAAGCGCGTGGTAAGCTGCTTAGTCACTATAGGGAGGAATTGCAACAGGTACAGAAATTGTACGAGGGAGCGAAAGAGCATATTTCACAGATGGACTTAGCTAACTGTCAACTTAAAGATGAAAACCAAGTTTCTACGAGGACTATCGAGGTAATTAATTTAACTCCTTGATTGCACACCCATGTCGGAAATAGTTGAAAAGTAATTTATCATATTATGCTTCATGGTGGTTAGGTTTAATTTTTTTTGTTTTTATCGTTCAACAAAGTCTACACAACTGTTTCAGCAACTGAAAACTATCGTGAAAGAGTTGGAGACCCGAGTTTCCGAGCTGCAAACACACCGAGATGATATGTCCCATAGCGAACCGGTGAGTATCAATTTCTTAATGGAAGATCAGATACTTCATTGATTTTTTGCCAAAAATGTTTTTTTCATCCAAGATACAAGTTTATACCTGATAAATTTGTTTTCAATAAAGTAGGACTTGCCATATTGAGGCGCTTTTCCCAGGTACATTTTAATTTAATATATTGGTATAAAGGTACGATGATTTCTGCAAAGTTGAAAAAATAAGAAATACCGAAAATGTAAACGACATGCCTTTCATACCGATGTTTTTTCATTTCAAATCACTTCAAATCGTCTCGGATGGTTTTCAATCGTACCACGCGCACGCTGGATTAACTGAAGGTCAATGACGACTTGTTTAATTAACGTTGCGGGTGACCCGTCCGCAGTTGATTATCGCGATAGTTTTTCCGAAAATAGATTACGGCTCGCAATCAGCCGTTTACCCTGACCTGTCTGGGGACTTGCTATTAATTTGGATTAGTTTGTACGGGGTAGCTATGTAGTAACTGAAATTTTACGTTTTGTAAAAATTAAATTTTTTTAAATGACCTAAACACAGAGACGCGAAAAATAATTGACCACATTTGGTACTGTAGTTGAGCGTAGTCTACGTGATTTTTTTCAATCGTTTGAGAAAGAATTTTTTTTTCTTGAATAATTCATACATCTTGGATCTGGTAGGTCTGATAAAAAAGTGTTTAATTGAGAAATGAGTTGTTTTTCACTGAAGTTTGTAACACAATAAATCGTATATTTTTATTTCCATCGGAAAGGCTGTTTTGAATCCAAAAAATAAGATACACTCAAATTTTTCCCTTGTTATTTTTGGTCTTATAGGAACCTAGTGTTTCTCCGCTTTATACTTAAATAGGTATACGTACAAAAAATGTATTTCTTCAACATAAAGGCCCAATTGGTGATCCATACGGAGAAAAATTTTCATGTTTATTGGGGTGTTAACATCCATTCTTTTCAGTCATCCGCAAGACCAGTCTTTAAAAATGAGCTAAGCTTCGACTTGGATACGTCACACTATTCGGGAAAAATAATCCCGCGGTCTCTGTGCGATGAAATGAAAGCTTCGGTAAGTGACAGCTGTGATCTGATAATTCACTATAACTGTAATATACACGTCTATACGTACTATGCTCAATATATATATATACAGTGTTACGTGGGATTCACGTTCGGCAACTCTGCATAGAATCGTTTATTGAATAATGGCCGCTAGTGCGTCAGTCGCAGCAGCTAGCCGATTTCACCTGATTGCGAAGCATGCGTAAGCTGCTCTCTTGCATTCGAGGATCGGGCATCCAGTATATTTAATAAATGACCCTGTATACATGCATTTTAAATGTAGATAATTCATAGTCCCTGCATAAGGTCCGCAAATACACGTTTAGTGTAATTTGTCGTTATACATATTATCAATTTACAGATGTATATGCACGTAGCTATCAACAACGCCACGTAACCGCTTCCATGAACTATATAGGTAATATTACTACCTCGATCTTGTTACAGGGACTCGAAGATCCGGACATCAGTCTGACGAATAAAATCGAAACACTGGACGAAAAAATGGAAGACCAGTGCATCACCGAATACTACAGCGTTATACGCGAAGCTGTGAAACAGCTGGAAAGGTGAAAAATATACGTATTTAAAAGGAAATCAAATTGTTAGAAAACTTGACATGGTATAATCCAAGAATTGATGTTCCTTCTAATCACGAATTGAATCAGTGTTTATTTATCAATCCATAGAGTTCTGGCCAGAGTTCAAGTGGCGTGTAACAAGGTGAAAGCAAAAACGGTACCTGCTCGGAACCCTTCGTTTGTGTTTGGAGAAATAGATGCAGATGGAAACAAAGAGTGTCGTTCTAGCGTCGAGGAGCTGTTGCGAATGTTAGAATCCGAAATACGTCGTACGCTGTCAATATTTTCTATTGTGGTTAGTACGGTTTTGTTTGAGGCATGCAGATAACCTCAGTAGATTTCTAGTAGTATACGGGTTATCGGCGTGCGAACTCGGCTTCGGTGGGGAGGGCGGACAAAGTAGATGGGGGCATATAGGTAGGAATTCACGGTATAAAAAACAAGGTGACGCCACGGCCTATCTCACTGAGTACTCTTTGAGCAACGAAACTGTGATTACTGTTCTGCCTCGGAAAAGTTCTCACAGTTTGTTAAACCGGCTTGGAATCTGGTTTATAGGTAGTTGAGCCTGCCTTGGATTGCCGAAAAATTCACGCTTGACACCTGACAAATTTTTTTGTATCAGTTCAATCGATTTCGACCTAATGCGCATATACCTTCCAAACAGTGTACCTACTCATTATCGCTATAGTCAAATCGTGAAAGAAATTTGATAAATCATTTGGGCTTAAAACCATGCGGATCTCACTATTTTTCGTCTTACAATCAGCAAAAGAATGGCCGTTGAAGGGGGGAGGGGGGGGCTTTGGGTATGCTCTCAAGTGAAATTTTCATGACAAATGGGCGACCTTTTCTGTGCACCGTATTTATCTCATCTGCGCAGCCAAGTTACATTGCGTCGCTCCTTATCCGTGGATACAAGTGGAAATGTATTCTCGAATCTATATACCATACGCCTATTCTTCCGTTTGAATCGTCGCAGTCTCTTGTATACATCTTTGGTAGATAGTACTCACAATCATGACGGCATTTATCCGAGGTATATTGTTTCCAGGTCTCGCACAAGGTCGTCAGTACCAACGCCAGTACGACAGATCCCGCGACTCGAGTTGATGTACTCGAACCTGACTCGACGCCAGTTTGCGATATTCTTCGAGGCATTAACACGGGCTTCATTAACCACGACCTCTCTACAAAGTGAGTCCATTACAGACGTATATATCGCACCATACGCGGCATCTGAATCTGCGATGTAGGAGTGCTATAGTATAAACTGCATACTACGTGTGATGCGAAGGTTGCAAAAAACAGTGCACTGTAATGTAGTGAATCTTGCGTTCATTTCCTACGTACATACCTGCCTGAACGATCAGTCGCGTGTAGCTCACTCCAATTGCTTCCGTTTATTTCCACCTATTCAGTCTCAACGTATGGCTCTCGTCTAACAAGTGAAACCGCGTACGAAATTGTGCCTAATAATTCCTTACCGATCCCAACTCCGAAAGTCTGGGGACGCGTCCTTAGTCCAGAAAGCTGCAAGAGATTTTCCAATCCTAAACCTGTTTATTATCTCTATCAATTATCCAGTTGAAAGTCATATTTTTACCAACTGCAGACTAATCCAGCAGCGTGTTGGCTCCTACAAGTATTGCCATCGCAGCTTGTGTGACTGTGAGGAGCCACACGCACATGTGCATACATAATGTATATACATATACCGGGTGTACAATACAGATACGTCCAGACACGTTTGTAAGAGCTTTGCAAAAAAAAAAATGCCGACACATGTTCTTACTTGCAAGAGGGAAAGGAGATGCCCTCCGTATAAAATCCCCATGGTCCCGTCGGAAATCGAGATTCATCCAGCGTTGCTGAGACGTAACCTCGGTGAACGCCTACGGCTCACCACTCGCAATCAGCTGGTCGTTAGAAGCGATATAGATCAAGGTCGAGAACTTTTTGGACCCCTGAAAGTATAACCACATGTCTCTTCTACACTTGATCATCTTACGGACATAGATTCGGCACGATGGCATTCACTTTTCACGCTCCCTGCAGCTTCGCTCGGCTAAATATACATATGTATATGCGTTCGCGGTACATGGCATGCGAGCTTTGCAGTTTACTTATGATCCTATGTATTATGTCATTGCGTATGCGGGCACGTATCATCCGACAACTATTCAGTAACTGAGAGAGGGGTTCATCAGTATTACGTGGACGTGGATCAGTGGTTTTCCTACTGTAAATTTATATAGAATCCTGTACCAATATCACCGAGTGGGGAACGTATCACGATACCGTATGAATTTGCAGTAGGCTTGGCTTTGATTGCAACGGTTTGCAGCGTATTGTACATTTGTTATATTGTAAATAATCATTACTGATCTTGATATTCACCTCGTATTTTGTACCACTAGTAAACGTAATGTAGCTGGTTTTGAGCCATTGTATACTCGCATATCTTTCTTTCCTCAATGTGGTACTCAAAAACGCTGTTCAGTTATATTTTCGTTTTTTGACTATTTCACTCATTTGGAAAATTGTTCATTTAATTTTTAAACCGAACTCAAAGTATTCCCTCATACATCGTATATCCTAAGTGGATAGATGTATACTTTTTAGTGGCGAGATTACAAGTTGATTTTTTTTTAAATCCACTTTTCCAACCGGGATATACCTGTTAACTTGAATTATAAATGATAACGATAATTTTCCAAATGAGAGGAATACTTGAAAAATGAAAATAGTATAACTGACAGTCATTTTAAGTACACAGATATGGTACGCGTGCATACTGTAGGTACACGGTTTCGGAAAGAAAAACAAAGAAAACTGTTGGAAGTATCAAAACGCACGCTGCGTTTATTATTTGTAATACGCTATTCGCGATTTCTTCATAATTTACTGCTATGTACACGACGAGTTTGCAAAAACTGGAATCGATTGATATTAGAAGTTTTGAACGACAGTTTACCTCTCGAATTGTTATGCAATTACGTTTTTGAACTTTTTAAATCTTGTGTTTTGCGAGAATCGGATTTTGTTGGTCAATTTGAAAATTTTCCCAGCATGATCTCGTTGCCGCATGTTTCAGAACGCTGTCTGAATCAGTTATACAGACCATAGTTAGGTATGGAGAATTCGCAGTATTCGCAGTAATGAAACGCGCCATTAATCCTCACCATTAAGGCTGGCCCTCGGCCATCGTGCGTTTCAGGGCTCGTGATGAACTAATGAATACCCGGTAAAACCATGAACGTAAACATCTGCACAATAGATCGGTCTCATAATAAATTAATTCTCTACGTATTTATCGGCTAATTGCAATGTTCGTTTACTGCAAGTATACGGGAGGGATACAGATGTGCGTGATTACAGGTATATGATATCCGTCGTAGGCAGACCGATACGTGGTGTAAAAGTACCAGCACAAAACGCATTAGCAGAATTGATTTTGATATTTATTCTGGAAAGATTTCACCCAAATTCAATTTGATCGGTATATTTTTATTTCTCGCGTAATCCGGTGATCCACTCGTGAGTCGTGCCTTATATACACCAGTGCCAAGAATTCCCGACGGCTTGGAAATAAACTGTATTATAAAGTGCGAGTGGATTTGTTTATTTTTCTGCCAAAATACTGCCGTTGAGTAATAATATCTTTTCAGATTCATCTGCAACGCCTTGACTCGACATTAAATTAGGATTGAAATCGCGACACCGCGCAAGCGCACGAGTCATAAGATGTTCTATCGTCGTGTTAAAAAATTGCATTTCTAGTCATCGGCAACTTCAAATGTTGATCACTGAATGCAGCTGATTTTTTTCAAAGCAAATTTGTAACATTTTTCGAGTCATATGGTGGGAACCCCATATGAATGTATAATTATCTAGTGTATTCTCATATTTTATAATCAGGAGAATTTTGCAAAGACTTACACTTGTAAAATTTTTCGCTTAGACGTGAAAACTCGCTGGGAAACGATTGAGTTTTATCTGTCAATCTATAATTTTTTATCTCGATAAATGCATATCGAAAATCGTCGTAAAATATTATGATAACGACTGTAATTATGATCAGTAAAAAGTGGGCTTGGAAAATACCGGAAAAAGAATTTGCTTCAAATCTAGCACGCGTTATACGTTTACTTATTTTATCACGCCGTGCAAAGAAAACTGTGCATGTTTGTTCGATCTTTTACATGCCCACGAAAATAGAGGGCAGCGGCCTTCAGCCTTGCGGTGGTCCGTGACATTCATTTTTATTACCGTGATATTTCACAAGTTTCCGGTAACGTAATTGTCAAATACCGGTGACGTGCGTTCGGCATGATATAGTATTTGCAATTTACGAATAACGTCAGTCGAAAAATTACAGTAAAGCTTAAACGCCCGTCGTGGAGGTAAAAGCCCAGCTCTAACAATTGCGTCATTGCGATAATGTGCCGTTTAATTATTACCATATGTGAAATGACAGCCTTCCACTGCGTAGTTATAATGATTACCATGCGCACACAGTATATGTGCATTATCGATGTGTAATCATTTCATTTTACCCAAGAATTAAGGTCACTTATCCCTTGTACGCGGATTGTAGAATATATAACACGTATGTCTGTGCTCCTAAAAATAGCATACATACATGTCCCTCGCACTTTAGTTGGGGAACGGAAAAACATCCGCACAAGGAAAAGGAAAAAAGGGTCGCATCGCTGGCCGAGGTAAAATCTGGAGATGCGTCTGCAGCGGCCACCAGCACTCCTCGTTCTTCACCGCTGCCGTACAGCTCGAGGCGGTCCTCCAGCCTGGAAGTTTGCGAAGAGGCGATAATCGACCCCATCGTCGCTGCCTTAGATGAGATCATTCAAAGTTCCGGCTGCGCCAACGGAGATCCCGATCTAGCACACAGCCCTAGAAAATCCCTGCGGGAGCATAAATCCAGGTGATTAACAATATTATCAATTTTTCAGAACAACGCAAGATCTGTATAAACAAGTATAAATAACTCATCGAAGCTCAACGAGTTCTCGGCTAGAGTTATTTACGCTTATCCTTCTGTCCGTACGTATTATACACATGCATATATACCGAAACATTGATAAAAATTGAATGAAATAATTATACAGGGAATCTCTGGTGAAAAGTTAGACTTAGGCATGTGTTTGCACTGGCGGGTGATCGCGTGGCTCGGAGTCTATCCTTTCATCGGAGATTCTCTGTATACACTGAAACACTGAACTCGGGAAAGCCGTATGCAGTAAGTACGTACATTATTCGATGACACGTCTGAGAAATTTTCATGCATTCAATATTAAGGTAAAGAAAAACAAAGCTAAGGGTTGAGTGGGAAAAAGAAAGTTGCTATTCGATTTGACCAACAAATTGTGTGCTAGGAAACTATATTGTTTACTCGGTGCAGGTACGTTCAAACTCCAGCATCGCGTCGAGAGTTTGAATGTGGTTGCTCGTCAGACTCCTGTGACGTTGAATCTCCCCCGTCGCTGATAACCGCTGATGCTGAGTCAAGACTATCGAATGCAACTGTCACGGGCTGGTCTGAATCGGGATCCGAGCTCAACTGCGGTTTTTTGGAAACCTGCGCCTGGAGATGCCAGGGGACAGAAATTATGGACGATTCTTCCGACGATAAGGAGAGCAGTTTGAGATACAGCCTGGATAAAGCACTTGTGACGGTGACGCGGGTGGATCCAACTTTACATACGACGGACAGTAGAGACCCGTCACCGTTAACGATAACTAGGACGGACCCGACTCCCGGAACGTATCGTACAGAGCCTACCTTGGCCCCGATCCAACATTCAGTGGCCGGTTCTGGGACTTCAAGTTGCGAGGATAACGGCTGCGACGTTGTGGAAGATCTAAATGTTGACTTGGAGAAACTGACTCTGAGAACAACATCGAGCATTGAACGACACCCCGTGGAGAAGAAATCGGCTGGAAATTTTCAGCCGTATGACAACGTACCGAAACGAAAATCATCGGTATACCACCAGTTCTTCGATCCCTGTAAACTTGACGGAGGTCGAGATACCTCGGTAAGAAGATCCACGAATTCTTTAAGGGTGCGAAAATACACACGTTCGAATCAAGGCACGAAATGCAATAAATTACTGTCAAGACCGTCAAGGAAACTTGCTGAGCCGTTGATCAGCGACTCTGAGACATTCAGTAATAACTTCTGCAGGGCAGAATCGGAAGATTACCTTGCGAGCCTGTCAGCTGGGTCGGGGCAACTCGACATGGATAACGTACGACCTTTTTCTCCCACCCCGATTGGTCATCAGGTTTCTACAGAAAAAAACGATGAAATTTCGACCATTTATAGCAGTGATGACGGTGGTCGGGTGAAGAGTGCACCAACAGTGATGGCACAAACCGAAACAACATGCAACGTTTCTCCGACGATACCGCAACGTGGCAGTTTTATGTTCGACTCTGCACAGTGTAACGGGACTGATGATTCACACGCGAGGATCGATTTCATCTCAGGAACGACAGAATCTTCGGTTGAATTATTGTCCTTAAATATTTGCGAAACGACCGTAGTGTCGGAGATTGAGGATGTTAATCCGGTGGAGTCGAGAGCGACCCATCGTACGGTAACGCGGTACACAGAGCCAGACGAAACGGTCAAACCACTGCACGATGAGGACCTAACTGAACCTTCCGGACCGTCCTACGTTTCCATCGCAGGTGTGGATATTCCGATGGCAGAAAGTGAACAACGTGAAGAACGTCAACAGTCATACAGGGTACTTGGTTAGTATTGAAGTGTTGCACGGCAAAGCATTGCGAAACTGACATCAAATTCGAATTCTTACGTTTTCGTATACGCCGAGTGTACTGTTACTTACGTCATGAGAAAAATGGTGCGCTTTTTCTTGGTTACACTTGGAACGATGAATTTCCGTATGTTTTTCTTTCCAGAATTCAGCTGCCTTACAGGAAAAACACCTGTTTTTCTTTTTTCCAATTTCCATATTTTTTTGATTCTTGATTGACTTATACCTGGTTTCAAACATGCTTGCAGAATCGATGTTGCCGGGGAAGCCTAGCAAGTCGGAAGCAAGCCTTGAAAGCTGCCGGACCACGTACGCAATTATGGGCGCTCGTAGCTTCCAGCTGCAGACACCAACATTTTGCCCCTCCAACCACGAGATACTCGGTGACGTTGCTTTAGCCAACGTCGAGCGAGGGCGTAGCAACGATTGCGAAATATCGCCCCGATCCAGGTCAGTTGAGCGCGCGATGTCCAGCGAGGAAGATAGTTCCGATTCAGAGTGCGCCCGTGACCAGATTGACTGCGAGGATAACGTACAGGTGGTCGTACCACCACGACCATCACCACCATCAAGATCGACATCACCGCCACCTTTGCTATCGCCAATTCGACCGCACCAACCGCCACAGACGGAGGCAGCGTCCTCGCACCCTTGCAATCAAAATGTCATTTCCGCATTTGCTTTCCAAGAGCCACCACCGCCACCATACAGGGATAGAACAGAGAATAGAGTTGCCGAAGAATCGGTGGAAAATCGTAAACATCGACTCAAGGTTCGTAACGATGAGTACAAGTTTCATAGATCTGATATACGTGATAGAATAATATGTACGTAATATTTTTCATCACAACACCGTCATTCTGTACATGGGCGGAAAATAACACTTTCACTGCTTGTGCTTAGCATTTCAGTGCAAGTGTATGACCTTCGAAATTGGATAAAATTATCTACTGACATCTGACGCGCGCGAGATCTTTCGGTAACCCTTTTTAAGTTATCAAACCGTTGAGGAATCGCTGCTTACAATTAAAAGTCACGCACACATGTCTTGGCTGTTACAAGTGAGGAGAATCAATGCATAGTTTCATTACATGTTATTTTCGTTCCACACGTCGGCAAACATCAATTAGTGATAAGATTTTTTTTGCTGAATTGTTTTTCAAATTAGTTATATTCAAATTACATCACATTATTTCCAATGCAAAGTTTCCGCAACATTATCATGATGAAATCATTACTTTGCTAATATTGAAGCTATGGCTCGGAGTGTTTTTTCACTTATTTGCGCGGGAAATCGAAAAAAATGCCGCGAAAAAAAACTTGTACCGAAAAAAAAATTGAGTAAAATTCTTATGAATGACAATAAAAATCTGCACGACTGTAATAATTTCGAAAAGTGATTATATATATATATATATATGTTGGAAAGGAAAGACGAAAAATAGGTGTTTAAAACGTTTGATTTCCATGGATTTATGATTACGGCGCCCGTGCCTGCGTTAATTCGAGGCATCGTTCCTGATACGCAAAGAAAAGGAGGTCTTATTGTTAACAATGTAAAACAAAATTCATGTGAATATATCTGGTTTTCAGCGTCCTTGCAATATTCCGGATAAATTTGATATGATCGAGGCTGGGTTAAGTTACGTCAGATATGCATATAATTCGCGGATATTTTGTATACCTGTTTTCCGTGTGCTTGTACTGCTTACGTGGTGTGTAATAATATTTACTTTAGATTTGTTTCTACCATAATTTTTCTCGGAATAATTTTCCAACGAAATTCCTTAAGATTCTTTCCGGCATTCCATTTTATATTGAACTAAAATGAGGGATTAATAATAACGCAGATTCGGAATGCGAATTTCCCGATGGCTCGACAAACGTCTACGCTATGTGTAAATATTTTACACTCATGTCCGTTTTATGTATAAGGTATACAGTATATACACACGTATGGTAGAATATGGGGTCTATGAGAACACACAGGAACACCAGCTTAACTTTGTATTCGCGGTACCCTGAACTTGATTGTTCGTTGCACCTTGGAGCACTTTGAAATTTCTCGTATTTCTGCTCTGCTCAACCTCAGGCTTGCTCGTTTTATTTTTTGCTGTGGTACTGCCTTTCAAAAATCATAACAAATCCACCTATTGCGAGCCTGAAGTACCCTCCTGTACATATATCTACATCTATATTTAGATAGCACTCGTTCAAGGCTCGAGCTATACGCGAACGCGTTTAGATAAGCTTCGTGCTTGCCTTTATTGCAGTAGAATTTCACTATTTCGAATGCTTCGGAATTGTATGAGATTCGGGTTTTGTTACCGACGATATTTTTTCAAAGTCTAAAAAAAGACGTGACTCGCAAACGAATGATTATAAAAAAATCTGTGGTCAAGATCATTAGCCGTGCCTGAAACAAAGGGTATAGTTATACAGAGAGGATTCCTTGAGGGTTAACGATGCAAAAAACGTTTCGCCCCTTGGAAAAAAATTTCGTTAGCCGCAGATAGAAATTATACCGTAAACCGTATATAAAACAGATAGAGAATCAATTTTCTGTCTGTTTCTTTACCGTTTTTGGTATATTTTCTGTTCGTTTCTATCCACGTCTAAGGAAATCTTTACTACGGCCATGTACTCATATGAAAAGCTGCGGAGTTGTCAGCATTCTTGCGATTTGGGCCTGCATGGAGTAACTGATCGAATCTAGTTTTTTTCTATGCATTGCTTATGGTACAAATTTGTGATTTTCAGAAAACTGAACGACTGCGTCGTTCGTTATCCGAGGGTGACAATAGCGCTTGCCGAGAGAGCTTCCGATGCCGATGCAGCTGCGGCTGTAGTGCGGCTCAGAGTAGAATACTTGATGTCCCTGGTGGAACTGGGGACACTCTTGAAGCCTGTGAACACCAGCTGAATCTGGGGGCATTTCCTAATTTACCGGATGCGCGTCTGATCGAGCTTGGACTATCGGATCCTCCCTATGGCCATGAACTTTGGTACTGATTGTCATCTATAACATATATACATGTATATGTCGAAAGGTAGCAAAGCATACAGAGCTTACCGTGATGTGGGAGAGTATTCTTTGAATGGTTGCATACATTCAGTATAGCTGTGTAATTTCGGTGAGCTTATATGTACCCCACCAGCCACGCCGCCCAACCTTGTCCATTTTATAATAATACTTAAATCGGTAAAAGCTTATATGATAAATCATCTTTTGTATTATGTATTATGTTTTTGTCATTCTTAATTCAACATGCAGCATCATATCGGTACAACATAACTGTTCCATTATCCGAACTTTGTCTGACTACTGATTTCAAACAACACTTGAATTTCAAAAATAGAGTTTTATGAAATATCAGGAAAGATAAATTTAACGTACGTTAAAAATCGAAAATGAAAAAAATGCAATTAAACATGTCTTCTGTTTCTGTTACAGCGACCGCATAAGCGAGGATGAACTCGAGGTAATGAACGCCGTTATAGTACTTTGGTTATTCTATTTTAAGTCTCCCGCTATGATGTCACGTTAAAAAACAGTTTTTTATATTGTTAAATTCAAATTTTTCTTCATTATCGATCCCACACCGAACCAACCAGCTCCAATTACATGTGCCTCGAATTTTTTGAAATTTCATTTCTTTTGACCCCACCGCTGGTGTGCGAGATCAGAGAGCCTGCTTAAGCCCGCTTAAATAGATGGTGTCTAAGTATTTTGGTGCACGTCCCATGAATGTAACAAATTTTTACACTCCATCCGGAACCAGCGAAAATATACGGCGCTTTCGATTGGATTGGGGACGGACAGAGCAACGCTGCCGCGGAGGTTGGCACTCAGTTTACGACAAAGAGACCAGGCTGAGCGCAATCTCGCTACGGAAGTCGGAAGGATGCAACGTGACATTCAGGTGAGGTTGAATCATATACGTAGATGACGGTATTCCTATTTACAATAAATTAACTGGCGTGCATGTGGGCTCGAGTGCGTCTCTTTCACGTATCGTGATTAAAGTGCAACAATGTCATTCGAATACGCGACACGTGTATACCAATATAGGTAAGTGTGTGCAAGCCGTGTAGAGGTTTACGCGTGCCATCAACGCCGGCTAATTCATGCAGCAAATGATCCTCTGATTGATTATATTGCCGTTGATCGTCAGGCCCTCGCCCCGCTGTGCGTGGATCGAGAATCCGTAGAGCGAGTCGAGCGAGTCAGACACCAGTTGGAGATGATTTCGCGATGTGCCCTAAGAGTATCTTGCACGGCTGAGCTCCTCGGCGCTACGCATCAGGAGCGTCGAGTTTCCAGGGCAACTCTTCTTGCCGATAGGTACCTACAGGCTTTACGGGCCAGGTGTGACAAACTTGCCGCCGAGCTCGCAGAGACAAAGTGAGAAGAACTTCCCTCATGACTCGTTTAATTTCATTTTCAATTCTGCTCTACGTTGTTCGGCTTCCATTCGCGGTTATACATGTAGACTAACGACGAGCTCTACCTGCGTATAATAAAGTACAATATAGTACTTAGAGATTGCTGCCTTAAACCTCAAATCATGCTATTAGCCTTTAATGAGTAGCGAACAATTTTTCGGAAAAGTTATCGACACGTGCTACAGGCTTTATAAGACAATGTTATTTTGCAGTAGCCAAGGAATATTATACCTAGAATGATTGTACATTGACTCGGCTCGCATACATTCACTATATTTCAAATCTAAGGGCAGAACACAGGGATAAAAAAAATTCATGGCTTCAACAATGAGGTCCGTAGTGAAATAGTCCCATCACCTTCAAATTACCTATGCCGCATGTCAATGATAACCGATTGACGATTACTTCAGATCATGCCGTTATATTTCATTTAACAAAAACCGTATTACGTGTGTTCTGATCATTCGCAGTTAACGTCTATGCTACTGTATATACCTATACTCAAAGTGCAAGATATTTAATGAATTAAAAATCTGTTAACTTCTTTCAATAATATCTCCTCTTTTTCACGATTGTTTTTTGCCAATTTCTTAAAATTTGTTGAATATTCAATAACGTGAGAACTGAAAAGTTGAAACTATAAATTCTTATACATTTTTTAGCGTTTTTAAATCAAAACCCATTTTGCACATCGAGTGGCACATTCAGCCACAACGATTCTATCAATAACATTTTCTTTAAATTATATTCTTAATTACCCTGAATTACGTCTGTGTATACTGGGAATATATGCGGTGAAAGTGGCCACTGACACTCAAGGAGGAGGTCATTCTTATACAGCGGCAATGCAAGACACGAAATTAACTCGACTCTAGATTCGAGCATTATAGCCGCCTTCCGCAAATACTCCTCGTATACGTATCAAACAATTGTTGGAATTCGGAACCCATCGCAGGGATACGAAGGGGTCTTTTACCACCAGACAATTATTGCATTAATGCAAGGTGTAGTTTATATCCCGCCGAACAACGAAGTAGCCGAACAATCATGAATACAAATTGGTCTCCAGTAATAGTTCGTTTCTCCGTGCGTGGGTACTCGAAATATGTACGTGTCGATAACGTTACAGGCGCATCCTGATTGACAACAACATTGTTGTTGAGGAGAATCCGAGTGAACTCGTCGACGACGGTGTCCCCCGGGTCCGGTATCGCGGGATACCGCCTGCGAGCCGTACGGCAACGGTGCGAAGAACCTTTGTTTTGATCACATAACATGCAGCCCGCTTATATTCACTTCATTCCTTTCACATTCCAAACGTATACCTACGCCTTTTCCACCATCCTTCGATCGATACTTCGTCGATTCCGAATTTCAAATTTTCCGGTTATTCCAACATAGCATTTTGTGTACCAAGGGAAGAAGCCCGCGGACTTCGGCCTTTGCAGTACGATTCGGGGACGAGTAATGGCCCTTCGCTCGTTGTGCGCACCGTATTTTTTTAAATCTATGGATTTTGCGTTTTTGTTTCCAAATCAGAGGCCATTCGATCTGACAATGAAACATTTTCGTGTAAGATTAATTGTTTCCTCGATAGTTGAAGGAATCACTGAAAATCGGGCGTCCTTCATACGTATAATATATGTATAATGTATATACTTGTACGAAACTTTCATGACTTCGTATTTTTTGTTTTTGTTCAGTTCGGCATATGAACAAATTTCTCTGCTTCTTTCCGTAATATTTTTCAGAGGAAATTTTAGTTTAATTCCGGAAATTTACCGATTTTCTCTGTAATTATCCAAAAATCGTCGTTTATTTTAATATTATTATATGAATCATAATTTCTACCTTATTTCCCATTAATCGTTTCATGTTTTCCGAGTGATCCTCGCTTCCTGGCAATTGATTGAAAAGATGGTGAATTAATATATCTTCTTTTTGTGTATTTTAAAAATTTTAATTCGATTTCAAATTTCATAGGTGTCTAGGAGAAGGGCCAGCATCGCAACGATATCTCGACCCGCAACGGTCAATTCCCTGCAAGAGGCATTAACAAAGGCAACGCCTCATCATATAGCGGCGAATCCGACTCGTTGCACTCGGTGCCTACCGATCGTTAGTGCGATTTCCCTAAATTTTAACCGACAAAAATACCGATAAGCTATAGAGAAATCGCATCGAGAAGGTACGCTCCAGTGCAGTGAGTCGAATTTGTTATATTTATAAATTTCATGAATTTACGTTGCTGCCTTGCGTAGATCCGCGAATCGTTTAGACGCATACATATACTCATGTACGATATTGTACATGTATACTACTTTGGTATGTATGTATACCCGAATAAAGTCGATTCTGACCCCCATCCCCCCTAATTTCAGCGGGTCAGAAGTAAGGCTGGCAGCACCAGCATCTAACTTATAGCGCCTATTGAATAACACACGTTGAAATCTTGCGGTCCCGATTTTATGCCCTTTTGGAGACCCGTCAACCTTTGTCCGGAACCTTATTTTTCTTATCCTGCTTATGAATTTTTAAGGATAATTTTAATGGACAAAGTCCAATAAGACACTCTGCACGTGGCACAAAACCAAATTATCTAAGAAATTTTTTGTGGTGTCTATAATAATTCATAATGATTGCCAATCATACAGGATAATGCGAGACAGCAGCGTGTCTCTATATCCGGTAGAATGACCTTGAGACGGCCTTCGCTCAGTTACGATACGCAGAGGTGGGACGAGAAATTGGATAGGACAGAGTTAGTATAAAAATATGAATATTATACGAATTTCATATCTTTGCACGTGCTGCGGCTTATGGTCGAACGAAAGGCGGTAGCGAACGCGTTCGACTTTGTAGATATACGAAGATATTACAAACAATTATTATTATATATGAATATTTTCAACGGTTCCAGCAGCAGTTCAAGCAGCGTCGGAGAGCTAAGAGAAATATTCGAGCAGGCCGAGTCAAGGCGCGGATCGAAGGAAGAAAATAACAATTTGATTCGCCGCCAGTTGAACAACTTCAGCGTGGCTGGTTGCGAAAGCGGCGATTCGGATACGTTTATAAGTACCAGAGGGGATTCAACCATTTTTCAAACTCAAGTCAGAGATGAGGAATTACTAACTGAAAACACATCACCGCGGTAATTTCTGATTCGTTATTGCTGTTGTAGTATTAACATTATTCTCATCCAGTTTTCAATATCCCCAATTAAAGTGATGCAGCCGCTCGCGTTACGATCATACCTGCATTGTATAACTTACAGGTATATATAGCTAGGAATTTTTATCAAAACATAATGAATTACCCACCTGTCATAAGCGCAATATACTTATTTGTACAAACACGCGTAGTAAATTATCCATTGCAGTTAGAAGCCTGTAATTTACTTGCTCCTGCGTTATGATGGGTTATTTCATACTTCTAAAAATTACAAAGCATCTTAATTGAAGAAATCCCCCATAACAATTCATGAGTTTAGCCATAATACGGAGTACGAATAATTAAATTAACCCCTAGCGGGTCCTTTTATAATTTTGAAAGATTTACGCACATGCAATTCCGACTTTTATTCGAAAACTTGTATATTTTGTAATGTTGCTTGCCCTACTTTGTCACACATATTTACGTTGTGCATCATACACACATAACATATGCTACACTTCCAAACGTGAATGAACGTATCCCTTTTTGTTACAGCCGAAGAGTGCCTCCAGTCTATGGAATGTTGAGGGATCAAGTTTCTCGGCTGCCTGTATTTTGGTACATTTTGTTTGTTGCAGTATTTTTTTTCGGTTTCTACAGTAACCGGTACGTAACCACGAGATACATGGCGCCTTTGAAGTGGTGGTCGATCGAAGAAATATTCCAAAGATACGGCTACTTTCGGCGCAATCCGCCACCTCCTGTCTGATCCTACTTCTTTTATTGTATTTGTATAATACCGACAATATGGTTCAGTTTAATCCGGTTGATAGACTGGATTGCAACGTATCCATGACGTGCGTTCTTACACACAGAATTACCGCAAGTGATTCGAGTTATGCGGCTTAGCATATACTTCTATATTATCTACAATATTATTTCGTGCAGTAACATTTATATAAATTACACTAGATTCGTCAGCAATAAAGTATTCTGTCTACGGTATAAAAACCTTTGAGCATCTAGTACCTTCCCTATCTCGTCTCATAAATAGAAGTTAAATTTTGGAATCTCAAATCGCGAATAACTCGAGAACGCTGATAGATACGGCAAAACTAACGAAACTTGGGAGGTTTCCTAAAGGGGAAATTAAATCGGGCAGGTAATTAGGCCGTTATAAAGACTTCCCTGGATTTTTTTATTTTAATATTAATTTAATTCTAATTTTCAAATCTAAAATCGCGAATATCTCGAGAACGGTGATAGATACGGCAAAACTAACGAAATTTGGCAATTACGAATGTTAATGTTATGGAGTAGATCGAGCGCGTGTCGAAAAAAATCCCATTTCGAAATGAATAATTGTTCTAATTTCCTATTATAAACGTATTATTGTAGATAATCTAGTTTGTCTCCTGGAAAATTATAAAATTTATAGTATGCATCACGTATGGATCACATATATTAGTATCGTACATGGACCGCATGTACATATATACTTTTTGGTCTCTGCATCATTATAACATCTGATCTATCATTATTTATCATCCATGTATACATACTTTTCCTGGGTACCTATACTTTAATTAAATCACGTTTTTGCTACGAATTTTGGAAGAAATTGATTCTTATTTTTAATATTTTGAATCGCTGACGATTCGGTAACGTTATAAGTCGGCAAGTACGCACGAGCTAAATATTGACTTGGGCTTACCGTTACGAAGACTGTGTTACTCGGAAGGTTATGGCAACCGACATCATGTCGTGAACGGTAACCCTCTGATGCTCTGCAATGAGTTCCCAACTCTGCCGCTGGAACACCGCAGAGGATGCAAGCGCGCGACGAATTTCGGTTGTCACACCAAAGCCCGTAAGGGTAACTTGTCTTTATAGTCTTCAGTCAACGTGAAGTAGCTTCGGCGTTCGGAGACGCGTCGGTTGCGTTTTGGCGTTTGAAATTGGCGCTGAGAAGCAACCCCCGCGAATATATCGCAATCTCGCGGGGCGTGAGCGGCGGTTGGGGTCGACGTTGTCGACGATGGAGAGGGTCGGAAAAAAGGCTGAGAGAATGCGGAAGGAATAAAAACGACCAAGGAAGAAGAAACACAGATGGCAACTCGATGGGGGTGGTAGTCGTGGCCGTGGTTAACGATAAGTTTCAGTCAGAAGGTAATTAACCCAGTTATTCTCAATACATCACCTTCAAGAGCCGTTCCTCGGAAATTCACTGCCGACGAAACCAGGCGGGCGTAATAAAATTCGGGGGGATTCTAATTCATGAATACACACGAACTATTACGGCGTCTCGCGTGTAGTGAAACATCTTCGAATCATTGTTTCAACTCAAAAACTCTGCAGTATCTCGGCATTGCGCATTCCTGTGATCAACATCGTCCTATAAGTATATATATGTACGTGCATTGCTTCGGTTACGTACGTATGTATGATATATGTATGCACAGATGCCTCGTGAGCTAGTTATTAAACGTAGGGTTGGACGATCGTCGATGTAAATTGGATAACATATCCGTAGGATAATATTGGTGTTAAATCCATCGACCACGTTGTAATTACGATACGTAATATCTTCACTGCAGGTATCTCAATTTGAACTCAGATTTGAATCCATGACCTTTGACCCTACCGTTTCTATTCGTTGGATTATATCCACTGGCTATATAAACAGAGGATGGAAAAATTAAGATGTTCAAAGAAAAGGAATTTACAGAATAGTCTATAATTCAATTTGAATTTGATTGAAAAATTATCATTATTTCTATTCTTTTTACAGATAACATTCGGAGCGATGAGACTATCATGCGTGCACCTGTCAAGATTACTTTTGCCAACTGTGATAAATAATAAATAATACTAGACAAAAATTGAATATACCAAAAATCGTGATCAGATAGCGAGATTACTCAGAGTCAGTCATGTATTACTACGTTATTTATTTCACCAACAAATATTTTATCATTTAAAGAAGAGAACGGAGAATACTGACGAAAGTATACATTTTCAACGTTTTCATTGAAAACGCTTTGTTGAAATAGGAGAATATATAGACACAGATTGAAATCATTAATAAATGTTGCGTAAGAAAACTTGATAATGGAGCTCAACAATGTTGGGAGCAACAAAAGCTCCGTTTATTTGGCGGTACGATTCAGAAAATTATGCTTGGCTACCGTGTCGCTACCTCTGATTGCTCTACTGGTCTGTTTCATAACAGCATACATATTTCAGCAGGACGATATTCATGAAACGCATTGCAGAGTAAGTGGACAATTGTATTCATATTTTTTTCACTAATTTAACAAGAAATATGAACAGCTCAAATTGAATGGCCTGTGCATTCTTGTTTGTATCTGCTGAAGAATGCATGATCGATTTACAAAATTAATTCTCTAATTCGTGCTATTACAGGAAAAATAAATTAATTGACTGTGAGAATAATTGTTTACCGTTTTTTTTTTTTTTTTTGATTTTTTATTTTATAGGTGTATAACATAATACCATCAATTTCGGCAATAACAGGTGTATCGCCTCAAAGATATTTATGGCGGATAAGCATCGCTCTGCACATAGGTCCCAGAATAGTTATCGCTAGCGTCTATCGTTCCTATTACCATAGAATTCTTAAGGCCGTCAATGATCTACCTAGAAAGATTTTGGGATTCAGGCTTCTGAATCTTTGCTACTGGCTAAACCTTGCTGAGGTAGCAGCTCTATGCGGAGTTACTTACATTTCGAACAGAGAAAATTATCGTGAGTATATACATATATATATATATATGAAAAATTATACCAGCAATAGTCTGAATATGTAAACCTTGGCTATACCGAATTTTAATATCCTTCCAAATCCATCAAAGTCTGACACTATTCCTGCCTATAATCATAACAAATTTCATTTCTTTTCACTCACGCTGTGCTAGGCGACGTGTTATGTATATTTTATCATTCTTTATTTGGAAGATATTGATTGATGGATATGTATATTTAAACCCAGGCCTAGCATCAGCACAAACACCACAAAGGAAAACACATTTTACTTTCCTTTTCTCGTATGAGGGTGCGAGCACAAACAAGGCCAGAGCCTTGCCAAAACATACGAAAATATATTTACGAATGTTTATATATATATATTCTACTTTGAACTTGTACTCGAACAACCACATTTTTGTATATGCATATTTTATTTCACATTACTGAATTTGGATTCTACGTCATGAAAGTATAAACTGATGTACTCAATGTTTTAGCCGTTCACGAGAAGATCTTCATAGTCTTCATGTTCAGCTCACTAGCGTACATGTTGGCAGCTGTTAGATTAGGGCGCCTTGTAACGCCGAATGCACCAAGCCTCCAATACAAACAGGCCCTTTTCGTAATCAGCATCCTTAGCACGGTGGGTCTTGTGATTTTCTTCCTGAAACATCGCCTCTTGTGTCACGATATGGGTGCGTACAGTCTGCAAAGTTTTACGGTGCGTGTTGAAATTTTTATTTTATTTCTTTTTACCGAGATACTGAATATGAATTATATACTGTACTTGTGAGTATAGAGGTGTGGATAATCCATTTCGCGTATAACTAATTGCAGCATTCAGCTGGTTTTCCCTGTGCGAGTACGTAATAGCATCGGCAAACATGGGATTTCACGTTACGGTCATCCTGGATTTCCCCAAAGAACATCTTGTCGTTGGACACGGCCTACCCCCTTTGAAGGTGGATTAACCCCTCTGGATTGCATAAGTCCATCGATATTGTCCCAAAGTGCCTACTGCTTCTACCTGTTAACGCTGCGAGTCTGCCTTTGTTAAGTAACATCACGTTCACGTGCGACCTTCTTCAAAGGTAAACAATGCACAAGTTCCGATTATAGACTAGAATCCATCGTAATATCGCTATATATTGTTGTTAGAACGATCGATATACATTGTAAAAAAAGCTCCATCCTTAAATGTCTGCATATTAGTGAAATTTTAAACATTCGGATATAACGATGACGATTGTAGTTGATATTATTCTATTCTAATTCATATAGATATACGAGTGAGCTCTGTTGTTACTTGGCCAATTTTTATTTCTCTTAGCGCAAGATACACCGCTATACACATTTGTTTTATCTACATATTTCCGTTTCGTTTGTGATCTTGATAGTTGGACGTTTATATACCTACTTAGTCACAAACTTTAGATTCATTGAATCTTACAACTTGAAAGTGAAAAGTAAAATATTTCCTTTCACGTCACGTTAGCGAAGTAGACCAAATGTATTAAATGCCATTCGCCATTTCTGTGGCAAGACAGAATTAAGTTATAGACTCATAGCGATCACAGCAGCCACTTAACTTGCGTACATAAACTATGTTGCCAATAAGAGAGTAAATAAAGTTTGAAAAATACAATGAATGATAATATTGCAATTAAAAATACAAATTATTTGACTAAATTAGAATCTAGCGCTTCCAAAGAGTGGCGATGAGCAATGGGCACTTGGCTGGGCAGTTAAAAATACATATAATGGCCTTCCGTTACTTAAACACTACAAAAATAATATACCAATAAATAGTAATAATAATAACAAATTAATAATGTTAGAAGAAAACACTGAAATGCAATGAGAAAAAATGCATTTAGCATTTAAGAAGGAAAACGTATCACGAATACTATACTTACCCCGTTCAATTCGTACGAACAATGAGTTTCTGAAAAGTATTATCGATATAAACGACAGATCGTTACTCGTTAGAGTTAAAATATTATTTATTAATTTATTATTGTAGATAATTGTAGTCAACTGCGCAATAATTTTGAACAATTTTTGCAAGTGTGTTGCATACTAGTCAATTTATTAATAATGTTCTAGTCAAGGTGTTTGGTTTTATTCCCTCAGAACGAAATATCCATTTAAACTTCGAGTAACGTTCAAAACGCATCTTGCACCGTTTTTAGTATTATCTATTTACTCACTTCATTTATTGATGATTTTATACTCGTAACGGATTCAGTATTGTAGCAATAATTGGCATAAAGTAAAATTGGACACGGCTGGTTCGTCAAAACGTCACATTATCGTGAAACTAGATATTAAGTAACCAATTCGGCACACGTTTAACTCAATATTCGTACAATCAAGACCAAAATATAACGTCCAAAAATATTTTCTTTCATCAACGGCATGAACTGTTGATAAGAAACAAAGAATACGGAATTGTATTCTTTTTGTTTATCGAAGCTGCAAAAAATTTGTATGTTTTTTCTCCCTATTGGGAAAGATCATTCGTTATGCACCTAATTTACAATTATGCCAATAAAATTTGTAGTAAGGATTTATTATTGTCTACCGTAAAATTATTCGCCTTGTTGTTATGCGATGTTTATTAATTACTTTTACAAAACTGTGAATAATTTTTCCCATCTTCTCGGTAACGATGACATTAAGTATTGAGTATTGTTATTTCAGTAAACTTTCGGAGGCGATACGTATAATTGTTCACAATCGGGCATTGTAATTCGGATTGCAATTTGAATATTAAGGTAAACCGATTTTGAACAGTTTCGGAGCTACGGATCTTCGCAGCGCAGTTACTCCTTCAGTTCTGCTAGTTTGTACATTATAACAATTTGAGCGAGAATTTTTCTTCTAGAACTTAGTTTACATGATATTTCTAGTCCAAACGTAACTGTATACGTAGAAAGCACCGGCAATTTGACCCTTTAGCCAATGAAAGAAAGAAAAAGTTTTCTAGCATCTGTAGATAGGTACGTACGTTAACGTTGACGTATGTACCTGTGCCTAAGTTATACTGATATACATACATGAATTTTGAAAGCGTAAAGTTGCAAGTATCACGTTGCAGCCATATTCTGCAGAGCCTGCCTTTGCTCGTACTTATTATTCATAAGAGCGTATCTAGTTGCTAAAGGGTTTACGATACATCCGTTTTGCACATTTTTACTAAAGAGTGTTATAAGATAGCATGTTTTTATAAAACGTGATTTTCTTCCTCACTCGCCTGACCTCAAAATAGAGACATCTGTACGTAGCCATGTATGTATACGTATACACATTACATAAAAATATAGTAGGGTGTTACAAAGAAAAAAAAAAAAACGTAAAAAGAAAAACGATAATGGAACTCGTTTCATCTAAGATCGAACTGTCAATGGCTAGGCCTCGGCAAAGAATCCCAATATGTACGATAAATGACATCTCTATCAAAAAATTATTCGGAAAACATACCGATTTTCATTTTTATAACACCTTAGGTATAAGACTTTTAGTTTGACGGTATACGTCGGCTTTCGTTAATTAGCACTGTTGTATGTATAGCCTGAACTTTGTAGTTCGATTAAGGAAAAAAAAAAAAGTTGCATACTTCACTTCTCGCGGCTTCTTTGGGAGGATAAAGTACGAGGTATAATCATAGTTTGAATTGGATGAGTATTCAATTTCAATAAGAATTAATAAATACCGAACCTAGTTGAAGTTAAAGAAAAGAAATAAATAATAATTTGGATGTCATTTTCATTCTGTAACTACGTACTCACACAGTTGAGGTGATAATAAGTTTATATGTAATGATTAGGTTGCGGCTTATAATATTCTCCTATTGAAGGAATGTTGAAAAGAAAAAAAATGCACAATTAAAGTCTCTACTTAACAATTTTCTAATGCAATAATGAATCCTCTATTATGCATAATACGTAGTCAAAAGATCATGTGATGGTAACGCTCTTATGATATCATGTCAATTAATATTATTAACGTACATCTTGATTGTTTGGTAATCACGTCAAGTGATCACATGCTAAAAATATTATACACTTGTCTCTCTACTCTTTGTACACGTCTGTATTATAAAAAAAAAAATCCCATTTTCTCACAGATATTAGCTAACCATTTGTTTCATTTATTTTTTTTATTTTTTTGCTAAATTGCTGCAGACATTCGTGACTACAAAGAAAATTTTACAAGATCGAAAATTATTCGAATGCATTGGAGTAACTACAACAACAGACGTGTTGTGATTTTCTGTTTTTTTTTTTCACATATTTCAAAATTGTTGACATTTTTTCTACTGATCTTTTTTTTCTAATTTTTGTTCCCAAGAAATCTTTTATGATTTGTGATCTCAGATCGGTATTACCCAATTTGATTGTAAATTCTGTCTCAGTCAGACTGGATAATTGTACCTTGTCGGGATTTTATTGATAAACGAAGTGCATATCATATAATTAATATTTAGACAAAGTATATTCAGTGCACGTTGTAGAATTGTTGACAATTATTAATTGAAATGAAAAATAGTAAATAAAAATGAGAATAAAATGATATAAAATTAAAAGAAAATAAAATAAAAAATAAAGCAAAATGCACTATTACACTATTCATAGATACTTCGTATAATGTATTTGAATTTTCAAAAGCCTTCATCCAGCGAGTCATTTTCTTTTCTCTTATACATGCTAAGAATTACCTTGTGTATATGCACAATCAGCTCCATTATTTATATTCATTACCATATTTCATTTTTCCCTTGCTCTGTATACCGATCTAATTATATCGTGAAATCATTTCATGTTCAATTATTATACGTACCTTTACGTAATTATTGCTTCCACAAGAGAAACGCAGGAAATTAGTTTCGAACGAAAGTAAACTCGTTATATTATGTATATGGGGCACCTACCGCTACTCACTATTCTCTCTGCGTTTGTTAATTTAATATAATGCAATAAAAATTTCCTACAATTGGCACATCTCAAATGATTCATATGTCAGCAGAAATTCGACACTGTTTATTCATACGATTTATAAATTGCAACGAAATGTAGCGCGGAAATTGACTACCCTATGAGAAACAAAGATTTTATTTATCATTCGAGAAACTTTTAACACGTACGGTAAAAACCCGGAAACATCGCTTGATTCTTATTCCACGTAACACGTACGTACAATGTACATATTAACTAATGTGTACTGTTCTCGGAATGTTATCGCAAGTTGTTAATACCTGACGTGATTTTTAGTTGTGTCACGGATATGTTCGAACTCGACTAGTTTCTTGATTTCCCAGTCTGACAATATCGTCCAGTATTGTTATCATAATCGTAGCTGTTATACTCATTGTTCTTGCTATTTTTTACATCGGGAAATACTTATTGCGTAATCACGAGAAATAACTTATTAAATTAAATTGCATTAAAATTATTCATCAGGCTTACAAATATAGCAAACACGTACTCGTAGTTACTGATCACACTTTTTGAAATTGTTAGTGTAGAATTTAACAAAGAATTTGACTTTAAATACGTATTTAGAAAAATCTGACTAGACGTAAAAGCTTTCCGAATCGTTCTTCTTTGACGTGTGTTTATTGTAAAATTAAAACGGATGAGTAAATTTGCCAAGAACCAATTCATTTCTATATATGACGGATGAACGAGCGTTTGCTGAAAAGAACTGAAAATAGAAAAGACCAAAGTCACGTCAACACAATGCTAATCGTTATATAAAAGCGAATAACACATATCTGTCATAAAATTCGTTTTTATAAATATAAATTTATGATTCAAATGAAAATTAAAAAAAAAAAAAACAAATGAAAAGTATTTTAACAGATATAATCAATTCATTCCGGTTCATTAAATGTGTGGAAATTGATTTGAAAACTCAGGAAACAAATAAAATCGTTGTTACAATTTTGTGAAAATAAATTTTGCACACCTGTGTCGGATCGATTGATTTTACGTGAGGAAATTATGAAATTATTCGGATTAACCGATATGCTAATCAACCGTTGTAAGCAATGATACTCGCGAACATATTCGAACTTAAAGAAATGATTTTTATTATTAATTTAAAAATTCGTGATCTATTATAAAAGACGCTATGCAAATCATTGCATTAATTCAAATAGATAAAAACATGTGCCGTCTTATATTTTTTATACATCAACTGGAATGAAAAAGAAAACAGAAAAATCATCCGGCAGCGTTGTCCCGCGAATACATGTACATTACTGGTGTGCGATTTTCAGTTTTATACACGGTGCGGTTTAATCTGAAACATCTCTTTCACGCTCTGCGTTGTATTTAATTTTATCAATTAATATTATCACAGTTCATTAATTAAGGAAACTGCAATAATTATTTTTCTAAGCGCTACAAAACTATTTTTAAACGTGCTGCGTGTAAACTAAATTTTTTTGTTTGAATATTAATAAATAAATTGGAGGAATCAATATAACACTTTAGGTAATGGTAGTATAGGTATATAACGTGTTTATTATATCCAAACGAAAGTTGTGACAAAAATGAAACCTGTTTTGTTTATTATCGAATTTTTACCCTAGGTGTCGAAGACTCGGGGCTGTAAGTTTACTTGAAAAAATTTAGCAGGTGTATATGATTTAATAAAAATTACGTTCGCCCGAAGCGTGAATATTTTTTTTCTTCCGTTTCTTCTACTTTCTTTCTCTCTCTCTCTCTGGAATATAACATTAAAGACCGAGACGGTAAGAACGATGAATCGCAATAAAATGTAAATTCTTTGTAACTCGTTGATTAGTATCTTATATATACCTATAATACAATTAAATTAATACAATGGCAATTGCGAAGGGCCCATGATGGAAATTGTAGAACACGTGAGAATTTTGTCAGATATTGACTTTCGCTTGTATATCATTATTGATTAAACGATACGGATCAATGATATACCGAAGCTGCAGACATTGCTGTGTCATAACACCTATATATAATAGTTATCAACATAAACTGCAAACATTACTCATTCAATTGTCCGAACTCTGTCTCAATCTACCCACAATCATCCTTAAATGTACAGTTTACTAATACTTATTTTCAACTTCGTTTCAACTTCCATTCATTCTAACGCTAGTTCTGCTAAATTTACGACACGTTCTCAACAACGCTCGTATAAAATTCAACCGCATGTAAACCCTTTCACTTTCGTTAACCTCGATTGTATTTATACCACCGTTGCGTGCACATATATATATATGTACCGTTGTATCATGTTATGTGCAAATATTTATGACGTTGAAAAGTTCAACTCACAACTACGAACCAAAGCGTGGACCATTGATACGTTTATAAGTATAGAAATTTCTAAGAGAAATATGTCGATAGTGTTTCAAGCCCGGTTAAAAAAAAAGTAATAATTATATTCGTCTCTTCTGCACATAAATATCGCATGCAAATTAAATTAGTGTAAATTTCACTTGGGTGTTACGCGCGTCATTGTTAACTTGGAACCGACTCTTTTGCGAAGTTGGAGTCCGGATGAGAAAGCCGAAGAGACCGTTGGGGGTTGGCCACTTTTTAAAGATCCTGTCTTGGCAGTGAACGATTGCTCCGATGATTCTGTAAAATGTTTTTTTTTCACACTTCGTTAACTCTCTTTTATACGGAATTCGATTGGTTATCTGTACGCGGTAGAGCAAATTTTTATACCTTCGTTTTCATTTTATCGCTAAATCAACATTTTCGCGGTATAAGATTGAACCGAGGTACTTGGGATAGTGAGATTTGTTATGATATATCGTACTTGTTTGTTTCTTTGCCGATAGCCTACCGATGCTTGGTGTATTTCGCAATGGAAATTGATCTGTAAGCGAAAGAAATAAAAAAGGTTGAAACCATTTGTCGGTTTATGCATACAAGTATACGAGAGGCTGCAGATTGCTAGATCTTGAATTACACGGTATAATATCGTGCACACGTACGGTGCATAAGAAGCAACAAGGATAGTGAGAAGTAAAAAAAAATTAAACGAATAATACAGCATTCAAATTTCAACGCTCGGTATCGCGCGTTAATTATGAATTTAAAGTCCCTCCGGCACTCCGGGAAAATACGGTTGCTCAAAACGGGACGTAAAAACATTGAAATTTAGCGAGTCGTAATTTGTCGATTTACGATATCAATTTTGGTTTAAAAAAGGAGAAAAATTTTTCCAATAAAAGATACACAGCAGCGGTTCCAACCAGAAATCGAATCCTCCTGACCGTCAAGCCGTGTTTTTGTTCGCCTGAAGTAATTGACCTGTTCGTCAAAACGAGTATCGACCCTCTCCTCATCGACTTGAAATTTCTTATCTTCAAGCCCTGCAGCGACGATGATCGCCGTGGCCTCCGAAAGCTCGACGCACTTGGCGCAATGCCACACCAACCGCGGGTCATAAATGTCAAGGTCAAGGACTGGCGGCTGATGGCAAAGAGGATGGTAGACATCCTGGCATTCTTGGCACTCCAGGAGAATCAAAGGACCCAGTCTCGCCCCGTTGCAGATCTTTAAACGAACGACAAACTTGTCACTGAGTCGATAATGCCGAAAAATCACGAGAGGCGTGATCAAGTGCATGGATACTCAATTACTTCGTAAGCCCGTCAATATCCTTAATCGCATTTTCAAAATACTTCCCAATCCAAAACCGTTGGTAAACTGAACTGTTTTCAAAATTTTAACACCAACTAATCGATTTCACAGGTTTTTGGAACCCAATCACCGTCACTCTTCGTCTGAACTCATCGCCGTTCCACACAGCGTAACACAATGTAAAGAAAATTTAAATAAAATAAACAAACAAAATGGAAAACTTTACGAAGAACGGAACCTTGCAGAGAGCATCGTCACCGGCACTGGAGCCTTCGTCGGGTATCGAAATCGTCGGTATGTCCATCTTGTCGACGGCGACGAGAACGTTCGTCATGCTAGAGCCAATCTTTGCCGTTACAACTTCCACACTCGGGCTGGAAGCACGCGTTTTAACGTTCCTCCGAAAAGCATGACCCTTCCCGTTCGATCCATCAATATTGATATCCCGTTCGTTGGTATTCTTACACGTCTCTTCCGAAAACAGAGATAACGAATCCCGCCGCATCCTGACTGCCAGGCTCTTGTCCAGACCGTGTTTTTTCACTATCGAGGCGTCCAGCATCTGGCGCAATTTGTCCGCCGAATCCTCATCCGTCGAATGGAGAAGAGCAAGCGCTGTGAAGAAGTCTTCCTCAGCTTCCGCTGCGTTCTCCAGGTCAAAGTACATCGCCTGTGATTTTTAAAAAGGTAATTTTACTTCCGATCTGATAAATTCACACGCTTCGTTTTACTTATTTTCATGTTCACAGGTTGTACCGGTCAATACGTTCAATTTGCGCAATACGTATAATGTACGTGTAATCATTCTTACGTATGTAATACAGTCGGATACGACACCGCGGTGTCACCGCGACCATGCCATGCGTCATGTTCGTTACTTTTATCCATTGCGGTTGTCAGACCAGCGGTTAGAATTGCTTATCGTTAATTTTTACCCATTGTCAATGCACCGTGGATTCAGTGAAAAATGCAATGCAAGAACCTGTGTAGCTATTTCTATCCTCCTCGGCGATTGCGCGGTTTAACTTCTTCGGCGGTCTGAGACCACTGCAGTCCTGAACTTCCTCAACGTCGAGTGAAAGCAAAGGTTCCTGGACCAGACAGACTTCTATCACAAACTGATGGACTGGGTACCCTAGCTGGATAGTTGAATCCACGCGACGCGCCGAGATACGTTACTCCATTGTCCGATTCAACTATTTGTTTGTTTATATTACATCCCTTCAGTCTGGTGGAAAAGTTACGTTAGAGTAATTCCAGCGGGGTAAATTAGCACGAGTGGTGAAATATATCGCGACTCTTCGCAGCCTTTGTCTCTTGAGCCGAGGAAATTCGGGAGATCCGTAAAGCTCTGCGTCAGGGATTCAACCGAGACAGACTTGACGAATGGGTATTATAACCCATACGTTTCGAATTTTGAAATGCAGAGTCTGCCTTGTTCGGAGGGTCGCAGACTCCCTTCGGTTCAGGGGTCGGTGGAGGTTGGTAAGTGTATTATCCAGCTCGCGTCGTCGCGTCGTGGATATAATATCCAAATAATAATATCTCAAGCAATCCTGGCATACCTTGCCGGGAAGGAATTCGATGAAAATGTGTCGCGATCCTGGGAATTTCAGGTGAGGTCCTTCTCGACCTCGCGTCCTCTCGATGCTTCGGGCTGTCTCCTTATATCTATATCGAATTTGAATATCCCTCATCCTCCTCGGAGCTTGCAGGCGTGATATTTTAATATCTGGGACGTGAGTAAATCTCTGCGCGTGAACGGGGAGATGCCTGTAATGCCTCCTGCGATATTTCTCCAGTTTATACATATACATCTGCGGAATGTTTGACGAGTTTATCTCAACGCGTACAGCACTGCAGATGTGAAAACGTGTACCGAGGACAAGTGTATAGGTATAATCGTTCATCTTTTCTGCACCGTCGTGCCAGATTCTCGATATTCGCAATAAGCCGTCGTTGATCAAAGCTCGAACATGCGATTCTTGACGCTTTGACAAAATCGCGACCCGTCGAGGCTCAAAATACATCCGAATAAAATGACGGAGAACCCCTTATAACTCTCATCGGCCAAACGGAGGTAAAAAAATCGTCGACACTGTACGGCGAACGCGGCACGGAAGCCGATACATGATACATACATGTACACATTACACGGCCCATTTAACTCAGGATTCTACGGGATTGATCCCGCAAATTCTAGGGGAAAACTTCCTGGAAAATTCCGAGTCAAGAGGTTTGCCGACGAGCCCGATGAGCTGCGGTAAATGCAATATCCAGCTTCGCGTGCGACGCACCATTGCCATACCCATAAGCCCCCATTGTCAACGTGTCACGGATTCGCCATCGCCACTCAGGTTTCACGAATTGCCCTGCGTGCATTTGGGGGTCGATTGAATGGGGTGACTTCTCCCCATGGGGTACCGCGTTTCTGTACCGTGTATAATGCCGCCTGGAATATTATTATTTTTTTTTTTTTTTCATATATAAATGGATCGCCATGGATTCCGTTTCCACGTTACGTTGTCCGGGTCTGCTGAATTTAATTAATACAGTTCGGAGATCCGTTTCTTGTGCAATCAGCCAAGACTTGTACCCTGGATTAATCTCATTTTCTTAACGCGTATAAACCGGATCGTAAGTAATGATAGTTCGAGAAGAACTTTTTGGTGGAAATTATTTTACGGGATTTCGCGACCACGATTTTAGTTTATTTGTAATATTTCAAACGTACGTGATAAAGATACGTATGTGCCTGCGGGTCATGTAGCCGTTATTACATTTATATTTGACTACATGTATATGTACCTACTAATATATTTGTCTTTCCTAACATTATTTACTTTATTATATTTTTAATCAATTTTTTACTGCGAGTCTAAATACTGCTTGAATTTAATCGCGACGTTCTTTGAATACTCAATGACTCTGAATTTTCATATCGATTTAAGTTATAACTTTACACTCTAGTGAAAACTGCGATCCTTGACAGATCTCTTAACTATAAGGATTTAGAAGTTAAATTCTTTTTATACACCGAAATTTGCAATTTATTTCAAACGATGATAATTGTGTGTTAACGAAAGCCGAGCGGCGCGGTGTGATCGGCAAAGATTTCTTTATTTCGCAATTCGTAGACTGCGACGAAACTGCTGGGATTTGGCGTAATGATGCCTTTCGAAACCACCGCGTTGTGTCAGGAAAAAATCAAACCGAATTCTCCCTTTCTCCCCGACATGGTATAATTATTTGTATCAGGATTTTTGGGTAATATTAATAGACAAATATAAGCTTACTGAATTTTACATCGATTCAAACACACGCGTGTTCAATCGTCACAGCGTGATAAAAGAAAGAAGAAGAATGACGAACGAACGTTGATTTCTGCAACGTGAAATATCAGCGACGAACTTTGAAACATAGCTACGTGCCGCAGCAGCGCGAGTTGTAAAAATGCGATACGAATTGCAGGTGATTTAACACTTTCACAATAAAACGGTCTTTTGTTCTATAAGTGCAGCGATAGGAAATAAAATACCCGGAAATACGGTCAGCCTTTCAATTGTTGGCTGGGTGACATTGTGTACATTAAAATTAAAGCGCGTCGAGGTCAATATTCAATAGTCTTAGGATATAATAGAAGACAGCTCGACGTCAGCGAATATTGTATTATGCATTTGTACAGTACGGAGATACACACACGGTAAATATACCTGCATGCATCGTAACGGGCAATGTGCAATTTAGCACTTTTCGTCTCACATTCGTAGCAGGTGTCCCGGGAGGTGAATAAGTCTCGGGTGTCGATGAACCTGAAAATTCTCAGTACCAACTCGCTGAAGCGAATATTTCTGCACGTTAGTCGTTACTGTCGGCAATAAACTCGATGATCCCGGCTCGTCGAGCACAGAGTCAGGTTGCAGTCGATTTAAAAAGTTGGCAAAAATAAGGGCGCGAGATTTATACCTAAACGTAAACTTTTTACTCTCCATCCGCATCCGACCGGAAACTAGACTCGAACGATATCTCGCTTCGGTTGATTCGATACGAATTTTTTACACCGCGGCAACGATCCAGCCAGTCCTCGTGACGAGAGGAACTTCAAGAATCGGACAAGGTTTACGGAGGTAAACCGAGGACGGTAATATTTACAAATGCTTACTGTAAACAAAGGGGGTCGTTTGACGGTTAATCGAATGCAGAGAGGCGCAGGGGGATCGGTAACGTAAATACGCTCGACAAACACGACGACTTACGGATTATAGACCGGGCGAATTAGGCGTCGCAGAATCAGTAGTTTCACACCGTTCGCGGACGAAGCAACGATCGAGTACAACACCCGTGTCGTTTACTAGCTCGCCGGTTTTCTTCCGTTCCGCGACGCGTTGCAACGCATCCAAATAACATGAGACAGGTATTTTTTCTCGCGTTAATTTTATTTACCCTGTTCGAGGGTGAGAAACGAATCCTTACTATTTCTCGGCGACGTGGTTGAGGCTTCGGACGAAACCGATCGCACGATATTGCCTGTCAACGGACGATAATAAATTTCTTGGGACGGGTTTTTCCTTCAACCCTTGTTCAGCGATTCTTCCTTTTATCAACAACGCGTGACGGAAGGAAGAAAATCGGCGAGGCACACCTCCGAGGGCACTTTTCGTGTAAGAAACGCATCCGGCGGCGCGGCGATGAGTCGAGGAGGAGTTTCTAGTGGGAGGGGCAGGAACTCCAGCTACGTCGGAAAACAAAAGCAAGTGCATTAACACCAGTGCAGTTTGTATCGGTGGTGGTGGTGGTGGTGGTTACCGGAGTGGAGGAGGAGGAGGAGGAGGAGGTGCGGTCGCGTTGCGCGCGTAAAAACTCGGCGTGCCGGCGTGTGCGTAGAGAGCGGACAGCGAAGTATCTACGTTATATGTACATATATTATATATGCATATATATGCATATACATATATATATGTACATACGTGTGTCGCGAAGGGATAATTTCGGCGAAGGCAGAGGTACAGAGGTGTACGAAATATTGCAATCGCGGGGGTTTCGTCGATCGTTGACGAACGGCGAAGCATCGTGCCGGTTGAGAAGAAGAGCGGGAATAACGAGGAGAGTAGGGAGAAAAGGCGCGTAGGGTTGTTTGAAAGATGTAAAATCTTTTTGTCGGAAAATCAACAAGTGCCTTGTTTGAATCGGACGCGAGGCCGCCCGCCCCCCTCGTAAGGTGCGTGCTTTCTCGGCTGAGCGGGTTCGGGAAAGTTCGGCAAAACTCGGGATGCGCGCGGCGGCGGGAGGAAAGCTCGGTGCGGATCGTTTTCTGGTTTCTCCTATGAGCGCTTGGTGTCAGCGTATGCGCAGACTGGCTGCGCACTAGGCGTGTGCGTTGTCTGGATTCTTTGTGCCATTCTTGGCATACCAAAAACAGAGTAACTCTTCATATTTACGGACGAAATACCGTCCTAATTTCTAGAAAAGTGCCCGCGGCGAGCGTCAACCGGCCCCCTGGTAAGTACCCTTTGACCTAGAGCCGATAAACGTGATGTTATAACGTTTATTTCAGTAAAAATCACCGCCAGAATGCCAGTAATGTGATCACGATTCCTCCAATACTTTACATACTTGTCATGTTTGCCACCACCGACTTCCGGCGACTCTGACTGGCTTACGGTTTAGCCCGTCGTCGTGCCTCCGAGAGAGAGAGTGTGTTGCGAACCGCTGCGAACCGCGAGAGCTAACCAAGCACACGAAACCTGCCTTTAATCCTTGATCAGACAACAACAACAACAACAACAACAACAAATACCGCGTCGACCGACGATCTTCGTTATCGACTCGGTACCAAACAGTACACCATTGACGACTGAATAATAACGAGGATAAAGCCCTACAAACGAAAACAAATGTACGAGAAAAACACCATACACGTAAACCGTACACACAGGTGACAACAACAACAACAAAAACAACGACAAGAAAATTCGATACAGTTTAATACAGCCTAAATATACGTTGCTTCGCAATCCTTTTCGATCACCCTGCATAAAATCTTTTATACCGCGTAAAAAGGAAACAAAATAAAAAAAAAAAAAAAATAAATAAAAATTGCAAAAAATACGATGAAAATTTAAAACGTGAATTGTGATGGTGAATTATTGATCCGCAGTGTTGTCACCGAGAAACGGCGTGTGTTTGAAAATACTGTGTAACTGCCAGCTGCGACGGATTACCCGCGGGAAAACAGTGCGAATATCATGTCCCTCTGCTACATAAGAGGCAAGTGCATACAATAATTGAAATTCAAGTTTTTTTTTCTTTCGTTTATAGAGGATTCGTTTCTTTCGTTCCCTGTAATTTTTATTCGTCAATCACACGCTGAAAAACAAAAGAAAAACAACAACAGAGACGACAGAAACAAAACATCAACATTACACCTTGACATGCGAAAATCTGACGTGCCTCTGCTGTCGATAATGTTATTACTGCTGTTATTTGTGCACGCGGGAAAAGTACGCCAGTGATTTTTTCGTTATTTATTTATTTATTCATTTTTTCTTTCTTTCTTTCTTTCTTTTCACTTCCGTTCACCGTCTTCAAATGTGTCCGCTTGTTTATCCGTTGGATCGGTTGCTTTCGTTTGGACGATTACTGCGACTTATAGTGACGTTGTGAGAGTGTTACACTTGTTAATTAAACTATAAATAATAACGACAACAACGGCAACAGCAACAATAATAATAACAATAACAATACATTTTGGATCATGTTCCCACGCGTTATAAATTTGCGGTAAATAATTGAAACGAGAAAACCAAAGGGAATATTCATTGCCATTTGTGTAGAATCAAGGAATTTGTTGTTGCTCTTCTTCTTCCTCTTCTTCTGCTTCTTCTTCCACTCAAGCCGTTGGATGGACGCTGTGCATTATTTTTGGAGTGAGTTGATCATACTATTTTTTTCTTCCAACCTTCGTTTGACAGAATATATGTAATATGCAGAGCAAATCAGACGGGTATCGAACGACGAATGTGTTCTCGTCGCTTCTGTAACGTGAAATGTGACAAATAGAGTTGAGAAAAACACACGCAATAACGTTATTTGAGAAAAATAAAATTTCAACGGAAATAATTAGGCTGGCAAGATTGGCTTGTCGACGGATATAATGTAGTGAGAGTAACCGACGGAACGTTTTTTCGTGCTCCATGTGCCGATATTGGGAATATTTGAAACAGTAAATAGTCGGATTTGAAAGCGAGTTTAATCGTTTGTCAAACTGACGTTTGAGGATAGCTAAGATCCGTCGCGATTAGCTAACGAGATATATACGATTTAGATAAGCCGCGACTCGCGGGGAAAAACGATCGCGATAAATTTGCAATTCCGTGTAGTAACAGCGACGGCAAGATAAGATGGGAAAAGTAGTTTAAACTCGCGAGAGAGGGAAGGAGGACGGGGGTGAAATTGACAAAAAGGATCGTCCGCGAGTTTTGATTCATCTATGAACGTGACGTTTTATTTCTCGGTGTTCTAAATTTAAGCACACCTTTCGTTTCTATTTTCTGGCCAATTTCCAGCGACGATATACATACTTACAACAACGACGACGAACGAGACGCAAATTTTACGTAACTTGCGCGGTGTACGTATAAGAAAACGCTAATACATCTCTGTGATTGCCGTGTGGCGTATGCGGTGTATAATTCAGTCGAAAATTGAAATTTTTAAATAATTACGTGACACTGATTATCCGATGTAATAATCTTGACGCGGAACCGTGTAAACCGGTGACAAATCCGACAACGTGACGCCTGGCGTCGCGACGCCGGCCGTCGGCGGGCAACCGAGTCGAGGATATCGGCGATATAAACGGCAACGAGAATCGTCGTAAGGTTCTCATCGACGGCGGATGTAATTAACAAACCAGAGTGTCCAGCTGTCGGGGAAATGTGGAAAAGCGGGAATTTTCAGGGAATTTTTATGCGTCTGGAATAACCGGGAAATGTCAGAGAATCCGGGGAGATGTGTCTTGGAAGTTTTCTATTTTATTTCTCACTAGTGTACGATTCTTTAAAATGTTGTAAATTACTCTCCGTGAGGCAATTTGGGGGGTTAGTGTGAAAAGGGTATAAGTGACGAAAAATATTTATTTTTGGCGGAATTTTGAGAGTTGATAAATTGATTTTGAGCACCGTGTAAAATTTGTGAAAAATATCAACGAGTACTAAAAACAGTTGATACTCTCAGATTGATGTTTCTACTTTCGCGTTGAGAAAGAACGGCTAATCGTAATCATCCCTTAGTTTGTTAAAATCGGAGTGATTATTGATATACATTTGGTAATCGAGTTTGAGCAAAATTTCACCGACAGAAAACAATCGTGCTATTTTAACTTTAACGACGGCGACATCTGATGTCTAATTTTCCCTAATTAGCTTGAAGAAAGTGAGTTTATAGTGAAGTTAGGTTGAAACGAGCCCTAAAAAAAGTCTCCATCTTCGTATGCAAAAAGGGAATTTCACATCTCATTGACCAAAAGTCATTCGGAAATCTCTCATTCGGTAGTCTGCCGTTCTCATCTTTTTTCATAACGCCCCTCTCCTTGAATTTTCGAACAGTACAACTCGTCGTGCAACGTCCGTCAGTTTTTCTTCCCACTTGCTACCTGCGAGGGCAAAATTGAAAGCGTTACCCGGACAAAACGGGTCACGTTTCTCTCAACGAAACTCATCGATAACCCGACGACGCACACGCGGCTCATTAACGCACTGCTAATTACAGTACTTGCCCGATTCCCGATTCTTGAACCCCGCGTTACTCGATGCACAACTTAGGACCTGTTGTCTTTAAGTATAGGATATTACATACATGCATGCGAGTGTAATTAGAGAGGCGACGAAAAGTCGGGCGGGTTTTGCGATGACTCGCGTCTTCCGAACGAAAACGTTATATTCTTGGGTACCTTCGTTAACCCGGTATTACATTGGCGCCTGTGAAGATAACGCGCGATGATATTTGCACGGCTTATCGCTCTCCTTTTAGCCTCGTCCGCGTAACTTTCTTCTTTCTCTTCACATTTCGCGATAATCATCGACCGAAATTTCTACATTGTTATATATATAGCTTTGCCTTATACATACACGCAACATAGATGCGGACGATTTTAGTCCGCGATTATTAGTTGCAAAGTGTGCAACACAAGCGACTGCAGAAAATTTTCATCAAACAGTTACCGACGCGTTTATACCCAACAATTGACCCTTTTATTATCCAAAATTATAAATCATCGGTACGAATTTAGAACATCTCGATGATTAAGAACAATTGCCAGAGGCTTAGACACTAGCAATTAGTTTTTGGCAATCTTAGAACTAAGAATCAAACGGATAGAACGAAAAAAAAGGTCAATAATTGGGAGGACAGGGTCAATAACTGGTACACTTATCGTCAGCTCGCATTGACCGATATATGCCTAAAGTTATATTACATTTATTAGCCTCGGTGCATCTTTCATTCCGTCTATGCATGCATGAGTGCAGCGGTGTAACAAGGTGTTGGAGTGAATCGGGCGAATCGAGTTCTCTAGCTGCTTTCGTCGCCGTCGTTTCTGTTGCAGCCGCGGCACAGCAGCACAAAGATGTATATTTGTAGCTCGGTCGTGTTTCCTAGTCGTGTTCCCCCCGTCCCACCCTTAGTTTCTTTTTTTCTTACTTTCAGTTACCCTTTTTTTTCTCTTCACCTCTTCTTTGCTTTTATTTTATTTTATCATGTTTTCCTCTTCCTCTTTGCTTTCCTTTTACTCTTGTTCTTTGTCCGCTCGCTCTCTTCACCGCCACCTTTGCCTCGTCTTCTTCTTCATCGTCATCATCATCATCATCTTCTTCTTCTTGTTCCTGTTCTTCTTGTTATTCTTTTTTTCACTTTGCCGCAGACGGTGCCAAATCGTCGTGCAAACTAAAATTACCGCCCTTTTTTTTCTTTTTTTTTTTCACTACACTCCGCTCGTCGTTATCGTCGAAGTATAGACCTACACACGCTTCTACCGTCTCTCTCGAATGTTGAATCATAGCTACACACGCACACTAGATATAAACGTGTACGTGTATTCTTACATGTACTTCTCGAAACGTACGCGTAGCGGTTTTCCCCGCTACGGTTTGCCAAAGTCGTTTTCAGGATCGCCCGCCTGCTTCTGATTCCGCTGCTTGCACGGTCGCATTTCTATATCTCTCTCCCTCTCCGTCTATTTCTCTCTCCTCTCTGTCTCTCTGTGTGACACGACTGTTGTAAAGTTTCGCCGTCGTTTGTCACTCCTCGCGAATTGTACGTATTATAATAATAATCGTTGTGATATAACGCGATAACAAACAGAATATTGTTGACTATATAACGAGACAACGGCTTCTTGTCGCTTCACATCATCGTGACAATAACGTTGCCGGCTTCTCACGCGTACACATATAAAGTATAACGCGTAACGCAATGAAAACATCGTTGCATCATTGCATACATACCGTGCATTATAATGCAACCTTTTATCACTATCAAAACTGTATTACTTATCCAACAATAACTTGGACTGAATTTACTTTAAATCTTCCGTAAATATCTACATACTTTCCATACCTCTAGATTTTCGGCAATATCTATATATATATATATAAGTGCAGCAGAGTTTCCTTAAGAATAAATATATTCTACGCTTCGTATCGACATGCTTTCAACGTAAGCCATTCCTATTAAATTCATCGTCGACATCTTAGGCTGCTGATTTCTTCCCTCATCTTATTACCCTTATTTTCTTTTTCTTTTTCTTTTTTTTTTCTTATCTTTGATTAAGAAAAAAAGTAAGAAAAGTGCAGATGATTTTCAACGATCCGTACATTCATCGAGCTGCTACGGTAGTCGTATGCGATTGTGATGCAATTATAGTTGCGACGCATCGTGGACCCGTTATTATACAATACGTGTAATACGCGTTATACGCAAACGTGGCGTCGTGTATTATTTTAGTTCAATCGGGGAATTACTGCAGTTGGTTTGTAAAAGGCGGCGTCGGGGCCTTCGGGGCTCTCCGCGGGGCTGCTAAACACACACACACGTAATAGGCGGTGTTGCTGCCGTTGAGAAAGATCGCGTGACGGTAAAACGTGGCTGGTATGCAGACAGACGCGGGGGCATGGCGGCCCATGCACGAGGCTCGAGGGGTTGTTCATCGTCAGCCAGGTGCTCGTGGTCCCCTAATCTCGACGAGACTCCCCCTTTCCTTGACGGACCCCCCCCCCCCCCCCCCAAAAAAAATAAAAAAACTCGCAACCGCACACGACCCTCTCCCATGTCCATAGTTTTAGAAAAGTCTCGGCAGTCTGCAGTAGCAGATAGGCACATAAATACGCGTTAGATATACCTAAGCACACACAGACACGCAGCGTGAAGTCGGCGCGAAGGGAGGGGAGGCTTACCTTACGATTGGTATTGTTGTTGTTGTTATTATTATCGCCATTGTTGTTTTAGGGGTTTTTTGTAGGGCTGGAATTCGATTTTTAGACATTGCGTTAAAGTGTTTAGATTTAACGTTGTGTTGTGTTAACGCACGTCGTGTTACTTGTAAAAAAATTTTACATTCTTTGATATTTTGTTTCTGTAAGAGAAATTTTTAATATTCGACGATGTCCCGAAGGTATACTTTTGACATCGCATTCCGACGGTAAATTTATTCATTTCTTCATTTCTCATTTTTCGTGTGTGGTTTTAACGTAGATCGTTCCTCATCCCCCTCCACCGTGGGCAACGAGGTTGAAGTTGGTAGTTTTATCGTAAGGAAATATTTGAGAGAAAAGAGTACCGTTTTCGTAATTTTTTCAATGACTTTTAAGGTACTAAGATTTCGAAATGTGAATACTAAATTTCGGAGTAACGGTTTTTCCTCGGAATGGAACGTTGCGATAACGTGACTAACTTCAATACTGTACTAGTTAATCGATTCTTCGCTGTATATAATAGATATGTAAATATATTTCCGTTTCACTGCAATTCTTAAAGGAATATAGAAATATGTACACAAATTGAGGGAATTTCTTCTTTTCCTTTTTTTTTTTTTTGCGTTTCTTAATTTTTGCAAGTTTGGATCGTTACGAATCGTGAAAACTCTCGAGTCGATGCCGCAGTGACGATTAAATATCTGTTTCCGTTTTTATAAGACTTGAACGGTCCATTGATTGTAGACCAATTATTGCGCTGGTTAAAATTCGCACATTCACGGTATTTCTCACTTTTCTTTTTCTCACTACTTTCTTGATGGTTTTTTGTTTTTTGTTTCTTTGTTCGATTGCTTGCAAAACGACGTTTCAATCAGTCGTGGAGTATAGTTTGGAATTATTTACAAGGCGAGGGTTGTGATTGCGATTAAGCTATTGCACAAAACGAACTATTATTATGCGCTCGAAGAGCGCTTTCAAATTTTGTTAGTTCAAGGTACAGGTTCGTAACAACTATGTGCACGTTGGTTGTAGCAAGGAAACTCGATTCAGATTTTCGTAAAGTCGAACGAAATATTATTTAAAAGAAAGAGTCGAACAACAGTAGCGATAATTAATGAAAACATGCGATTGAACTAAACGAAATCATGATTTGTTTCAATCAGCGGGACGTTTCGAATAAATTGTATGTACGTAGCTGCGGCAGATGGGTGAAAACGCTGAGTTTGAGGGTAAAACTAACCCGATAAGAGACATCGACGGTTACGTACGCCGAAGCTATCTCGATCGCGACATGAATCCGCCAGTGGAATCGGTATCCGTTGGATCGGCGAGAGAGAAATCCTCCGATCGGCGTTCGAATCGCGGAACCGCGGAGAGCGCGTCTCGGCTTCGCTGCGGCGAATCCTTTTCGAGGGCACGGAATTCGGGGAGGATCGAAATCGCGGATGGAAATCCGAGGAGAATTCGCCGAGGCGGATCGATCATCGACGAGTTGATTACCGCCGCCGACGTCGACGGTAGAAAAGGCGACTCGTGCTTCCGAAAGCCGCCAATCGTCGGCCGCTTTCCCGAGGATCCGGGATCGTCGTTCCAACCTCGTCGTCTTCCTCGCGCCTCCTCAGCCCGATTCCTCCTTCGGGATTCCCGAATCGTCCCAGCAAAACTCCCGAGCAAAGCTCACGCGAGGGAACGAGAGTCGCTTTTCTCCGGTCACGTATCACCGAGATGCCTGGGCTTGTCGATATTTATCGTCGATGTCTCTTGTATCGAGCTTCGTCGTGATACAATGAATAATTTGTCTTCGTGCTCAGTTGTTGCTGGTAATCGTATGCGGTGTAATAAGCTGCGAATAACGATTATCTGCGATGTTAAAACAAGTGTACATATTTTGTTCATTGAACGTACATTGCCATGCAATTTCCCGATCTTTCTATACGTCGCGTTTTATTTTCTCACCAATACCGAGATTGGTTTTCTCTTTTTGGTACATTTGATCGAATCCTTTCAACAATCTCACATATCTTCTCACCAGTTCAAGGTTTGCTACAACTCCGTATATATTGTATATCTACGTTGAAGGAGGAATTGAAGGCAGGATACAAGAGGAAAATAAATAAATATAAATATATATATATATATACACATATAATCGTGGTGCGCGATCGTGAAACACGCGGCGTTGTAATTACCGCATCCCGCAGCATCGATATCCGCGATATCGAATTGCGATAACTGTCGATAAGCCAGCGGATCAACGTCGGTCACGAGACGAGCTTCCCGTTTCGATTTTCTCTTCGGCTCGGTTCGTTCGCCACGAGCTGCGGACAACCGAACAACCCGCGGATATTTACGTCACTTTGCAGGCCTGGTACAGGCGGAAATCGGTAACTTGGCACCCAAGATCGACGATCGCCCCCCTCACCCCTTGTTTTACTACCCTGGTGGCGGTGCTGCTTCCGATTCTGTAACGGTCGAATTAAAATAAATTGGCTTGAACTGATTTTTTTTTACACAACATTTTTTTGCGATTCGGATTGAATTTGGACCGTACATAGAGTTAACAAGCTGAACTATTTAAGTTCTGGTAACCTACTAGAACTGGGAAAATGTTCGGGAAAATTAGGAAATGGGTTCCGGAAAATCTGGGAATTGCGATGGAATTTTTTTAAAAAAATTTGTGGCCAATATGGTTGAACGAAATTTAGTTAGGAGAAAGTATTTTCATTGTCGAGTCAATCTGTATTTAGTTTGTTAACGTCACGATCGATGTATTATATATTCGAAAAGGATGCGATTATCCAATCATAAATATCGATTGAAAGAAATTCGTAGTAAAATAAAACTAAAAGCTAGCACTTGTAAAAAGTATCGTACAGTCCCTGTAAAATTTAATTTGGCGAACACCGTGTTATAACACGTTACATGACATCACACGCGGTATGTTTATTTGCGAGGATTTTGTTATACCTGGTGGTGTCCAAATCTCTCTGAAAAGAAAAGCCTTGGCCCTCTATTTTCAGTAGTCCATTAATTTCACGAGCAAGAAGTGAAAAATGAAAGAAAACGTGGCAAGCACTCGCTCTTTCCCCGTCTCTCTTTCTCCTTATCTATATTCCGTATTTGTATACATACATACAATATTACAGTGATTTTGCGAGGTATGCAAATTTTTACATCGCCTCCTTATTTTTTGGTAAAAATTTTGCCAGACATTTTTCCATTTTTCCCCTAAATCTTCCTCACTTGTATCTACAGATATCGGATTGAAGAATAGTAGAAATTACGTTTTCAATTTCAAAAGGAAAATCTCGGCGAGCAGCTATAAAGAGCAGCAGTCAAATACACGCGGCGATGATGGTGCGAGTTGAAAATCGGAGTAGGGTTCCTCCTATTCGTCCTTTATCCTTTATCCGTAGGGACGGACAAGGCGCGGATCTTTTCTTACAAAATTTAATGCGATATTACCTTACACACACACACGCACACATATATATTATATATATATCATATATATTTTATATATTCGAAAGAAGAAAGCGAGGGGAATAAAAGCGGAGCAAAGAAGATGAAATAAAATGAATAAAAGAAGCGTAAAAACACATTCGGACACAGCGTCATGTATACATATATATATATATGTGATGTTATTTGAATACATGGGATAACGGCCTAAATATTTATGCGTCACCCGCGAAACGGCAAAAGCTTCGCCCCCTATTTCACTCGACAAGCGAATAATCGACGTTTTGATTTGTCGCGCTGCCGGATGGATTTTAGGACATACGTATACCGGTTTAGCTGGATATGGGAGAGAAGTTGTGGAAAGATTGGAAAATGGAAGAGTCACAGGGTCGAATTGTCAGAAAACTCGCAAGTCTGTATTTTTTATTTTTTACACTTTCCCTTCCACCCTCGTCAATGTATAGAAAGTTGGAACATAAAAAAGGCGATATTCTCAGGATTTTTTTAAAATAAACTTTGACTTTTCCGCATCTCGATTTTTCGATACTCCGAAATTTAATTTTGAAAATCCGCTGCGTATTCTCACCCTTCTCTGTAAATTCTCTTGTATAAATGTATTAAAAATATATGAAAACCGCGTCGAGCAGAACGGATTCCGCGACATTTGAACGCTGCGGCAGTTCGCATACATATCGGGCGTTCCGTGCCAAATCGATCTAGGTCTGACCCTCGACCTTTCCGATTTGCCTATCGATTTGTAATACGATTGTTTCGACTCGCCGGGTCACAGATTTTTTCAAAACTCTTCCCATTGGCTATAACTTTTTAGAAAACGACCATATTAATCGGCACAATTTAAAAATCCGAAGTGATCGTAAAAAATCACGATTCCGCAACGTCGAAAGCTATCGATCCTTGAGCCGGAGTGAACTGACATTCTTCTTATCGAAGATGATGAAAAAAAAATAAATAAAAATCGGTATACCTTCATCAACCCTCCGTCGATTATTCTTAATAATTTTGATACTGCGACACATAATTTTTCAGATTTTCCAATCCCGTCGATAAACATGATAATTCGAAAAGTATCGAAGTCAAATCGTAGCAGGTCAAGGGTCGATTTGGCACGACATGCCCCATTTACTCACACATGTCCGTGCATAACGCACGCCGCTGGCACCGACTGCATGAAATAAAACCACACCTTCACCTCGCAACGATATAACTGTAAACCCGTTTCTTCTCCTCCTCCTCCTCCTCCACCTTCCTCTTCTTCTTTCTCCTCTTCTTATTTTCCTCCTTCGCTCCTACTGCCGCAGGGGGAGCCTCGATTAGACGCAGAACTTGCCTCCGGCTAATCAGGTGGTTGTTACTCATTACCCGCCTCGGGGTCTCGAGACTCGACGCGCACTAGGTGTATACTTACTTACTTACTCCTGAACTCACGATCAGCTATACACATATACGTATACGCGTGTAATGCCCCCGCAGTTCGCCTCCCTCAGAAATATTATCAATATTATTTACTCACCTCGTTCTCTATCGATATTTTAGACCAGATGTATTCATGCTCGGATAATTTGCTCCCCCGCCACCCTCCCTTTCGTCTTCGGCGGAGGATAGTTTCTTTCTCAATCCTGCAGTACCCGGTTCAACCGTCGGTGTCGATTATTTTTTTTTTCGTTCCGTTTTTTAATTTTTTTTTTCCGGTCTACTCTCTTCGTATTTTTTCACCGCACTTGCACGCAATTTTGCAATCAAGTTGCAGTTTCTGCCGAGATGGAAAGAAGGAAAAGGAAATTTGTTAAAACGGTGTGAAAAAGTCGCTTCCTCTACATTTGCGTCGCATGTACGTTTATTATACATCCCATGGAGTAAAAGAGGAATATTCGTCTCCGTTCGTTTCTCCCTCTCCACTTTTGGACAACGGGATTTGTCGTCGTCTTCGTCTTCGTTACAGTCGTTTGCCGGGGATGGAAACGGGTAAGCGGACACCGCCACACGCAATAAAGTGTCTCTTCTCCTCTCCTCTCCTCTCCACTCCACTCTCCTCATCTCCGGCGTGTTTGCCTCTCGGGTAGCCAGGGTGATATACTGATATCAGAGACCTGCCCTTCGCCTACCAGATTAGATTAACCGCGGTCATTATCGTCTCTCCTTGCGGTTGGGCTAGTGCGGAAGAAGAAGAAGAAGAAGAAGAGGAAGAAGAAGAAGAGCTAAGTCGAAGCCGCGCCAAGTTTCGCTCCATTTTTTTCCTCCTTTTTTTTTGCTTTATAATATTTTCATTTTTTATTTTTTCTACCCTTCATTTCCCTTTGCGTTGCACACATACATGCATACGTTCACTCTTCGGTCGGCTCAAGCGAACGCAATTAACGATGCTCGAAAACTCTCCTCGTCTTTCGAGTCGCCGACCCGACCCGACGCGACGCGACGTTGACGAAAATAGTATTTGCGGCAAAAGTAAAAGTTTCTCTCCCTCCTCACCTTGAGCTGCACAGCAAGTGTGCAGAAGCGTTTCGGCTACTACCCTTATTCTTCTTCTTCTTCTTCTTCTTCGTCTTCTTCGTCTTTGTCCCCTTCTGAAAATTGGAGGAGGGGGATGAAAATATAATGAAAGTAAATTAATAGAGGAGAGAAAAGAAGGAACGAGACATGAAAATGAAAATGAAAATGAAAAACACCACCAGGCTCCCCGACTGTTTTATTATTTAATATTTTTTATCATTCTTATCGCACGTACGTGTGTATTATACGTGTAGTTACGAGTAGGTACGCACACCGTTTCACACGTTTGTTTTTTATACGTATATATATATAATATAACAGACGTGTAGAATATAATTGACTTGCAATTCGTAGACGTGTACGTTGTTACAATTTCGCGTAATTACAATCATCCTTGTGACAATCGTCATTTACATTCATCATTTGTATACCTACATAATACCTCCGGTAATACCGCGAAAACGCGCCTGACTGATCGTACCGAATTAGTCGCGTGATCGATACCCGAGATCGACCGGCAGGATCTGTCTCAACTGACCTCGGTATATTATTATAAATTATAACAAATCGTAGTATGGTACGTGTAACAAAGTCGAAGCAGCATCGGCAGCTCCGAGCTTTAGGTATCTTGTAAATAGATACGTAGATATCCAAGAAGCCGACTCTGCACGACGAATAGAGCCGATCGTGAATCCTGAACCGAGATGCTGCGAGTTGCGAGTGTTGCTTGACGCTCCTTCTGCCAGCTCGAGATTTGCTTCGCGTCGACGACGGAGGGCCACCTTGTCTAAGTATATCCGCGTTATTTCTGGTTGGAGCTGACGCACCGCTTCTTCTTCTTCTTATTCGAGGCCCCCGCTTCCGCCACTTCGCCCCTGGGCAACGGGGGGGGGAGAGATCTTTTCATCTCGTCTCGTCTCATCTCATCTCATCTCATCTTCTGTCCCTCTTCGGAGGCGCGAAAGAATCTCGACGAATCCCGACGAGCGAGGCGTGCTTGCAGTGATTACAGTCGCTTAAAACGCACGTGTGGTTTTATTACACATTCGTAATGACCGAATCAAAGTTGACAACGATTTCGAATTTTTATTATACGATTTTGTAGGAATTTTTTGGTTTTTCTTTTTCAATCGATCTTCTTTTGCTTTTTTTGTTGATACTTTTTTGTCCGCAGATGTAATCGCTTGCGCGAACTCGAAGCTTGTATGTAGAGATGAAAATTATGTCGCACCATGCGATACACCTGTGTATAGGTATAATGTTACGGAATTAGCAAAGAAAGAGAAACATAGAATCCAGTTTCGTGATGTTTAATCGACTGACCAGATGGTCCTAAAAAGACAACTGGATGACTGTGATTTTATTAATTAACATGCACTGATCTTCGATCAAAGTAGCGATCAGATAAAGCTGTAAGATCGCGATTCGCTCGGTCGATTAACGCAAAAGTTTTCGATGATAAGAACGGTTGTGCGGTGGGGGGTTTTCTGAATGTACCGCGACAAGCTCGACAAGAAACGTCGACGGTTACGTACGCAGAAGCTATCTCGATCGCGACGTGAATCCGCCAGTGGGTTCGGTATCCGTTGGATCGGCGAGAGAGAAATCCTCCGATCGGCGTTCGAATCGCGGAACCGCGGAGAGCGCGTCTCGGCTTCGCTGCGGCGAATCCTTTTCGAGGGCACGGAATTCGGGGAGGATCGAAATCGCGGATGGAAATCCGAGGAGAATTCGCCGAGGCGGATCGATCATCGACGAGTTGATTACCGCCGCCGACGTCGACGGTAGAAAAGGCGACTCGTGCTTCCGAAAGCCGCCAATCGTCGGCCGCTTTCCCGAGGATCCGGGATCGTCGTTCCAACCTCGTCGTCTTCCTCGCGCCTCCTCAGCCCGATTCCTCCTTCGGGATCCCCGAATCGTCCCAGCAAAACTCCCGAGCAAAGCTCACGCGAAGGAACGAGAGTCGCTTTTCTCCGGTCACGTATCACCGAGATGCCTGGGCTTGTCGATATGTATCGTCGATGTCCCTTGTATCGAGCGTCGTTGTGTCGATGAACACGTTTTCACCTAAACCCAACCCGAACTTTGCTCATCGCGTGTCACTTGATTTAAACTTTAATTGTACTATAATAATAGTACGTGCTTTATTCCGACTTTCATAACGTGATATCGTTTGATTCGTACAATATCGTTCACCTGTCGTTGTCGATCCGTTTCAACGGGTATCGAAATCGAGCTTTGCCTCACAAGATCTCAGGATCGTCTTAATATTAGCAAAACTGCAGACGAGGAGAAACGAAACAAAACCATCAAACTATCCGGTACAAGCCGTGATGTGCGAGATAATGAAACGGTCGATCGTACGACGCGTACGTGATACTTACACGTACGGACACGTGCATACCTGCTGCAATAATAACCTTTGAAGGTAATCGACGGATGTAATTTCTCTCGGTAATCGCACGACGCGATCGTTAAAAGTACGCCGAGTGTAAGTCGATGCATGGATACGTAGTTGCGTACCCGCCTATGTAAATTACACCTACAACCGAACTCCGCGGTATATAATACGCGTGTAATTTCGCCACCGTCCTCCTCGTGCACGGATGAGTCAACTCCGGCGGCATTAATATAGCGGTAATAAATTGGATTCCGAAAATACCTGGCTCTATAATCTCTGCGCCGGTTTTGCACACAGTGTTGCATCGCTTTATTTTACACCCGAGGCGTGTCTACGTATGTAGAATAATATATCGCGTGTGAAACGCGGCGTCTTCATTCGTTCAAGTAAAGTCGAAAACACCGCTAGCTGCGGGTGGATGTAATATGGATTGGCGTACGTGTGTGATATAGTCGGTATTAAATCGCAATAAAGGTTATCCTCGGCTGTTGGATGTTGCAAAAATTCTACGCGGTTGGTAAATTGAAGTTGAAATTTTATCGCGTACTTCGCGTTTTGCATTTGAGAGCGAATCGATTTTAGAGTTGGTGGAAATTGGTGAAAAGGAAGGGATGCAAATCTTAATCGTTTGACTCGTTTGGAACTTACCAAATGACAAATGAAACGGATGAAATTATTGTAACGGTAGACCGCGAAGATCTCGTCAATAATACAGTACTAGAAAATACTGATATCGAATGAGTAAAAATTTTATCGATACTTTGTATCGAATTATATCACAATTGTCAAAAATCTTGCATAAATTATCATTCGTCTTCGCTCTTTGACGGATCATTTTTATTCGAAAGATCATTTCTTACTAACGTAAGATACCGAGTAACAGATTTTTTTTCTTTCTATTTTTCAACGTCGGTTAATTCAATATTGCCATTTGTTGATCGTAAAATCAATATCGGTGCAGTTTTGTAAATTTAAATATTCAACGATGGAAACGAGGTAAAAAGAAAAGTATGTCGAAAACTCGAGTCTTCCGAATAATAAAACGAGCCATCGCGGAATGAAGTCGAACGAGTTTAACAGAGTTTTAACAATTTTCAAGTGACTTCGAACGAAGCTGACGTACCCGAGCCTTTTGTTCATACAATTCCAGTATTTTTATGAGATCCTCGTAGACTACGAATATAATAAGCTAACTATTTGTCGAATAGTCAACGTCGACTATCTCACGATAATATCATTAAAAAAGAAGCATCAATTTTTTGCCAACCAACATCCTCAATTCTCTCAGGCAAATTCAAAGTCTCCGGATGTCACAAACGCGTCAACTTCTTCAGCATCCGATTCCTCTCGCTTCAAGGCCCCGTCCGTAAGTCCCAAGGGAGTTAAACACGTGCTTCGGTTACCTGCACGTCGGCAAAAAAAAAAAAACCTCCGAATTATTATCGAACCTGAACCGATTCTCGAATACTTCGAATTTCCCGGTTTGTTTCTTTTTCTTACAAATTTCCCAGAGTTCGCTACACTTTGTTACCCGTTACAGGTGTTCTCGCGTAATTTCGTTGCAATTGCGATTCGACCAACCGAAGTGAATCGAAAGAGAAAGAAAGCTCGATACGAGCTACGTTTTCTCGTTCTTTTTCCTCAACGTTGAAATGGCAATTTTTGCAGCAGACGACAGACACGTGGGGCGTGGTTGCCGCGTCTCGCTCGGCGATCCTAAGAGGGCTCCCAACAGTTTGTACTCGTATGAATAATTCATCGTCGAGTCGTTTCTTCCTTCGGCAGTCGAAACAGGCAAGCCAAGAGCCGGCAGCCCTGCCGCACGCCTGTACTTTGCTTAGCATAAGTATCACGCGTGTGTTAAGGCTGCATGTGTTACCCATACACGTCCGCTGCGGTCATACTCGCGTACGTCTATTATAAAGTCTGTCAAGACACTTCGGTTTAGGAAGAGGAGAGCACCGTTTTGTCCCTATTCATATACAGTACGGTACGGTGTAGTTTAGTACCGCCTACGCTGAGAAAAATTTCATTTGTCACGGTAGCTGGAAAAATTGAGTAAAACAGGTATCGTTAAAAAACCTGTTCGAATATTGTTGGAATTAGGGAAAACGAGGATCGGATTCGCCGTATTGGATTTTCAGAAGCTGATTTCAGAGTCGTAATCAGCGACCCCGTAAACTTACAATCTATGTAAAATATGTGTGTGTGTGTGGAGGGGAGTAAATTTCTCGGAAGTAAATTGTTTTTTTCAATTCTCACTATTTTTTGCAAACAATTTGTTTCTAACGACCGTATTGTTCAGGATTATTTGTATTCTATTTATTGTTTCATAATACGGGGCAAATGGTTTAGGAAAAAGAGATGCTGTTTGATTTCATATTTTTTTTTTTTTTTTTTTAATCTCATCGATGTTTCAATTACGACGCTAATATATACTTCATGCAAGCATGCATCGGAAATAGACGAAGAAGAAGAAGAAGAAGAAGAACGAGAACGTAAACAGGAAGAGAATGAGAAATTCTTATGTACATAAGTTTCTTGCAGTGAGAAATTAACCGAGAAATACCTGTATACAATACACATACACAGATGATTTGTATATACATGTATTAACAATATTTATTTTACCGTGTGTTAATCTAAATTCCGTACGGAATCGGAAGCGAATAATCTCACATCGTGATTTGGGATTGCTCAACTTCTCGCAGTTCTTCCTCTTCTTCTTCTTCTTCTTCCGTTTTAGTTTCTGGGTTAATCACTATTTTCGTTGAGAGGGCAAAGAAGGAAAATAAACGAAAACCAAAAAATAACAAAAAAAAAAAAAAAAAAAAAAAAACGGTCGACGAACTCGGGTCGATTATCCCGACTCTGGTTGGTAGTTGTATACGTGGTACCTTTGCTCTCGACAGTTCGTTAAAACTCGGGCCGCATCTTCGCTGACAGATGCGGTGGAGCTATGCGTGTGTCCGTTTTCTTTCGCTTTTCTTATTCCGTTCGTCTTTCTCGTTTTTTTCTTCTCTTTTCTTTTTTCTTTTTTTTTTTTAATTCACTCTATTTACTTCACGCGATATAGTCTGCGGGGGTGAACGAACCGATTTGTACGGGGAGAAGGGATGTAAGGCGAATGAAAATAAAAAACAACAAAGTTTTATGTCGTGTTTCACGTGTTGATGTGATAAATTGTTTTAAAAATTGATTTTTTTTTTTTCATTTCATCTTTGTTGACCGTTGTACCGGCGACGCTTGGTTGTATTTATACGTGAAAAGTATCATGAATGATCGAGATCGCAGACGATCTACATCGACGAACGGTGATCAACGGCTGGCCATCGGCCAGTCCGACTTACCTAATTAAGTTTCTTCATCGGCTGCCAATACCGACCGCTTCCCTGGTGCTGCCAATACTTGCAATACTTGACCAAACTGATCCAATTATAAACAACCGCGTGTCGCGCGTGTGTAACAACTTGTTTCGTGTTTGTGGTATTTTTTTTTTTTTTTTTTTCGTACAATAATTAACTAACTGGAAATCATTTGTTTGTTTTTTTTTTTTTTTTTTTATTATTATTTCTTCTTATAAGAAATATGCACGAAATATACTGGCTTAAACTTTTACGCCTCTCGGATTTAGTATAATCGATGATATACGTTATAATTCTTGAAGAATCGTCGAGTATTATAGATAAGTTTCGTGATGCGTATATATATATATATATATACGAAATTTCTCTTAAAATTTATTTATTCGTGGATATATATATATATATATATATATATATATCCACGAATAAATAAATTTTAAGAGAAATTTCGTATCGGTAATAATATCACGGATATCGAGACGACGACGTCGAATCGCGCGCGTCTCGCGAGGAATTATCAACGAGAGAGACACGAGCAGGAATAAGAAGGGATGTACGTACAGGTATAATAACAGTATCGAAGAAGTATAGAAGAATTGTGCGCGTGTGTGTGTGAGGGAGCAAAAAGAAATAGAAAAAGAAAGTAAATAAATTGAAAAAAAAATAAAAAAAAAACAAAATTACAAAAAAAAAAAAAGCAGAACGGCGTACACACGCACGCGTGCATTCAAGATTGCGCGTACCTGCAACCGAGATCAGAAGAAGAGCTGGGGGTCCGAGGAACGCGAGGACGAATACGGCGTAAGGGTTGGGTGTAGGCATACCTGCGGGTATAGATATACAGGCGAGACGGAGAGGAGTAAGAGAGGAGGAGGAGAGGAGGAGAGTTGCCGCTGCCGCTGCCTGCTATCCCCGGCATTCAATTTGGTATTTTTCTTTGTGTATCTTGAATAGTTCGGATTGTTCTGAAAGCAGGGCATTGATATATCGCTCCGCGGAACCTTTGAGAGGAGAACTTGACTCCAAATTATCGTCCTCTATACCCAGTCACGATGCCAACGAGCAGTCAATTTACCCTCCTGCACCACCGCCGGTATTTTTATCACGGCCAAAATCTTCTTCGGACCCTCGAGAGAAGCTTCTCCCGATCTCGGCACCGAGTCTCCTTTTTTTCTTCTTCCTCTTTTTCTTTTTCTTTTTTTTTGAAATTTTTTTGTTCAAAACCTCTCTTTCTCCCTTCCCCCTTCCCCCATCCCATTCCTCCTCCCCTTTACCATTTCAATCTATTTTTCGCCAAACACTTTTTGTCGATCGTTTTCTTTCGCGATTCCGTGAATCAATGCTCGTTACACCGATTGGAGTGGAGTGAAAACTTGGATAATTGAGTAAAACAAGCGCGAAGAGACCGTTTCCTGGACATCTTCGTTTAAACAACAACAACTTCGGAGGCCTAATTGGTCGAATAGCGATCGATCTAGTTTTCTCTATCGATCTAGTTGTAGTCTATGATTATATAATAATATAACGTACGTATACGTAGTTAAATTTTCGATCGTTCGTTCGATAAGAATTGTTTTCGATTTTTCACACTTCGGTACGTACACGATTTTTTTTATCTAGTCGCGTATCGGTGATTCGTTTTGTGCACTTGTACGTTACGAGTTCAAAGTTTCTAGAGACGGTTGTAAGAAAGCGAGAATTGAGCGCAGGAGGAAATCCAAAGAGTCGTTGGCCGGCTGTATGTAATGTATATTTATATCATATTCTTGGGAGTATAAAAAGGCAAACGAGTGAAGAAACTTGAAAGGTTGAGACTTTGATGATACTTCCGGACCAGCCGAGGATGATCGGGATGAGTTAAGGAGCGTGGGAACAAAGGATGCGATAACCTGACGTCCTCTCCCCTTTCTCATTGTCAGTCTCACCCTGCGCTACGTTACGTTTCGTTTGCGTACAAACGTGTCCCGCACTCGAAACGATTGCGAAAAACTCGCGTTTCCAGCAATCGTCACGACAAGCGACAAGCACACTGAGAAAGATTTCATTTGTTACGGTAGCTAGAAAAATTGAGTAAAACGGTTGAAATCTGTGCGCTACTCGTTGATCGGTCGTTTGGTTTACTTCTACGTGTAAATCACTGGGACGTGTTATAGCGGGAGGAGCGAGAGAGAGAGAAAGAGAGTCGTGTCGTGTTTGTGGGTGGTTCAAGAGTCCTCCGTGCAACTGTCGATGGAATAATGACCAGAGGCACGTGTCGCACTCACACAGAGATGCTGCTTTAAAGCTCGCTGCACGGTTGCAGATGAGAAACGCGGAACTGCGACATATGCATGTATGTGGATGCACACCCTCTGCAGGCTGTAAGAAGAACTCGGCGTGCGTGTAAAAACCGAGCCGTTGACACCTTGGCGTGTTACAGCCAGTATAATGTGGAACGTTTATTTTATCGTTACAGAGATTGAAAATTTTTGCGCGATTGTCGCGAAGCTCAATTTAGCTGCCGGAGTTGACGGTAGAAAAACGTGTTGAACTTATTGGAAATAGAATAATGCGATTCAATTTCATCATCGCGATTTTAAGTGTGAAAGTACGGAGGGGTATAAAAGTATTTCACATAAAATTTCGTTTTCAGACTTCATTATTTGTTTCATTATTTTGATTTGTATTTATTGCGTGAAAACGGTGCAAAATTTGAAGCATACAATTTGAGATGCACGCTTTACGTACAAAGGCACGCGTGTGTAAAACGGATGTAACGAGATGTAGATGTGCGGAAATATCGGTGGTACGATACTATTATATTATACGCCAACACCGCTGTGACGCAGCCACACCTGCATGACGTCACCTGGCAACGGTAATAATTACAATATTTCATAAGAACGCTGCACGGTCGGTCTCAGTATCCGAGACGCGGTTTTAACGCCAGCGGAGAACCGAGATTTATTTATTCGTGTAATTTATACGCACGGACTCGGAGGCGAACGGAGAACGTTGCGTTGTTTAAACGCGGAGAAGAAAAACTTTGTCTTTTTCCTTTTCTTTTCTTTACTTTTTTTTTTTCAAAACTGTGTCAAATATTCCTACACATGTTGTATAATCGAGCAAAAAAACTGCAAACCACCGTAGGTTTAACGATTATGATTGTAATTTTTAACGCTTCTGCTATAGTTGGTCCGAAAGAGTGATTTCAATGCAGGCGGGAAAATTTCCTCGCACAATAATACTTGTACGTATTTATTTTCCTTTTCTCGATCCCTCGATCTCCTCGATCGAGAGAAACGCTCGCTTCGATCGCGCGTTCATGCGAACAAAGCGATTCTTGAAAGGGTCGCTGCTTCTTCTTCTTCTTCTTCTTCTTCTTCTTCTTCTTCTTTTATCTCTTTCGTTTTCTTCTTTTCCTTGCCTTACCTTCCCTCCCTTCATCCTTCATCTTTTTCTCTCTTCCTCGTTTCTCGGATCTCATTCGACATTATTCAACTATGGCGAAGATCGCGAGCTTACAGACCCCGAATGATATCGTTGATAAGAAGATCATCGTCGTCATCGTCATCATCATCCTCCATTCGACCGCTCGACCGCATCACGCTGCTGGTGCAGGCGTGAATCAGCCGATTTATCGTTTCACTTCACAGAATCGAACAACGGCTCGGAGTGATGGAAATCTCTCCGGCTATCCGATTTTCTCCATTCGCTCCGCCAGGCCTTATTACGTACCTGTCGAACTTGTCGCGCGAATGCAACGTCGATGCGTGTGCACGTCGTGCGTATCGCAACTTTGCGTTGCGACAAATTAAATGGATTCTCCGATAACAAATAAAAAATGCAACCCCCTCACCATGTAGATTTAAACAAACGAATATTGCAAATAGACGAATTACTTGGTTGTTGCGTCAATCGTTATTATTGTAAAAACGGTCTGTCTCTGGACGTTTACTTGACAGCAACCATTTTTTCTTCAACATACGATTTTGCCCTCACGTATTTTCTGTGTTTCGATGCACTTGCTTCATTATCGGAGAGCCCGTTTATTTTAATGTAACCCAAAATTACAATTGTATGTATGTATGTATGTGGAAGTGCGTGTCTTGAATGATTTATTAATCGCGATCCATACGGTTTAACGATATATCACGTATACATTTAGACGAATACTTGTGCACGGTGGATAGATATGTTTTAACTAATTGCTCCTAGACTCGTTTTATATTTATCATCGCGTCGGATACGTTGTACAGTCCTCTTCCCTTTCTTTCTTTTTTTTTTTTTTTTTACTTCTAGTCCTCAATCTTCTCTGAAATCCGCTTCGAATAAGGCTCTATCACATAATACATGTTACGTACGCTATGTATAATATGCTTATCGAAATAACGGCAAGACACTCGGAAGTTTATTTTTGCTCCATCATCTGTAGAATGCGCTCGTTTTTTATGCTTCGTTTGAAAATAAAAAAAAACAACGTATGGGAAATGAAGATTAAATGGTGATATTTTGTATTTTTGTGCACCGATAAAATTGAACCGGAATTGTCTTATTATCCTATTTCTTTTTGTTTTTATTTATTTTATTTTTTTTATCGTACGGAGATATGGTTTGGACAATAAAAAGTACCAACAGGAGTGAATGTGCTATTTGTAATACTAAAACCGCGCAGCCGCAACGTTCACGTATATTTCGTGCTCGGTCATCAAGCTGACGAAAAAATGTAATTAAAAAGAGCAGAAGAGAAAAAGAGAAGAGAGAGAGAGGTTCGTTCGGAATAGGAGATGATCGATGAATCGTAGTTTCGGTAAATTGTGACTGCTTCTTTTCATGTAATTATTCATTTTGTTCGTACAACTTTTTCTTCCATCCCTCTTTCTCTCTCGGTTTCTGTGTTTCAGCCAAATACGTGTAATTAGGTTAAACGATCGTTAACCGAAATCGTGTCCAAGTCACGATTATCGCTCCGCACTGATGCAGAAGGTCACAGTCTTTATACACCGCGGCAAATCGTTCCGGGTGAATCCGTCACTTTTCTTTGTAAAACTATTATTGTTATTAAGTAACGGGTATTCTTTTCGTTGATAGGTAATTACGTGTATATATATATATATATATATATATATATATAATTGAGGTTTCGATTTTTGCACCAACGACGATTTAACCCTTACGTGACACACCGGGGTCTAAATGACCCCGCACGAAAATCGTGAAAAATAATTGATCGATTCGGTTATTATGCTCGAAGACTTGAACTGCTAGTGTTTTGAAAACTCGGAAGAACGTGAACGCCTCGCGTCAAACGAGCAGCAGCGATATTCTACCTCAACTTCGGCCAAGATACGTACAAGCATTTTTACGTTAATTATTTCCGAGGGTTGTAAGTCATTCGTCTCGGTTCCTTCCTCCTCAGCTGTTCCGCAGCGGGACTTTTCTCGCACCCCGAAACCCGCCCATAATCGGCGGTGCAACACGTGCGTCGAAAGATTTTTGGCTCGAGATTGAAAATTGGTACAGTTTGGTCTGTCAACGACTGCGTCGTTTCCGGAATAGATTGACAAAGAATCAACGTCTCGATCGCGATTGTAGCAAAAATTGGAATTGTTATTCCTAAATATAATTCTTTCCTCTCATCCTCAAATATTGTTTATTGTCCAAATTTTCACCAACTTTTTCGCATTTCAATTTAAATAATAATTAATAATAACAATAATAAAGTGATATCTCTAGCGAGGTTTTCACTCTTGCCAAAAATTTTTCGCACTATCGTCGTTCTCTCGACGCCGCTCGTGTTCCGACACTCGCAAAACTCATTCATACCCGCAGACGCTCAGCGTTATATATATATATATATATAATTAGGTATATTTATACATATATATAAAGATATGTATATGTAGACACCTACGTATACATTTTCGCTGGCTAATATGTATAAATAGAGGCACCTGGTCCGTTGATTACGAAATCTTGTCGTTCTTCCGTTTCTTTTACTCCCTCATCGATCCATTCGCGTTAGTCGCCTGTCGTTTTTTCGATGAATTTTTACGCTCCGTTTTGAAACTTGTGATTTTCTTTCTTTTTTTTTTTTTCTTTCCTCTCTCTCTTAACTCTCGCGCGTGTTTGTGCGTGCGTAGCTGGATGGACTTTTTGAGAGAGTCGAGGGCAGGCTGTAAGAACGAACACTCAACTATTTTAACCGTGAAATAACTCAGCCGCTGTCAGGGTGTGAGGCCTTCTACTTCATGGGAGGATGGGAGGGAAAATGGGTGCATATAGTGCCAGACGAAGAAGACGAAGAAAGCGAAGGAACAGGAAAAAGGAGGAGGAGGAGGAGGTTACCGCTCCTCCATGATATGCGAGGGCCTAAAGATAGAGCATCCGAAACTGTGCCGTAAACCTTTAACTCTTACTTTTTCCAACCTTCTTTCTTTATTTGCTTATTTTTTACCCACTTTACCTTTACTCAACCTCTTTACTCGTATACGATATCTTTTCTCAATCCTAGTCTAAAAGCTAGCGAGTGATAATTTTTACGAACGATCAAACAATTCGTTCCACTGTCGGGTTTTTCCTTGTCACTGACTCGTTATCCCCGCAACGCAATACTTGTATATCCGTATTTTTCGTCGATGCGGCTTAAATCGGACAATCTCTTCGCAATTTCTTACGTAGGATTAAAAAGGAAAAATCATGCGTCGTGTAATACACGCATGTACGTGTACGCGTACGTATGAATATTCATATGTTACAACACAGGGACGATCTCGAGAGGATCGTAATTCGCGATATTGCAAAATCGCCCGCCCGTTTTGCTTCGCGTACCCGTAGGTATCGGGGATATATTTCGTTACGTACTCGGTTTGTACCCTGTTATCTATGAGCATAGCTGTGTCTATACGCGTACAACGCACGTACAACGCACGTACAACGCAACGTGGCAGAGTTCACGAGGTGGGCGTTGAAGGGTCACGCCGAGTGAAGAACGCGCGACTCGGTTTTAGCGCCCACGCACCAACGACGACGCCTACGATTTTACACTCGCGCAAAGATGAACCGACCCAATTATACGGGCGGCAACGAGCCGAAAAGAACCAAGATGTCGAATATACTGTGTAACACGGCGACGAGGAGAATTAATTAAATATATACTCCGCGGACTTTGGATGAACGAATTGTTCGCCGTTGTTGGTAACGTTGGCGTAACGAAGCATTGGTGAAAGAATCATCGTTGCCTAGTTTCGGTATGGCTGCGAGGAAAAAAAAGAAAAAAAAAAAAAAAAACGCGGAAATTGAGGGAGACGGAAAGAAAGAAAATGGAAATTCACAGCGAAAAAAAATACAGCGATATGTTTTGTCAATTGTATGTACAAAGACGATCGGCTCGAACTTCATCATTTTTTCATGCCCCGGGTACAAATAATCTTACGAATTTTAAGGTACTTGTATCTAAAAAAAATCAGGTCAAATCATGGCGCCATCTTGAATTTTGATATTTTTTTTTTATATAACCAGTATAGTTTGATAAAGTAACCTTTTGAGAACTTGGAAAAGTAATTTTGTTCAATTAATCGAGTTGAAATATTTAATAGCTGATTTTCTAGGAACGATATTTGTCACTTGGGTGCAAAACGACCCGACTGTGTCAAACAAAGTTATCGCGCTATGTTTTTTGTTTTTTTTTTGTCATTTTTTCATACGATGCCTGTTACATAAACTCATTTTTCCGCAATTTGTGGGAAACTTACACAGACACGGCTATTATTCTACACCAGAGTAAAATACCTGTAATATAAGTTTTTTGCAAAACGAGTATAATAACATTTTCATGGCAATACCGTTATCGGTTATAAAGATTATCGTGTTAACAGCTTACATTGTACGGTGTGTAAAGATCTATGGGTAGAATAACGTTCTATTTTATGCACCTACGATGCGCCGCGTCGTGAAATAAAATTCGATATTCTTTACGTATTTATAATTTTTTTTTTTTTTGTCATTCTGACGGTAAATTCCGATCAAGTATCTCCGAGAGAAAAAGAATCGATATACGATATCGATATAGTAGAAATTCGTGAAACCGTATTTACGATGTATTGTGGAATATCTAATTTAAAAATTTGTGAAAAACAATATAAAAAAAAAAAAAACGGAGAAAATCCAGGAACATCATCGATATCCGCGCGGTGTGCAAGAAGAAGTAGAAAAGTGTCGGATTCAGAATAATCGATATCAGAAATCAGAATGACGTACGATTAAACCCATCGGAACTTATTTACCGTCCGCATTGTCGGTAATTAATAATTAATTACAGCAGCTCACGCGTGTAATTGAAATTATATCCAGGTATTATGGTGCAGGTACAATACTAGGCGCTCGATATTGTGGCTGGTGGGGATGAATGAGAAAAGCGCAGAGAGGACGAGGTTTCAATGGCGCGTATTTGTATGCACGAACCTAGCTAATTGCATTTTGGTTAGGGCAATAAAGAGCGAAAATTGTTACATTGCACGCGTCGGTAAACCAACCGCGCTTCTAGCTGCACGCCGCGTATTATGCTGAGAAAATCAAAGCGTTTGTACACACATATACAAGGTATGCACGCGTGGCTGTGATATGACGATAAGCAGAAATTTAGCGCAGTGCTCTCATCGTGTTTATGCTATACATATTATTTATAATATATATACATATATATATATGTATGTATGTATGTATAGACGCATTTTATTAGTCATTTAAAATCAAATTTATCGATTTCTGTTATAACATTATTATATTTTCGTACTCGCGATCTTCTCTCTTATCTGTAATATTATTCTGCGACAGATGTAACAGCTGATACAAACATTCGTTATCTGTAAGTTACGCTTGTACGTTGTCAATGCATCCGATCATTCCGTGCCGTGCAACGCGTGATCATTATATACACGTATGTATAAAATAAAGATGTTTCAACGGCGTAACTTTTATCTATAATTACACTATTCGCACATATAAGTATAGAATAATCGATGATAAATTTTTGCAAATTGTTTTTTCTCCTTGATTCTTCACTGTGTATATTATTAATTAACCTATCGTCAATTATGCGAGTATGCATGCAGCGGTTGGTTAATTGTCGTTAACAATTCTCTTCTGAACAGCGAGTGACCGGCAAAAATGTCCCATAACGAACCGTTGTTGCCATTGTTACTTCGACGAACGGACGGACGGAATGGATGAGAAAGGACGAAGGTACATATATATATATGTATATATATATATGCAGGTATATAGGTATGTACAAATTATGCTTACAGTATAAGGTGCGTTATATCTCTGGGAAAAATCTGTAGTACGAAACCTTTCGAACCCCGGCTGCAGAGAGTGACGTATGGGATATTCTTGATATCCTTGGATCTGATCCATGATGCCGGAGCTTAAGTTCCTTTTTGTGCATACATTGCACGAAACCTCGTTTCCACGCACAGATATGTGCGCACAAAGTGTTACACGCAGACAGATTTGTTATACAAAAGGACGATCTATCAAAGTACGGTTGACTTCTTGAGGAGAAGGAGGAGAAGGAGAAGCAGAAGCAGCGAACTCTCATCCTCCTCCCACAACTCGGTGACGCTGTTTCGTTTCGTTTAGTTTCGTTTCAAAGAACGGTGTACGAGCACCGAGCAGCATAAGAGGAGGATTGATGAGTTTCCTTTACAACTGTTTTAAACATTCGGCTACGTCATTCTTGAAGAGCTGAAAGAGCGAGACAGAGAGAGTGAGAGACGAAGAGGGGCGAGGGGGAGGGGGAGGGAGAAAATGGAGGGCGGGAATGGTTGTTTATCATCTGTAAATACCGCGCCCCGTCTCTTCACTCGTCGTTAGAAACACTCGAATAAAGTCTTTCAGGGGGTGCCGTGATAGATTTCGTCGTTGACGCATCAAAACGGAAAAGGGGTTCAACAGGCCAATTCCACGTGCAATTCTGAATAGAAAAGACTTTAATACATTTTGCATTTTACCCCGAAGCAAAGAAATGGCATAATATGTGCAATTGCGATTTTGTAGAATCTGTGCCACTTCTCGATTTCTCTGCGAAATGAAAGTTTGTCGGAGTGCTTTTGTTTAGAATTGCGCGTGGAATGGGACTGTTGGGCCCTCTTTCGCGTTGGATTTTCGCGGACCTCGAAATCGACCAGGGCACCCCCTTAATTATACCGTATAACGAAGTACTTTGATAATCGTCTTTAGGTATAAACGCGTGTATTTCTGCTTTCGATGCAACATTTCTTGCAATTCATTGTCGGAGATGCAATTTAGCAAATTGATCCCATGCGGTTCTAGCACCGTTTTCACGTTCAATCCTTGAAAACATTTTTACAACAAAGCGATGGTCGAAACGAACGTAAAAGCAAGTACGTAACAAGGAAAGGACGTTTGTCGATATCATCGCTGTGTATATTATATGTATAGGTACACACTGATCGCGAATTTAGATGGGAAAAAATTCAACAATTAAACGTACAAGGTATGCTTATCATCGTAACGTGTCTTAAAACTATTAATTCGCTATATTATACTCAATCGGTAAAAAAGATCTCTTTTTTTTCTCTTTTTTATTTTATTTTTTTTTTGTACATACGTATGGTTAACAGTTGGGAATATTTCGTCGGATATTTATTTTAATGTTATTTTGAGATATGTATAAATTTGATAGATACGAGGTTGGATTTCAACTCTGGCGCAGCGGGCGAAATTATTGTAATAAGCGAGAGCCGAGGTCTTGCATCGCGATACTCACCAAGAATAGCTTGTGTTTTGTCTTCGAAGTCGTCACCCTGACCAGGCGTTGCTTCGGGCCGATGGCGTCGGTTGAATCTCGCCTTCATGCTCGCCCGAGTTACTCGTATATAATAAGTCGGTATGGTACAAGGTGTAATGTTTCATGTTTTTTTTTTTTTAATAACGTTGTGAAAATAAAATGAGGGAAGGAACGAGGAGAAATAGCAGAGCAAGAGATAAGAAAAACGTACAACAGAAATGTGTTATAGGAAAACAGCGATAAGAATAAAGAAAATTATCTGATGTCGGATAATTTCTGTGACGTTTGAAAGTAATGACGGAGAGAAATTTAATTCTACGCGCGTACCTACCTATATGTATACGATATAGCTGTTCCCGCGATCGAAAAGTATGTAAAATAATACGAAATGAGAGACAATTAGTCGCCCACGATGTAGAACGTATGCTTTTTTCACCGTTGTGAAAAATTTATCAGAAAAAAAAAAATTAATAAATTGTCTCGAAGTGATTGAAAATAATTTTCATTGACAGTTAGATGAAAATAAAATTAATATTAAACAGTCGTTTCATTGATAATTTAACGAAATTTATTTACACGTTCCAGTATACCGCTTATTACACGTATGCATATAGATATTTTAATATGTGTTACATATTCATCCAACCAATATTGCGAAAAGTCTTGAGAAAAATTAATAATCTTAACCTATGGCGGTCATTTCGCAGACTGCAGTATGCTTATGCATCCAATGCGTAGACGTGTATAGATACAGGCGTAGGAAATGTTGCCGCAAAAGTTATCGAGAAAACTAACAACAATATGCATTGTTCGTCGTGGTATGCCGAGGGAAGAATTTACCGAGGTACAAACATACATATACACATACATACGTATTACTGAAAACGCGTTTACGTCGTTTCGTTTCGTTGCTCATCCCTCTTCTCTTATTTCTGCATAAAAAGCCATATAGAGATTGATAAATTCGTATTTAGACGCGTATTGAAAAATCGGATTTGCTATACGGTCTAAATCCGGATATTTGACGATCTTTGAGGCTGTGAAGTTTGCCGTTTAAAATATACACGTTTTTACGATGCAGGAACAATTTTTTCCAGAAATAAAATAAATCTATTGCTCGGAGAAATTAGTGAGCATTAATTCTAGTATTTAATAAAAATATCAGCATAGTCTGTAAAGCATCTTACGTCAGCTGCAACCAATTAGAATTTTACTATTTTCTGAGTTTTTGTTATCAATGAACAATTTACGTAAAATCCTCCATCAACGATGCTGACATTCTCTGTCAAATAGTAGCATCAATGCGGTTTGATTTCTTAAAGTTGTAGATTTTTTTGATTTTTTTGCATACTCGCAAGATCAAATATTCGTACAATGAAAATCTGGTAAAACTGTTTACCTGTATTCAAAATAGCAAATCCATGCTTTTAAGGAGATTTCTATGACTTATCTTTCGGTCAAATTTCAAAAAAGTTCAAATTTATGATCACCCTAGTATTCGTGTTGTACGCGACGGAATGAATACAATGACGATAATATCAAGATTCCCGTTTCCTCAAACGTAGGTACGTCATCTAATATACGCCGTTGTCTCGACCTCTCTTCTTACTTTTTTCCCTTTGCTCGTGCAATTTACTTGGAAAATGGTACGTTGCGGCGTGCACTCCGAGGATATAAGGAACTCGATGTACAAGGTGCCTAATCGGCAATATCATCGCCGTCCTCGCTGCAGTGCGGACAGTCGGACGGTTCTTTAACCGTAACACGGATTTTTAGCTATTAACTGTGCAATAAATGTCAAGAATGCAGCTCGCCTCACAATCGGTAGCTGCATCCTTCGCGAGGTATTCGCCATCATATATTATTCTCTGGCTCGAGGTCGCCACCTCTGGCTAATCTCTTTATGCACGTATGGATGTGCATACACATGTGCGTGTAACGGATGAACCGATCGTCGAGAGGCAATCAGAGTCTCCCTGATGAAAATATCAACGTCAAGTTTCGTTCAATCGAGGCGTGCAGCGGAGAATTTCTAATTCAGCTGCCATTTAGTCAAAAAAATTAAACCACGTAATAACAATTCAAAGCACCTGTATCACAGTTATCATTGAAAGAATCAAACAAATCCTATTACATGTATATACGAGATACCCATGTGTCTGTAAAATCTGTAAAGTATCCACCACGATTCAGAGCTTGTGTTAAAACCTATATTATAATTACATGGAAGACACGAACAAGACGAGAACTTCGTTCGCGAATATAATACGTAGGTCGAGACAACGCGGATGTACGTAGATATATACACTAAAAAAAAAAAACCTGTGAAGCGAGTTATTACGAGGTTTTTCTCTTAAATTATAATCTATATTCGCAACGTCGTTTCGTTGACGAAAGAGAGAGAGAGAGAGAGAGAAAAAAATAGTTGTTTGAAAAAATTCGAAGCCGTGAAGTTAGTTTGTTATATTTATTATTTTTCGCTTGAATTTTTTTTTTTTTTTCTTCTAAATTTATTCTTTTTCGTCCGTATCTTTCTTTCAAAGTTTCAGTTTACAAAATATTCACTTTCGAACGGGTGTTTTTAAACGGAAATTGAGATTGAGGTGAAAACGAGTCAACGGTCAACCGATGACTCGACGCACAACAGGGTTATGTATAAAGTTTAGGCATCCCGACGAGCGACGTCCTGGCGCCGTGACCGCGAAGATATGTGCGCGTGGATTACGTATACGTGTACATAAATTTGTATATATACCAACGCTTTGACGACGTCGTTCCGCGAACTTAACCTGTCCGCTGCATTGTTTCACGCGGTACAGAGAGAAACGTATAACGACTCCGGGCCTCTCTCCATGGTCCGCGCTTCGTAATCGTCCCCATTATCACCTTTGCATCAATATCCGCGTCGCATCTAGCAAAATTTGTTGCTATTATTGTTATACCTCAAATTTTACATTTCCCCTTCACTATTAATTAACTGTACGATTTTTTTTATCGGATAAAGTAAATAAATTACGTTCCTACAATTAGTATTATACGGTATGTTGTATATGATAAAGGCGGTGGCTTAAAATCATTGGGCTAGATCATTGAAGCTAAAAAAATTTATTTTATTATTATTATTATTATTATTATTATTATTATATCATAATATATATATATATAGACGCCGTCAATTAACAGCGAATTATTAACGTTCGTGGACTCGAATTGCGAGATCGGGATTTAATGTGCAAAAGATGAGGATATCGAAGATTCGGGAAGAGATAAAGAGAAATAATATGATGACTGTACTGCAGGGATGATGATGACGGTGGTACATAGAAATGGAAGAAATATCGGCGATAGCTGGCCGTGTGCGTATCGTTGGTGTATGTATAACGCAACGTATACGTATAACACATGCCTCTGTAAGATGCAGGCGTGCAGGATGCGTACGAGACGAAACGCGGGGAAAGTTGAACGGGTTGACGTTGACGAAGTGACGATTCACGAATACCTTCTTCTCTTCCACAAACATTTAATTTACCGGCGATGCAGTGTAGACTCTTGCCTTATACCCCTATAACCAACTTCTCGATCCTCGATCCTCGACGAAGACGAACCGGTTCTTTACTCCGGGATGTTAGGTACAAGATAGATAGCTAGGTAGGTAGGCGGATTGATATGTGTATGGATATATACGTACGCAGGTATACACATACATCTACATCTGTACAGATGCCGACGGTGACGACGCCGGTGACTCATCCTTTATACCTTTCTGTTCGTCTGTGCATGTAACCGCCTTTCTCTCTTCTACTTCTTCTTCTTCTTCTTCACTCCGCTCGAATCCCCCGAGTCAAGTGCATTTCCTGCCTTCCTTGGTACAACGTATGTATACATACATATACGAACATACGTATTTATATGTGTATAATGTATGTACGCACACGCGTTTTCTTGTATTTTTCTTTATTACCTCTCACTCTTTTTTCTTTTCTTTTTCTTTTTTTTGTCCATCCTTACTGCTATTCTGTGTGTAATATATAAGTTCTCGCACACTCCCACCTTACTTCACTTGTGTTGTTTTCTCTTTTCTTTCTTCCTTTCTTTCTTTCAGTTCTGTTTCCTATAGTTATCGGTGTACACCCGTGTCGTCGTTACTTGGCAGCGTATAATTACCTGTCGATGCATCGTCACACCGTTACTCTACAAGGAGTCATACCGTTTTGTCACATCCCTATGTACTGTTATATATGATGTACCGGTAGGATTGAATTTTTTGGCGTGTTTAATGCGCGGCTTGGAAATACATCCATACGGGGCTACAATTTTTAGGAAGTCTATTGAATTCAACGCGGTAATACGATAAGCAATTAAATATTTTCATATTAATTGTAATTCCAGGTGATCGATGTGTTTATTATGTATCATACAATTTTATTATTATTTATTTTTTTTTTTTTTTTTTGTACAGTGTATTCTTTTCCTTTGTAATCATTTGTCATTTTAATTATACACTTAGAAGGTATAACCACGAAATATTTTCTGTCAAACAACTCGTTAAATACAGTGCGCAGTTGACTCGATGCTCTTCGATTCGTAATCCTATTATCGATCATCGATCCATTACAACAATGTTAATAAAGTTGAAAAATTAAACAATATTACTAACAATTACTGGAATAATATAGTACCGTCGCTCTTGTGTGATGACAATGATAATAGTATTAACAATAACGATACACTCAGGTTTCATATTCACAATTTCGAGGGTAAAATAAAACAGGAACAAAGTTGTATAAAGCGAAAGAGTGAAAACAAAAAAAAAAAAAACAAAAAAAAAAAAAAAAAAATAACGTACAGAATACTGAGAGAAAGAAAAAGAAGAGTATGCGCAGAAAACGTACGCGTAACCGCGGTCTAACGAATTCTGTAAACCCCGCGCGGAAGGGGTGCAGTATAAACGGAAGTTGAGAGGGACGAAGGGTGGAAAGGTTGGGTAAACCGAGGCGAAACTTTTCTAACTTGTGATGCAGAATAAGGAGGGGGGGGAGAAAAAAAAGCTTTGAATTAAATTCATTTTATTACCGTGTACAATACATTTTTATACACGGAGAAAGAGAGAGAGAGAGAAAAACAATTCATTTAAACGTTGCAAAGGACAAACATTTTCAGTGTAACGCAACGCGTATGTATATATTCGAGAGTGAAGCTGCTGCTGCTGCTGCTGCTGCTGTTGCAGGGGAAAGTTCTCTCGGTTAATCCGACAAAATTTCTCTCTCTCTCTCTCTCTCTTTTATTTTTCTCTTTTGAACCCTCCGGCGTTACACGTACGTCGGGTTACTGCAGCGACCTGCTGCTCCATGCGCACACCGGGATCGTAAATGGCCCCTGGGTGACATGTTTACTGTTTACGTGGTTAAACTTCGGATTGAGTCAGCAGTCAGAGCCACGTTTGGCGTTTACTCGCTTCCAATATCCCCGTATCTGCGGATAAAACTGTTGCATATAGGTGTATAATGGTAGTACCGGTTTTTCACGTTTCAAGAATATTTCGCAGTTTACGCGAAATTTTTATTCGGTATACAAGCAGATCGTGACAACGAGGAAGATTTTTTTTTTATTTTTTATTTTTTTTTTTTTTTTAACCTTTCGTCGCACTTTGATGTATCACGTAATACGCTTGAAAGGAAAAAAATCAATTCTCTCATCGCTCGGAAAATTTGGAAAACTTTTTTTTGGTTTCTACCGCCTTGATCTCGGGACGTTTTTAAACATATGCGGTGTACGGAATTGTCTAAATTTTATTCGTCCGAAATCATGATACTGGTTTTTCCAACCTCTAATTTACTCGATTTTCAGAGAAATCGCATCGCTTGTTCTTGAATTGTTCGGTACAATGTAATTTCATCTTTTTTTTTTTTTCCTTATTTATTTAAGACGCAGGTCAAACATCCATTGACTAATAATCGGTTTCATTTATCTTGGATGTGATGAAAAAAAAAAATTGAAATCCATCATACGTGCGGGATTCTTATAGATTATTGATATATTTCTGAACCTTGTTTAGGATATTCGGTTTTTCTCATTTTCAACCCCCACTCGTCGAGTAAACGACGCTGTGTGAGTATATTTTAATTTTCGTAATTTCGCTCTATCGAAACTTTGCTCTCTTGCATTCCGGAACTCTGAGCGGTCGGGTTTCCCACCATTCGAAACTTTGTTGTTCCATAAACGTTTGATTTCCGTACTTCAAATTCTGCCACCGAATAATTCGGGATTAGGCGCTGTTGTAACTTTGACCCCGCCCCGTTTCGGGATGGCAGAAAGTATAACCGCGATCACGAGAAGTCAGTAGCGGCGGCACCAGCAACAAGTGTGGTTCTGATTGCGAGAGAAGGAGGAAAGAGGGTTTCGCCGTACGGTGAAGGGGCGGGGGTCTAATCTTGCGGCGAGAGGAAGATTGGTACTTGCAGACTCCGGCCCTCGAGCTGCTCTTCTGCTTCTCTTCCACCGCTCTTCCGCTTCCTTTTCTCTCCTCTCGGTAGCCGCAGCCGCTCTCTGAATCATTTAACGCGCTGCAACAACGTGCGAGATAAAATCGTTCTCGTAATTTACATTTCCACGATAAAAAGTGGAAAATTTTGAAAACGGAGGATCGAAAGCAGACCAACGCTACACCGCACGTTGAATGATGTGGTAGAGATACCGAAAATACGAGAGAGGCGGAGTTTCGTAAGACTGCAAAATCGTCGAGTGTAACGTTAAGCGTATCGCGTATAAACGAACCGGTATTTCTCATCTTCATTAACGAAGTAATAAACTCCCTCGGAGGTAATAATTTCCACGTTACACTCCACCTCACCCATTTTCCTACCTACCGTCATCTTGCCCGGCTGACAATATTAATATTTAAAGATTCTCGCTACGGGGACGTCGTCCTGTATACACGTACGTACAAATACACGCGTCTTTATACGCGTTGGAATATAAATTAAATGTAATTAATTACCGAGTCATGTCGGCGGGCTGTCAACCAGACGGAATATGAAGCAGGGTATCTCGGTGTATGGTTGATGTATATTACGGGGATGGGGTGGTGAAAAAGAAGGGATGAAACCGAGCCGAGCGCCTAGACAACGGCCGTACTAGAGACGGGATGTGCGCGTAACAGGGTGTATAATACCCGGAACTCCTTGAATTTTTACATTTTTTTTTTTTTTTTTTTTCTCGTGGAATATCCTGGAATTGTCGGGGAAATTTTGAGTTGATAAAAATATAATCGTTGATTAAATTGCACTCTTTATCGATGGTTGATCGAGTCCTTTTTCTTTTCAATCACGTATAGCTGCGGTATTAATAAATTCTACGGAGTTAAGGGCGAGTTTAAAAATATCGAACTGAGGCAGAAAATAGCAGGGTAACGATATAAAATTTTCAAATTCGTGAGAATTTATTTTACCTTATGTTTGCGTTATGAATTTCAAAGTGTAGAAAGTCGAGGTTTTGTAGAATCGCCAGAATATACAAGAACGTAGTTGGAAAACAATTTGTAGTAAAAAATTATTTTGTACAAACGTCGACCATTTCGCGTTTTGATTTTAAAAGTTATTGCATCTCGTTCTTCCTTGTTGTCTAAATTTCAAGATTTTGCGGAACTTTATTTCACCTTTTCTTTTTTTCTCGTAAATTCGATATCGCAACCCTTCTATTTTTCCCATCTCTTTATACATTTCGACACCCTTGACGCTCGATATTTTTCAAAATTACACAAAAATTTAGACAATCGTCTCTCCGAGCTCGACGATGAAACTCGATCGATATCAACGAGACCCTTATCGATGGGGCTTGGCCGCGTTTTCGATTATTGTTGCCGGCTTGCCTTCTCTCCAGAAATATCTCTTCCTACCCTCCCTCCCTCCCTCTCTCCAACTTCAATTTCACGAGCCCTTATTCTGGGACAATACGCGAAAGGATTTCAGGGGCGAAGCACGTGTTCCTTCCTAACCCTCTTAAATCATCACATATATATATATATATATATATGTGTGTGTGTATACTCTGCAGTCGATTTAAGTTGAAAGAGAGGTGGAAATAATAACAATCGTATTTTAAAATTTTTTTTTATTTTTGTTTCTTGAATAACAAAAGAAATTGTTGTTGCGTCATTGCGTTAGGTGTATACCTGTAACAAAGTATACCGCGTTGTAAAATGAAACGGTGGTAAAATTTTTCGAATCCGTACAATTAACAGCTACCTGTGAATGTAAATACGATCGACGTTCGAGGTCTCCTCTGCCTGTGTAACGCAGCTCCTCCGGTTCCCTTATTATATTATCAACTTTCTGTACAAGGTGTTTGGAGTTTTGTAAGGTACTTTGTGTCGTAGCGTATCTATCGGTTCAAGAGTTGTCGAGTTGTTGTATTCGTATGTGAAAAGGTATACGATTTATCTTCGCACGATATTCATCACGGCATCCACACACCCTTGCAATTCGGTTATAATGATTCTCGTCCTATTTCCAATAGAGTTTCTCGTTGTACGAAACCGATATCGTAACCGTCAGGTTCAGCGGATACATAAAAACCGCAACGTGATTCACGAGATTCTTGGCCAATTTATTTTTATACTTTATTCACAAGTGATCTGCGACAAGGAAATTGTTTATAAAAGGAAGGGGGGGGGGGGTAATAATAAGAAGTAATGTTTAATTTTTTTATTTTTTTCATCACTCCTCTCTCTCTCTCTCTCTCTCTTTTTCTACAACTCGTACCCACTGTCATTTTCACAACGATCGTTTATCCCCTCACCGCAGGTCCGCGTATACGTTACGTTATACTTTCGGCTTTCACGCACCGCGCACTTTATCGCGGATGTCGGTTTTGCCCGGAGTGATTCACCGTCGGTGATTTGGCAAACACCCCGGGGCTTTTTGGACGTCGGCCAGAACCTGACGCCCCTCGACCTCAGCTTTAATTATCAAACCTTATTCATTCACAATCGGCTTACCGTGCAGAGCGTATATTTGCACGTGTAAACGTGACACAGGCGTCCTTTGTTACATCAAACGACACCGTACGATGCCGATGATTTTACGCGTACAGTAATTGCACGTCGATTTGGATGCGTACGATGTCGGGGAAATTGCTTGAAACAAGCGAAGAACGAGTAAAATCTAAGAATATAAAAAATGTTGGACTTTCAAGTAATTCTCCAAGCTTTTCGGTTCAATTTTTTTTTATACCAGATACACTTGTATAGGTATACGGGTTCACTTTACGGCATTGGTATAAACCATTAATAACGTACGCGCGGTGTCAATGATTGCCCGCCATTTACATCGTTGGTACGTGTATATATGTATATATGTATGTATGTATGTATACATGTAGTCATGTTGCATGCACACGTGTATGGAATAGGTGTGTAACGTACGTGTGCATTAGCCACGTTTCGACGGATAGATTCATCACGTGACCGCATCATGGCCCTCTAAAACCAGGTCGTATATACACATCGGTACACGCGGAGCGTCCTTCAAATGCCCTCTAACGAAGAACCACTCGATAATACGGGAAATGATCGCGGCGAGCCGCAAACCACTCGGACCAACCCAAACGTTATCGCATCTCTTGCCCTGTCCGTCTCATCTCTCCTTTCTCCTTTCTCCTCTATCTCTGTTTCTTCACCCTTGGTCTCTGCTTGGAATTTATCGACGTTGGGTTGCCGGTGGTGACGATGCACCATTTTTTTACCTGCGGAGTCCCTTCGCGATTATTTTGTGTTTAGAGTTTTTTTTATCACCGATCAGTTGGACAAGGGTGAACTCTGAGGTCATTAAAGACATTCTGGCGGGGCGGGTTAAAGTTCCGAATTTAAAAAGTCTTAGCTACAAAGTTTCGAATGGTCGGAAAACCCGATGGGTCAAATTTCCGGAATACAAGATTCCGAAAATTAAAATATAATCGCACAGCGTCGTTTAATCGAGTTTAAAAAAATGAGAAAAAACGAAAATCGGAATGATCAGGATTCCGAACGTAAAAATATCGAGATTCCAAAACAGAGGAACATCGAAGTGATGAAATTTCACCAAGGAACTGAAAATCTTCGATCATTCGAAATTCCTGTGTTCCAGATTTTCAAACTTTGTCATATTTGCCCTTTCGGAATTCCACACTCTTAGAACTTTACGCGTCAGGTTTCGGACCATTCGAGACTTTAATGTTTCGTCGAAATTAGATTTCTTCGCTTTAAGTTTCGCTACCAAAAAAATTCAGAATTTCAACCCCGCCCGATTCTGTTGGTGCAGTTACGCCAGTTTCAATTGTCACGGTTTGACGAAACCAAGTCGCCAATTATCCGGTCGTATTCACATGTGGATACAGTGATGTTTATCAATTCCCAGTGGTTCGCTATTTTTTTTTTTTTTTTTAATCAAATCGAAGGAATAACTTTTATATTCTGTTTATATGCGAATTTTAATCGACTCTCATAACGATTGCGCGACGATACGAATAACAAATTACGCGACAGTCAATTCGCTACACGATACGTGTACTTATCCGAAGAATGTGTAAACAGCTAATAAAAATTAACAATCTATCATTAATTAACTGTACCGTGTGCACGTTTCATTTTTCCTCTTCCTCCTCTTCACCTCATTCAAATCCGTTCTTTTTGTTTTCCTCTCGCGAACCTGTAGGTATAATAACAACGGAGTTGGGACGAGGTAAATTGGACAAATTAAAACTAATTACCGGAATATTTACGCTCTCTCGTTGATGGGATCGTTGCAACGACCGCAAAAATGTAACTGTTACCTACTGCAGGTTGGAATTAAAATGCATTCACCGGACGGATGCGTGCGTTCCAGCTAAATTACACGATATTTCAACCTGCGCGCTGATTCTCATGCAGTATAACACACGTGCATTGCTCCGTACCTTGTCTGCATTATACAAATGTAATACAACGAGGCTGGAAATGCTGGACCGAATTTTTTCTTCGTTCGTTATCAACATCACCAAATTATTTTTTTTTACCCCATTTATGGTCGATAATGCTGCACGCGGATCGTTAACTTTTCGGAAATATTTTTTTTTTTTTTTTTTTTTTTATTTCAAACTTTTTTTCTTCATCTTTGCAGAAACGGAAAGAAAAAGACACGCGAAAATTGTGCGTCCGAACTACGGCGTTTAACTAAATCACCCTAATCGTGGATGGTTAAACAAATTTTAGAGCTTTTTGTGACAAAAAAAAAAAAAAAAATAGAAAAAAAATATGCACACGCGTGTCGCCAATCTTTCGGTAACTCTTCACCAAATGTCCAAATATAATGTTCCACTCGTACGTACGTACGTAAGTATATAAGCACGTCGCAACGGAAACGCGGGAGTGTTTTCACGTTTCACCGACGTCGTGGTTGAAAAACTCAAGGTTCAACCGCAGATGTAATAAGCGAAACCCCAATGGAAACTGACACTAAATTTAGACCAAACGTCATAGGCGAGGAGCCGTTTTCTGCGCTTCGAAGAACGGGATAAACTGGCTCAAAGCGATCGCCGGCCGTTTCATTGAAGGGGAAATATCTGCTGCTCAGGGTGTACGATGACAGGTAGCAATAAGTGGGAATCGTCGTTTTGATTTCAGATTTATTAGAACACGCGCAACGTGAATCGCGAACTTATTATTGACCCTACAATTTTTGACGAAATCCTCGGAATTTGTTTGCTGCGGAAATTCACGACGCACGATATCTGCGGTGTCTGGATCAGAAGTCGGGAAATGAACGGAAACCGTGTAAAATGAAAAAAAAAATGTCGCTATTCGCGCCAAGAATGATAATAATGTGGTGGAAATGAATGCGAGTTGATTCGAACAACGCAAACTAATCGTAAGATATTTTTGAAATTTTAGAAAAGGCGAACGGTGATAATCGTTACTGATTCCATTATGGAGCTATTTTTGTTCAAGTTTTTCGCAGATTCAATTTTTCTTTTCGTCAAGTTCGTAACGAAACCCGTCTAGAAACGATCTAAATGAAAAACAGATGCTTCGGACCGTTTGAACAATGTTATAATCGATAAAAAAAATAATTACAAGTGCTAAGAAAAAATATGTTACAGAAGAAAAATTGGCCCATCGTTTGTCTTGTTCATTTTTCAACGTTTAATTAAAAAGAAAAAAAAGTTCCACTTTTCAAAATCACTCTGAATATTTATAAATAATTAATAAGTCTTGTAAAAAAATTTAGGGTACTGTTGCAGAGTCGGGACAATTGCAGAAAAAATTTGAAACAAAATCAATAAATCAAGTGGTGATGATCGGACGTTGATTCGGTTTCGCACGGAATTCTTCGTCTAAGATAATTTTAACGTCCGCAGTTTTCGCCTCTATTAACTCGACGTCGATTTTACACGCGACGCGAACACGCGTGTCTCGTATAAAATTCATCGAAACGAATTGTCGAAAAGTCGAAGACACGTGTTTTATAATTTAATCTGCTGTACGCTGATGTATATATTTATATAATATGAATATTTTAGCAACGAGGCTGCAAAATCGTATAAATGTTACACTCAACTGTTGCCTCTCAACAGCGTCAATTTTTCCTGCTGCATCGCTGCATGCATTCATACATGTATGCACGTACGATGATGTACGCCACGCGTTTCTGCAGCTGAGCCAAGCTTTTCACCACCTCGCTTTTCAACGTTCGCACTTGTCTGAACTTGTTTTTATTGCAATATAAACTGCAACTATGTTTTTCTTTTCTTTTTCTTTTCATTTAGTTAAAATTAAATATTTTGTATGTAATATATATTATAAATATATATACACACATATGTATATAGATATGCGAACGATACGCACAAAAACACAGCAACTGTTTGTCGACCGGAATTTACCGCCTCATTTCCTCCCAACGTTCGCGTTACATACACTGTACGAAAATTGTTTTCTCGTTTCGTTGCGTCCACGTTTTTTTTTTTTTTTTTTTATCCCGTTTGTTTCCTCTTTTTTGCCTTCGGCCTTTCGCTGCGATTCGTTTAAATATCCTGCGTAGAAAACGTTTTGCATCTGCACTTTGTATATCATTGAACATTTTTATTTTTATTCTTGCGACGTATCCGTAACGTTATCGAATTATTTTTATGTTGCGTGATAAAAAATTTTTTTTTTTTTTAAATCGACCAATAGTCGGTTAAACAATTTTTCAGTGACGACAGTTGACCGAAGTGTTTAGATAATTGTTTACGTAACCGTAGGTCCGATAATGAAAACTTGAATTTGAACCGCAGAAATTCACGTCTTGTCTCGGTTTGTACAAGAGGGAAGCATTTTTAAGGAATCCGTATTTGGATTGCGTACGAAACGCCGATGCAGTTTTCCTCTGGCTTCGTGTTGTGGTAAAAATAAAAAAATAAAATGAATAAATAAATAAAACAAAGAAGAAAAAGTAACGCGAAAGAGTGAAAAGCAGCATCCGATTGATCCGAAACGAGAGAGAATCCCTTTAAACCTGTCTTGTTTCGTACAAGGTGCGTGTAACAATATTGCGACAAGATCCTCGTTTCAATCGGCACTATTTTTGCCGCACGCATCGAAGGCGAGAGAAAGTCGGATCGATACTTTGCACCGTAATGCGATCGATATCGGTATATGTGTACTTTATAGCTATCAGGATATGGCGAACAGATATATATGTTGCAAAAATTAACATCGTAGATTCGAAGTGAAGAGAATTCCAACGTGATACAGGAAAAAGGAACGGGATTTTTCATGCGCATTATTCCAAATTCAATTAATCCTCTCCGTTTGATAATAATTAATAATAAATGGGTGAAAGATAATCGTTATCATTTTTTTTCTCCTTCTATTTCCGTTCCTTAACCATGCGCCTGTAAAATAACGACGTTCAATTTTTTTCGTTTGTCCAAATTTTCTTCTAATTTCTTCTCTGGTTTTTTTTTTTTTTTTTTTATTTATTTATTTATTTTTTTTTTTCCTCTTACCGTCAGCGTCAGCGCATCGCATTTATCTGTCAGCGATATAACGACGAGACGTGCGAAATAAAGTCTCAATTATTTATACTTGTCATCTCTTTCGCATTTTTTTCCTTTTCGTTTTTACTTATTTTTTATTTTTACGTACGAAAGACGGGCGTATGGTGTACATAATATATATATATGTTTATTCGCGTTATACGTATGTCATGTAACGCCGTCCTCCAAAGTAACAATCGTACCGTTCATCGCAATGCGTGTATAATGAATTGCAAACTCGTATACGGGACACGGACACACATACGCATGAGTTATTACGTACGTGTATGGAGACATTGGGTGTATCAGTGTGCAATGCACCCACACGTAAGATTTGTTTTATTTTAACATACCTCGCGAAAATATCTAATAATATCGACCGCGACTACGTGCGGAATCAAAAAAGGAGTGAAGAAAAAGAGGATGATATAAAAGAAAAAAATTAAAGAACGAAATACGATACCGTGTATGAAAGTGAAGAATTTTAAGCGTATTTCTGCGGATCTGACGTATGTCGTGTATAACGTACACGTGTATATGTTACGACCGCATCCGTGCCGCTGCAACATATGTGCATTGAAAGAAATATCGCGGTGAAAGTAAGGGTGAAAATACGCTTGTCATAAGACGGTGAAAAATTTTCCAGACTTATTTTTCAATTCCGTTTTCAATCTACTCGGTCTCTCGCTGTTTCAAAGCTTGACGAGTTTTCCAGGTTATATTTATTTGTTTCCGTTTTTTTTCTACATTCTTTTCCGCTCTTTCAAATCTGTACAAAATGCAGATCTCATTGCGGTTTTATCGGAAAATGTGCATATACATGTATATATGTATTGTTAAAAATTTATTACAGTGAGATATGTGAGATAAATATTCACCCGTGTTCGCGAATATTGTATTTAATTATCAGAATTTAATCAACAATGCTACGTATTCACTGGATTTATTCCGGGAATTTATTATCGACGATTCGGCGAATAATTATTAGCTTATCCGGCGTATTTTTCATTATTAATTCGATCTCACAGAACAGTTGTAATTACCGCAACAACTGTAATCTTTCTCAGTGTACAATATACGGATTTTTCATTGCGTTTTCAAGTGTAAAAGTAGCCGGATATCCGCATTGTTTTCTGCGTCCCGTTCCCCCTTTGTTGCATTGCATCGCATGTTTAAAGGCTGCGGAATCCACGATTACTTATTGGATAGAGGGGGGGGAAAAAAAAACATGAAAAAAAATTTAAAAAAAATGAAAAAACATCCATCGACGTGTCTTTATCCTTGTTATTTATTTATCTTTATCTCTCTTCCATTTTTCGAGGATACGTCGTTTACGAATGAGAGGAATTGAGACTCGCTGCACAGTCGCAGAGCGAAATGCTTAATTACGGCGTAATTTTTACACCGCTACACGTGTGCATGTGGATATACCGCAGATCGCTTGTTCCGTACACACATGTTGTTAGGTACGAGTAAAGAGGTAAACGATACGTTACAGACTCTCCGGTAAACCGCATCTCGTCGTAAAAAGTAAACGAGACGAGTGTCTTTGCGCGTGTTAACGACAAATTTTATTATTAATTATTATACCGTATACGGAATCGTGACATATTATTGCGCCCTTCCCACCTTTCGCCTGCGGTATAAACACTCGAATACAGACGTAAGATTGTGGATATTTACTGTGTCGCGTGAAGTTTGGATCGAATTATTGCAAATGAAATATACAAGTACGCGCTGATTTCGTTTGCAAATTAACAATTAATCTCTTTGTATCGACGGCGCATGCCCGGCATATTGTACGCATATACGTATAGTACATGATTAACTGTATATGTAAGATAAATTGTCTGTGCATTTGTAGGTGTATCCTCATCGCCGTCATCCTGACCTGCCCGAGAAATCCTCATGAAAGACTGGGAACTCAGTACTCAGAATAGCATCGGTATTGTAGAATTTATATTTTGTTTTTTAATACACGATTTTACTATGGGAATTATTGTCGTACCTAAGTACGGAATATATTTATGGCGATGATGGTGGTGGTGGTGGTGGTGGTAGTGATATAATTTATATTGGTTGCGGAAATGCTTGTACGTTTAAAGTTTGGAGTGTATTTTTTTTAGTTTTTTTCAGTTTTATTTATCCCGCCCCAAAGTCGTCTCTTTTATTTTATCTTACTTTGCTATCATTTTAATTCGCAAAGTCTAATTGACGATTTCGTCCTGCTGGTATTCGAAAGAATATAAAAGAAAAGAGAGGAGATGAAGAAAGAACAGAGATTCAACTGTGCAACAGGCTAGTTGAGAACTGTGATCAAAGATCGGATTACCTGCGTTTTGATTTGCGAAACGAGTGGTAAAAGGAGAAGAAAATATAAAATCGACAATCGTAACGTGCGACGGAATATCTTACAGCGAATTATCAACTGCAACGATTGACAATATTTCTCGCGGTTGAGAAAACTGGCTTTTATTGTAATCGGTGAAAATTAATTTATTATATTACACCGGTAAACACGAATTTTGAGTAACTGGATTCTAGATGTGAAATTTTGATTTCTTTAATCTAACTGATGAAAGCAAAAATATTTTTATTAGATAAATTTTGCTTGTTATTTCAACGTGCCGTTGTCACCTGCTGCTTGTAATATCAACCAAAAACTTCAAGACTTACAAAGTAAACTTTATAAGTAATGAATGAAGATTTCGACAGTTATTCGACGTATAGAATCAAAATTTATTTATTTTTTTCTTGATCTGTGATATTCGTACAACCGTGCAGGATCATTTCTGTAGCATTCGGCGAATTTCGGGATCAGGACCGATCGATAGATAATATCAGGAACGGAAGATCGAGGGGTCCTCTGCCCTTTGTGAATGGTACGTAGAGATTTACGAATTTAGGTCAAACAAATCCGCCCTCTATGGGGTTTTCGGGGACGCGCGTGTTAACCCCGAAAACGGCGGGTGAAGGGGGGCGTTAAAGGTCAGTTACGCGTAACGGAGAATCGTCGAATCGACGCAAACGGGACGCTCGGCTCTCAAAGGGCCGATATTAGGTACCTACGTGCAACGGCAATGCCGAGGATGGAGGGGGAGGAGGAATTAAATTGGAACCAAATCAGGGGAAAAATCAGGGGAAGCTCGACTAGATTTTTTTTTTTTTTTTTCCTTACCATACGTCAATTCAATATCGTGCCATTTGATCGTCGATTATAATTAATGCCAGTTAAATCGTAAAAAACTTGATGTAAAAATAGAAAAACTTGTTTCAGGGTGGTCCTTATTCAGGGTGTCGACGAATTTTTGTCAGACCATCCCCCAAATCAACTTGAAATAATTCGAAAACAATCGCCTAATTTTTTCAGATTCTTACATCGACTCTAAGATAGTCCGCATTGTGATCGAAGTTTCTTATGGAAATTGACACGGGTAAAACTTTTTTTCTCAGCATATATTTTATCGCAAGAGTAATAACGTTCCAAATAATCTGTAACCGCGAGTTTTTGGTGAGAATTAGTTCTACTACCTGGGAAAAAATACACATCATCGTACCAGGCAATCTAGACGAATTGCACAACCTCGAAACCTGACTTTTTTTTTATTTAGATGAAGTGCAATTCGTCCAGATTGCCTCGTACGATGATGTGTATTTTTTTTTTCCATACAGCATCACTTGTGCCGACTAAAACCTCGCGGTTACAGATTTTTTGGAACGTTGTTACTTTCGCGATAAAATATACAGTGCGAAAAAAAGTTTTTCTCACGTCACTTCCGTAAGAAACTTCGATCACAACGCGGACTGTCTCAGACTCGCTGTATGAATCCGAAAAAATTTGGCGACGCTTTTTAAATGATTTGAAATTGATTTCAGTGATGGGGCGGTAAAAATTCGTCGACACATATACCGATTCTTTCCAGTGTCACACTTAGAACCGATTCACATTCATCGTTCGAGTCGAAGGTGCAAGCTGCGGGTATTTCGCGATGCGCTTGCGTTAAACGAACAAGGCACGGTTGCTCGGCGGCGGTTGGTTGAGTCGTAAGGATAAAAACGCAGAGATTTGCTTTCTCGTCGTCTTACGTACGCCTGATTGCGAGTCGGTACACCCATGCACATGTATAATGTGTGTATTTATGCGAGTGTGGTAAACGTATCGCAAGGTATCGAGGTCAACTGGTTCTCCGACAGCCGGCAGTCGGCAGCCGTTATAAAGGGACATTGCAACACAGCCGTTAGCCCCTCGAGAACTCCAAGAATTGCAAATAAATTATTATTGTTGCTTGTACGTTTATCCCGCACGGCAACCCGGCATTGAACTCACCGCGGGAATACCGATTCTCTTCTTTCAGTCATTCTTCCTCGTGGATTTTGCTGTGTCGAGATAATCCTTCCCAGGATAACCGATTCTTCATAAACGCTGTTTATTTTATATTCGAGGAGATACGTGGCGCAGTTCTTATGTTACGATAATAAATTATTGTATTCGTATTAGCTTCTTCTTTCTTATATTTTCCATGGGCGTATGCGTCGTATACCGTTGTTATTGTATCGAGAATTTAATCGTGAAATTGTATTCTACGTTTTATTTATTAATAATTACCAGCCATGTTAGTTGAGGAAATGAGACGAAACATTTTCGCTATGTGACACCGTTTCGTGAAATTGTTTCGAACGTCTGTAATTTACCTGAGAGAGGTTTTCAAAGTTGACGAAACGATGGAAATATGGAGCGGGGTTGAAGTTACGAATTTGAAAAGTTTCGAAAACGTCTAATTTCGAATTATTTTGTGGCGAAACTTGAAGCGAAGGTATCGAAATTTTTCGAAACAACAGTTTTGAATGATCGGAAAACCGGCGGATCGAAGTTACGAAATGAAAGATTCGAAAGATTCGTGTTAACGATGGAGCAAAGTTCCGAAAGGTAAAGTTTCCGATAATGGAAAATTCCGAATACTAAAATGTAGGTACTCGCACAGCGTGGCTTACTCAACGATCGGGTGTAAAAAATCCGAATGATCAGGATTCCGAATGTAAAAATATTGAAAATCCAAAAACAAAAAAAAAAAAAAGAGACCGGAGCGGTGAAATTTCACCAAGCCGGAAATTCACACCCCACAGAGTTTCAAAAAATTCGTGCAACCAATGATTAGCAGGTATCTAAAACTCGAAAGTCCGTTCAAATTGGATCGGCCGATCGTAAATTCGAGTCGTCGTCGCCCCGATGCTTGTTTTGTCAATCCCTCGGCTAAAATACGCCCATCTACAAGTGTTCCAAGGTGTCCGCTGTGTCTTACCTACGATATTCTGTCCGTGTTAACGAGACGCCGTCACCGCAGTCGCACGCGTCCGACGGTACCCGACGTTAGATGTGATAATTAGTAACGTCCGTTACGGTTGATTGGAGCAGGAGCGTCTCTGTCTTGCTCGTCGACTTGTCACCGTTCCTAATTGTCATTATTTTCGTCACCGCCGGACTGCGGACCGCGTCACGGCAGGAAATTGCTGCGACGCGTCGACGCGACGAATTAATTTTACACCCTTGTTCGCAGCAGCAGCAGCTGCGATTTCGGTGTAGATTTGAAATTGCAATTTTTCGATACCGCTGTTTTGTTTTTTTTAATCATTTTTTGGAAGAGGGTAACCGGTAGTCCGAATACAGAATTTCGATTAGATTCTGCGGTGGCTTCGGACGCCATCTTGAAACCGTTCATTTTCAATTTTTGTCGAATAATTTTTATTTATTTTTTGTTTTTTTCTTTCACTTTGCCTCGGATCAATATTTTCAGACTTGTGTCATGAATTTTATATGTCGTGAAAGTATCGTCGAAATTCTGAAATCGGACAACCAAATAGATTTAGAAAAACACAACGTTCAAATAACCGCCGGAAAATACGATTGCGTACCTTATAAGAATGTCGATTACACGTGTGTATAATTCAATTCGCGTTGAGTTTATGCCGGTAGAATAAACCCGTGGAAAAATTCCCCGCTTTAGTTTTTCACCGTTCGTTCATCCCTCGCCCCTATTTCGAACCGAACTCCGAGCCCCATTCTCTTCCCCGTACAGCACACGGTGGAACGATCACTGCTGATGAAAATTATGGCCAAGAGGCCGTGAATATCGTGTGCATAAACCTATAATATCATCCCTCGAGTTTTATTCCCGTTTGGAGTTGCGCGATCCGAAAAGGGCGCGAGAACGAAGAAATTTATGGGATGTAGAGATGCGTGTCGTGAAAGTATTGGTAGCGGAAAAGTTGCGTGCCTTGAAAATTGTCAGCTGTTGGTTGCAACGAACTTTATTTTTTTTTTTTTTCTCTCTCTCATATCTTTTCCTTGCATCCCGTATGTGATCTTGGATATTGGACGATGAAAGCCCGCTTTGTATTGTGGTATAATTGTGTATGTATACGTGTACACTGTAAATTTTTCAACACGTTACTCGCGATTAAGAGCAGTTATTGCGGATGATTCGCGAAACGTGGGAAATCTGCCACAACCGGCGTCTGGTTGGCAGACATGCGATTTACGTTCGTTAACAACGTGTATTGTAGACGTGGAGTGAATTAACTCACACGCACACACGAGTCTTCGTTCGACTCGACGACAATGTCGCGTGTTTAGTTTTGTTCTTGGCGTGATTTGATTTTACCTCAATTATCAATCCGGTGTGAGATTTATTGCATAAATGTTGCCGTCGTTCGTCACGTTCTTTTCGAACGATAATCGCGCACGAGTTTCTTATTTTTTTTTTTTTTTTACGTCATTTTTTCTCCACATGTTTTCATTCTAAAACGTGAAACATCACAGTCTTAGGATTTACGCCCATATCGAGCTCGAGAAACGCGCTGGTTTGTTCATCGAATCCTTGTCTGTAGAATATTATTTAATAACCTTGAAATATTGTATTTTACATTCGCGCCCGGTTGCTAGAAAATTTTTAAGACACTCGACCGGCCTATGAATTTATTATTTCGTATAACTTTTATCTATAGACGTTGATTTTTATTTATTTACTAATTTTTCTCGATTTTTATTTTGTACATGTATATATATATGTATATATATTTGTTTGTTTCTTTTCTTTTTTTTTTTTTGCAAACTTAATGCTAATTCATGCTAATCCTTTTGGCTCATCCAAGAACAAACGTTTCTGTAATACGAAATGTAAGCGGCGGCACGTCGTTTCACTTAACTGATTAAACAAAGGATCGGTGTACAAGTTATCGCTAATAATAAGTCAATAATTTGAAAAACATGTTTCAGTACAATTAGATACCTACGTGTAGATTTCCTTCTTATTATACGTATGAATTTTACAAATATATCGTCCAGTGTATATCACATATCACATTTCGGTGTTACACCGAAATATCGAAATTCCGAATAATCGAAGATTTTCATATCATTAAATTTCTGGCTCAGTGAAATTTAATCACTTTGATCATTCTTTGTTTCGTATTTTAGATATTTTTACGTTCGGAATCCTGGTCAATTCTGATTTTCAATCTTTCTCACCCACTCTGCGCGAGTATATTTTATACTATCGAAACTTTACTTTTCGGAACTTTCCTCTAGCGTTACTTGAATTTTCGGAATATTTCATTTCGAAACTTTGTTGTTTGCATAAAAGTTTGATTTTTTTACTTCAAGTTTCGGTTGGGAAGTTTAAAGCAAATAAAAAGGCTTCTTCAACCTCGCTTTCCTCGACATATTTCTCGCTAACGAATATTGGAAAAGTGGTGTTAAATAAGCGAAGAAAAGGAAGGCAGAAAGGGTAAATAAAAAAAGAAAGCAAAGAATAAGTGCTTCTCACCGACGGACCCGCGAGGCTCTCCGCTCAAGATAGATAGAGCGTATTATTAGACGGATAACGCGAGCCTCGACGTTCCTCTTAATTTACAGCATCCGCTGAGCTGCCGCCGTGCTGCTACATCATGAAAACCCGCGGCTGTTCTCTGCGCGGGGATGATTAATCTCCGAAATTCAATGGGTGAGCTTAATTGCTCGTTTCTTATTGATTTATTTCTTAATTTGTTCGTATCAATTTCACCTCGATTCCATTCTACGTCATACGTTACCTGTTATATTTCCATTTTCAATTACACAACATTTCGGGAAGAAAATCACATTGTTCCGCTTCAAATAATTAACCAATATTCAAATCTACGATACAATCGTAATGATATAATTCTCACATTTGCGCGTATAGAAATGTTTCCTTCGTTTCTTCTTAATTTCCCTACCTACGATTATGCAAATCTGAAAACGTTTTTACGCTATGCGGATAATCTGCGTGTCGCCTTTTATTATCATTTCTTCTCGAATATCTTTACACGTATTAAATTAATTATATTTTAATATGTTATAGTTTGGTTGAATAATTGATTCAAAAATTGAAAACCTTTCGAACAAGCGACATTAATTGCAAGATGATTTCGACACCTCGAATCGAGGAATATGTCGTCGAATCGTCGACCGACCAGCTTTCCCCCCCCCCCCCACCCCTGCTTTTTTTCTAAAATTTTCTTTCGTTCTTCAACATCTTCTCATGTGTTCCGCGGGTACTTTTATACGCAAACTCTACTTACGTAGCTTTCGGACTTTTCATCGCAACCGGATGGATAAACTTGCTCGTAACCTGTAACTTGCGTATTACCCGTTAGCTTGGGGTTAAACGCGCGTGTCACTTGATACAATCTATTGAATTTCATCGAGTATATAGAATACACGTCAAAATGGTGAAAGTTTTTCGTCATTCAATCTACCGGCCAGAGCATGCTACGAACCTGCCGCAGCTCTCTAAGTGTATATAAAGTCGTATCGAGTTAACCTCGAGCTCTCCCAAATACTAAATTATACATCCTTTCTGCTACGAGCCTTTTCCCATGGTATTGTAATTTTTTGTTTCCATTTTTCTTTCTTTTTTTTTTCTTCCTTCAACCGCCTACGATATGAATAAACAACGAATCGCGCGCGTTAAAGAAAATCGCGAGCAATATTTAACGTGCATCGATCCTACGGTCGGGTTGTACTTGTGCAACGTATAGATTGAAAACTAAAAGTTACATTCACTAGGTATATTAAGGATTGGTTACGAGGTCGGTTAAACCTACAACCAACCACGTGTATTTTTAGCCACGTGCAAAACTCTGGCGAACTTTCGGGCTTTCGACAAGGCGATATTACGATTGGTACGCGTGTCAATTAATCACCTGCTGCATTAACCGTGCGTCGAATCGAATCGATCTGCGATTGATAGGTTTACCGCACTTGTTCCAGAGATTTGATTTTAACCTCGAAACTGGATTTTATCACGCGTTCGTTCTTTACGCAACGGTTTTTCATCGAGGTTTTTACAACTTGAAACTTTGAAAATTCAACGGTTATTAACCACTCGAAATACGAGATATACGAAAGGGGTAAACTTCTTCTTGGATAAATCGGAGCGGAGTCGTTTAAGCTTGAGGCCAAAGACGATTAGAGCAATTATTCATTAGGTATACACGCGGTATATTTGGATGCGACTTGGCACGCAGCTCTGGATGGTATCGGCTTTAGAATCGCCGGTGTATCGGTACTGTTTGTCTAATTTGATTCCTAACCAGAAATTAATTACTTAGCTTAACGACCGTTGTTAATTATTAGCCTCTGATTGCGGTAGGTAATGCTCGTTATTCTCGAGCATAATCGTTTGTATACGTATATCGTTAATTAAACCTCTTACTATCAACGATTTGTCAACGATAATAACGCTTCTGCCTGTCGTAGTTTTTATTATACAAACTGCAAGGACGACGCAGATTTCACGTTACGATTCGACTTTATCGTTAATTCATCCAACGAGCGTGTAAAATTCGCTTGAGAAAATTTTATAACAAGCGTCGACCATATTTTCAATGACAAATTCTACCGTCATTAGTTTTTTTTCTTTTTTTTTTATTGATTGTCTTTTCTCACGGTATACAAAATTCAACGTCCAATGATAGTTTATTCATCCGTCGGTTCGTCTTAACTCCGTTTGCACGATGTTAAATAACTTTCAATCGCGTGGATCGAATACATTTAATATTATCTCGGTGAGGTGTCTAGTTTATAATCCGCGATGCTGCATGAATGGGAAAAAGACGAGATACAATTTGCACGTGGATTGCCGCCACGCGGTCTGACGTCATCGTCTGACGTAGCATTGAGTTTTACCGCTTATGTTACAATGGCTAAAGCCACTCTTGTATTAAAATGAAAGAAATTCACTCGCGTTCGACGAGTTACTTACAATACACTGAGTCTGTATAATTTATTGTAACGATTGCTTATCTAATCGCCGGTTGTAAAACTGTCACTGACTTATAATCGACGTTTCCTGACCAAGGATGGATTTCGCGTTTTCCGCATGTATGACGCAACCATAAATATATCAACAATTAAATGACAGCTCAACTCGTCGACGTTATTTTCTGTGATAGATTCTTGTTCTATTTTTATCTCACCGCTCCTCGCTTGCTTATTGTAACATCAGTCAATACTACAATCTCTACTTTTTTTTCTCAGTTCTCTTGTATGTATACATATAATTCTTTATTCAAAATCATTTACGTGGAATACTTGGTTTTTAACGGTTTTATGAATTTTTCATTTTTATCTCGAAGTGAAAATTAAGGAGACATTTTCATCGAAAGATCGAAAGAACACTGTTTCAAACTTGATTGAGAGCGGAGAACGGTGTTTTTTCACGTCTTTGAATAAAAAAAAAAACGGGATCGGAGTATTCTTTGACATATTTTATACCGCGCTGTGGGTATCAACAGGTCGGCAATTTAATACCGACGGACATCATCATCATCCCGACTTTCTAAATACACGAGTATCTGTAATAATTCCAAGCCTGCCACAACCTCGTTTACACATCAGCGCACAATTTTCTTGTCTTTTTCTCCCGCCTTTTTCTGTATCTATATAATAGCTGACACAAACCGAGCCTAATATCCGTGAAAATCAAATTCAGATCATTATGCCTTTTCATTTAGATATCGCGGACGTTTAATTACACTCGTTGATCTTCGAAGATCGCGTCCTAGTTTAAACCTTTTTTTTTTTTTTTTGTCTCTTCAACACAGTTATTAGTTGGGAAAATTTTCTTTCGGATCTTGCAACGACTTTTTCCCTTACAACATCGGACTCGAATTTGATTGAAAGAAAACAAAATGAATGTGTATATTTGCCGTCTATAGGACGGACATTCACTCGAAGAGCATTCTGCGGATCGAGCGGATTTTTTGTCGAAAATATTTCCAGGGATAAACCGCCAGGCAAAAGAGCCTTGCCTTACAGCTCGACTTATCTAGATTCTCTATAATTGTTGCAAGGCAAACTGCACCGCAACACAGCTGACTCGACACGCGGTGCCGTGTGGCGTAATTTGCGTTGGCTGCAAACTCGCGGAAATGTCATCAGAAGCTAATTGGACTAGTTAACGCACAGGCTTGACCTTTATAATTCCGCGCTCTCAATTATTTCTCGCCCCTGCGAATTACTCACGCCGGCTATTTTCAGGTGACTTTTGTTAAGACTTATACACATAGATACAATTTTCATCATTCCCTGCGTGGTTAGTTTGACGCGTCTGATTCGTCGATTGACATCTCATTTAGTACGCTTCGCGCGATTCATTTTCACCGTTTTAAGTTATTTTTGAAAAAGGTTGGATACGTTCGTTTCATCGAACATCGGGCATCAACGATGTTAATAAATTGAAGCTAGTGCGACGATTTCATTTTTTAATTAATTTTTAAATGCGGATAACTCAAAGAACCTTTTCGAAGCTGCACTTTCGGTCGAGTTCTTGATAAACAATTCCGTTCCGAGACAAACGGCTCTGTGAAATAACAAGTGTGGAATGGAAATTGGGTACTTTTCATAATCAATACGTAAAATTTGATATATGTAGGTACCTGCTACATGTGGTGGCTTTACCATGAATTCAATGAACTACGGGGAATCCTGGTTGAATCGTTAAAAGGCCGTTGATATTGGGAGTGTTTGTCGTTAAAGTCCGTAATAGCGGCGGTTTCTACGTTACGACATCCGTCGAGTAGGCGCATTACGGCTCGTTCGGTGTCAGCTTCTAAAACTCCGCGGAGCCAAAATAAAAACAGAACAGTTGCATCTTATTCTCATTTTATCCCCCCTTTGTCGCCGTCTCGTTAACGTCAAGACAATGCTTGCCGTCGGAAGTTTTGCAAAATGAATATATTCATCCAAGCCTGTTTCACGGAGCGTGATAAAAAAAATTACTTACAAATCAAGGAAAGGCTATCGACGCGATAAGTATTAATCATATATTTCTTCGTTGAAAATACGAGTTATCAATTTTCGCACACTTGTAAGAAATTATAGTAAGAGCGATAGTAATGAGAAAGAATAGTAACGGTTACTAGACTTTCCGGTAACAGCTAGAAAACTAATTTTCATTTTCTACATGGAACTATATCTTTCGATTGTGGTAAAAAATGAAAATGAAAAAAAAAAAAAAAAAAAAAAAAAAACTGGAACTAAATATTTCTCTCAGTGTACGTACTTCAGAATCTTTCCTGATCGTGTTTGCGTTGTCGCTCTATCACTGCGGAAGATGCGATCGAACCTCGGACGGGGATCTCGCAAAACCGCGAATATCCCGCAGGTTAACGTCACTGTAGGCGGAAAGCACGGATGCAATGGGGGGTAATCGGCGACGTGCCAAACGGTGCGGAACCAAGGCAACGTCGCCAAGACGAGACAAGGGTACCGAGATATTGCGACGATCACGACGGATGAGAGAAGAAAATGAGCACCGGGCGACAGGAAGTGAGAATAAGAAACGCGCCCGCTAACGAGGTCCGCAATCTCGCGTAATCAGGAACCATCCGCGAAGTCTACGTCTCGGGGTTCAACGGTCATTCGGGACTAATTGGTTCGCACGAAACACCCGGAAACCGGAATAAGCCGGGGGCGTTAAGGGGGAACTTCATCCACTTTGTCCGTTTTCATATTTTCCCGCGAGAAAATCAATGCAGAAAATCGCAGGACCAACAGGTGCCGCATCTTACAGACCTTACACCTCGATGGTCGGTCCTGACGTGTCGCAACTCTTTGACTACACCTGGATACGTTGAACCTGGATGAAAATTTAAACGAACAGTCACGGCGAGGCAGAGGAGGAGTGGAGGTGGAGGTTCCGCGTCCTCGCTCGTACCGGCTGGTGAGTCATTTGGTGACATTTGACCCCCACCAAGCAACTTGGATCGTCCTCTCCCGGTTTGCCCAGTGACGTCAAAAGTGGTTCTCAATTTGCGGTAACCGTCTGAGTTTTGATTCACAACCGCGACGTGATTCGATTATGTCAGGTACCTCCATGTGTAGCTTTGCGTAGGTATAGGTGTAGGTATACGGCTCGTCTTCGTCGCCTGTGTTTTTAATGCCCAATATAGCCAGACGTGTAACAGGTATATAACAATAATCTTTTGATTAAACTTTCATGGATATCGTCTCCCGATTTCTTACACCGAAGACGTTTTACATCACGCCTGCATATTCGTTCCGATTCACCTTCATCCCTTACAAAATGGATCCCTGTTTTTGTTCCGCGTTTCTCATCGTTTTAGCTGGTTATAAGTATATTCCTGATAAAAGTGACGCGGACGTTGCTTTCAACGCTGACGTAGAATTCATCCGATTGTGTAACCATTGGAACGTGATTCGAGTGTCAATCGTTCTCATGGACGTCCGTATTGGAATCCATCGTTGACGTTCGGTTCGATTCACAAATATTTATAGATCTGAAGTACGGAGTATCTGACTTCATCCGACCGTTCGAGGATTAGGTCTTTCGTTCGTACGAGTTACGTATAAAGTGCCGAATATAAAGTAGCTACCGCGAGTTTGATTAACCGTCCTTCTAAATTATACCTGAGCCTTATCTGCGTCGGAGTCGCAAACTCACGACACCGTATTCGACTTATTTACGAAACGGTATATCGTATAGTACAGCTTTTTTTCCTCCGAGTGGACAATGATATTCCAATTTCACGATTCAGTGCGTTCGGTGTGGATACATTACCGTAGCACAGATGTCGCAACGTCGTTCCAGTTACCAAAAATTACTACGAAATAAGCAACAAGGTTTTCAATGGATCGAATTATCCTTACGTTTGAAAAACCCGCGTACAACGTCCACTGGCAATTAGCTTACATCGCGTTACGCTGTAATTTACAAGTCACAACTCGCCGTGCGTTGTCCTCTGCTACCTAAAGCAAAGGTCGTCGCAGCATGCAGCAGCAGCGTTGGTGAAAGGAAACAGTGACGGTTTTATCGCAAACTCAGGGTGTTGCTCAATGAGCTAATAACTAAGACTCCGATTGTCCGGAGTTGGGCGTAGCTGAAATTTTTCCTGATCACCGGCGTAGACTAGAAACTCGACGACCTCGATGCCGTCGTCGCAGATCCACCTGCCTCCGATATTACGAACTGGACAACGGATCGGCAACCAGTCAGGGTCGGTGATGCTCTGGTACGGTATCCGTTATTGCCCACACGCCAACGAAGGACGAGAAGGCGACTTCCGTCGACGGAGGAAATGAATTAGCCGGAACGGAGGTGATCCATCGAACCTACAAGAGGAAGCGTCGCGGACGATCAATCAAAACCTGACCCACTCCTCGTCTCGCTTTTCTCGGTACCACTTTGGGCCTTTGGATATTCTCTGCTACTCGATCTCTTCGTCCTTCGCATGTCTCATCTCAACGATCGTCGCAGTTTTATTCTACACGATGCGCCCTCTCCAACAGTAAGATAAAGAATCCAATTCGCTACGCTTCGTCATTTGGTAACCAAGGTTCGTACGCACAGGGAAAAGTTGGAGAATTTGAAAAATAAGACTGGAGTTTTTGACTCTGTCGAAGATACAAACTTGTTCTTATAAAAAGTATTTTCGATGTTGAAGAAAAATAAGATTGCGCTCAAAATTTTATTTCGTCGCACCGCTTCGTACCTTCTATGTATATTACTTAATACCAAAGCTTCTTTCGGTTTTTTCTTGCAAAAAATTACAGACCATTGCTTGTGAATCGATGGTCAGACAGTACAAGATACTTACTAGCTAATATCGAAGGTATCAGTATTAATGTGTGAAAGAACTGTCGTTAATCAGCGTCATATTTCTTGAAAGGTTACTGGAAAAATCCTTTTTCTCGGGCTGGAATATCTGGAAAACCTAGAAAAGTGGGGGAACTTCAGTTTCCAAAAGACTTACGAACCCTTTCAACCTGTCCTTGTCGTTTGAATTGATCGGGGGGTCCGATCTGCCGGTATCCTCGAAATCTCGCCTATGTTTCTTCACCGAATAAAACGTACGTCTGACCGTTTAAGGAGAGGTTTCGGCAGTCTAACCGCAGGATCAATTCAGCGGTTTCAAATCTCTTACAGAAACCTCGGTCCTCGGTAGGTACTTATTTGCGTACAACTGCTACGCGTGTGTAATACACACGTCCGTGCAAACGTATAACGTACGTATCCAAGCTGCTTGGAGATCTGCTCCAGGAACGGGTTAACGTCCGCTGGCGTCGCTTATAAATAGCGTCGCGACGCTCCATCGTCGACGTTTTGACTTTTGACTCCTCGAGTAGTCCAGAGCTGGTGGTGTGTATATATATACCGAGGCTTATATCGCGCCGAGGAGCCGATCAGGCGGAAAAATCACTAGAAAACTGCAGCCCCAAAAACGTCACACTGTTCCATCTATTCGTACTCTGCCTACGATGTTCAGATATTCATTACTTCCGCCATCTCAATCATACTCGCAATCAAAGTGAAGATGAAATCCAAGGAACAACGTTCTCGGAGTGCTTTTTACCCCCGAAGTCTGCTGGGAGTTTGAGGGTATTAAATAAATAACTCGAGGAATGACTTAGGGACTCGGGTACGTCCGGAGAATCGATGCTCGGTCATGACGGTGTAAGGTCGAGATGTAAGGTAGGATGTTGTAGATACGGTTAACGGACACGAAAGATCGCGTGCTTCATGGTCCCATACCTTATAGTGGCACTCGGCGAAGAACTGGGTTATCATTACGTGTATATAAATTCGTCCTGTGGATGTAACGCTGTTGTGCTTACGATGTGCCTGTTCTGGTTCAGGTTCCGCAGTCACATAAATTCTGCGCAAAATAAACCTACAAGCGTTACATGTTCCTAAAGGGTTATAGAATTTTGAGGAAATAGTTTTTCAAAACAAATTCTCACGTATTTATCAACTTTCAGACATGCATCCACACCAATTACACGTACGTGCATACGTGTATAGGCGCGAGAAGCTACGCTTGTACACACGTTCGTAACCCATCCAGCATCTCGGATCTCGTCTCATTTCCGTATAAACTCGTTTCAAAGTTGTCAATTAAAACCCGAAGACACGTGTAGTGCCCCACGTTTATCGACGCGTTAAAACTACACGTTCGTGTTTACTACACGTGGACGAAGTCGAAGGTGAACTTGGGGCGATTCATTGGTTGGTTACCAATCAGCTCCGTCCTGGACATGTAGAAATTGATTTCTTACGACTGTTGCGTCACTGATTTTTTTTAATACTCCTAATTAATCTAATTCGATCTCACGCTCTGCTCCTTATCGTTCCTCTTCTTTTCTTTCTTCTTCTTCTTCTTCTTCTTTGCCTTTGTCAAGACAAGCCGGATTTCGCCTGCAGCCTTTCGGTGCCCTAAGGCCTAAGCCAAGTCAGAAACGCGGCAACAGAGCAGCGCCTTGACCCCAAGTCTCGTTCGCCGTCTCCTTCTCTCGTTCTCTGTCCCTTTCGATCCCCGTCTCCCCCTTTCTCTCTCTCTCTCTCTCTCTCTCTCTTTCTCTCTCTTACGCGCAAAGATTCGGGGCCGTTGCGCTGCGCGACGAAGAGAGCAGTAAGTACTTCCATCTTACTCCCTTTGCGCTGCGCTTTTCTTCGTCGCTATATCGGAACGTAACTACGCATAAGCATTTCTCTTTTGCGTGCATTCTGCGAGTGCAAACGCGTAACTTGGCCCGCTACCGGAACCGTGTACAATATTTTATTATTTTCAATATACGCACCTGTGGTCAGGCTTTGCTGCTTATACTCGACTATACATCGTACGTAACGAACGACGGTCGAACGTTGAGTCCAAAGCAATTGAGTCGCAGCCAAGAAAGTTTCCGAGGCTCTCTTTCCAGCTCGTGCTCTCTTCTTTGACTCGGCACGAGAAAAGGCGTGAATTACGTGACGCGGACTCATTGTTCTCAGCGAGTTTAATTAATTCAGCTTCTCAACCGGTAATCCCGTCGGTTCTTCGCATCTCTCCTATAACACCGTCGACTACTAACCCAGCGTTACGTACCATCTTCGTCGCCTCGCAAACTAAAAGTATGAAATTCAACGTCATCGAGAGCTCCAGCATTTATGCATTCGCCGCGCGAATGAAACGTTGCCGTTAAACTTGTCCTAGTTCCACGATGCGTTTAGATGATTTGAGTTTATAAAAATTTAAGAAAAATATACCAACTTCTAATTATCTTGGCTTCCAAGCCAGTTGTATATTGCAACAATTCCCGACTCGGAATCGAAATTTCCTACTCGAAGTCTATTACCCTACGTAACTGAGAATTCTATGTATGCCCGCGTACAACGCTCTATGACTAATTGGAAATTTCACCCGTTATTAGCAGCCCACATTTACGTATCTTGAAACTTAATCGCGAGACAAAGGAGACACACGTACGTCATACGCGACAGTGAAGTTGTTCCACGCTATAATTAAACGTCGAATAAGGCGATGTCTGCGATATTGCAAATGGCGCTTATAACGTTTACAGCTATAGTTTGCAACGTTGTATTACGCTCTCGGTGAAGAAGAGAGACGCTGGTGGGCGTACGCAAAATCTGTTTAGACTTTGGGATTAGAGAAACGGGATTCCGATGTAACACAATTAGCTACTACGTCTGTACGACGTTTCGAAATCTTTGAAGACAAAGATTTTTTTGGGGGGGTCGAGGGGGGGGATGCCAAGCTCACGCGTTACACGTACGAATATTCTTCGACACACGACGATGTATCCCCGAAGAAAACGGCTGCAGTTGGCTTGTAAGATATACGCTGAATATCCTATCGCATCCGATATTTCTTTAATATTTGCTCCTGGCTGTATCTAGTCTCTAGTCTAGTCACGCCGTACGATGCATGCGGATGAGATTCATCCGAGAGCTTTTTCAAATATGTTATCGACGATGCGCGGAGCTTCTTTCGCGTATCGCACGACGTTCTTTTACCTCGTATACATACGCGATAAGTCGCAAACTAAAATTGTAACCGCGGTGCAGTTTGTAGGTTCTTTGATAATTTTCAACAAGTGTATTCATCAGGCGTGACGGATTAATTGACGGATTGGCAGAATTCTACGGTCGCATCTGTCGGGGTGCAGCGTATGGCGCTTTCGATATTGGCGATATAATTAACCGTGCGCGTGTTTGCCAAGCACGTGTATCTTCTCTCGGGGATCATTTAACCAGCATAATTGCCGAACATTGTTTACCTTGTTAGCAAAGTTTACAGTTGGCCAACTTGAGCGAGAAGTTAATAAACAAACCTCCCTCCCATGTGAACTACTCTCACCTACAAACTTCTGCGACGACGTCTTTCTGCAATCTCTGTCCGTTCGAAGAGCTTTCTCGACGTCGCCAAGGCGTATCCGTATCATTCGCAAGCTCTGTATTCGATTAATTATCGCTCCGTCATTACGACGCAGTCGTTTGTTTGAAACGAGCCAATCGTCGAAGGGTCGACGCAGCTGAGAGCTTTTCTCCGCGCTTTGAAAAAAAAATCGTATCTTCCAATTGTATTCATTTCCATTTTCTTCGTGTTTCCAGCGATCCGTACCCGCTGTTTCATGAAAATTCATCCGCATTAAATCACATCTCCGTGATGCAGTTTTCAGGTATTCTCAGAATGTCGGTAAAAGTATATCTGTTTACCTTTTTACAGCCGTGTGCGTCTCTCCGTGAAGCACGATGTTCGAGGTCCGAGGTATAATTCTACAGAGTTTAATTAACGATTCCGTCGACGTACGAATGCGTTTCCTGCGTCTCACCAAGGAATCGATAATGACTTCGCGATTGTACAATATACGCTTCGTTGCGTCGTCTCGTCTACTCTGTAGCCGGTGTTATACCAACGTAATACATCGCAGCGGCGTTAAACGGTCGACGAAACTCCCGAGAAAACCGTGACATAGTTACATAGTATATGTATATATAGGTATACATGTATGTGAATACGTGTAACAACGCGTAGGATCGGTACGTACAGCAATAAGGTCCGTACGTTGCACGATATGAATAAAAAAAAAAATAAAAAATTTGCCTCAACACATGAACACGATGACGCTAAACAGTCTCCATCCGCCATTATACATTTATTACACTCTGACTAATTCTTTCTTTGTAAATTACGTATGGTTTTCGAACAAATCGCGTCTGCAACCGCAACACCATGCAACGGATCGTATTATTCGACCCTGAAAAACATTGAATGTGGTTTGAATATCCTCCAATCGATATCTCTTCCGAATCTGTTCGTTATTCTCACGATATTCGTAACCACAAAAATAAAGCGAAAAGAAAAATAAAATGAATTCCGCGCGATCTCCGGATTTCGATGATCGTCGACTCGACGCCATTCCGTCGGCCTCGACCTCTACGTGAGATGATTTCCGATCATTTAACGTCTCTACGCGTCGCGATGCAATTGTCAATCCGCAAGCCTCCGCACTTGTGGTTAAAAATGTATACGCGCTTCTTTCGTCTATAGGTATACCATCCGTACGCTTGTTTAAATAAAAGAACCTGCGTCAAAGTCTGGGATCTTAGTATCGAGTGGAAATTCTTCTCCGAAATTTGCGTTAATTGTACTTGAAAGATCGCGATATTATTTTGTAAAAATAAGAATATATCGCGAAACAATCGAGCGAGCTTCGTCTCTTTGGAGTAAAGAGTATAAAAGGATCCCGATATTTTTTCTGCGAGCCTATTTTCGAAATCGATGAAAATCCTGTTTCTTTAGAAAACAAAAAGCTCTTCGAATCTGACGGAAAATACACGTTCGGAGAGTAATTCCTCCGGAACGAAGTCGCACCGCGATCTGTATTTAGCGTATCGAAAATCGCGCGATACTTTCCCGCTTGAAATTGTTTCTCGATCGTTAGTTTCGAAAAATCACCAACCATCGTTACGCGCGTAGAAAGCTCCGTACGTCCGAATCGTGTATCCAGTTCGATAGACGGAATCGCGAATCGAGCAGAGCAGCGTGTCTCCTCCTCGTGTTCGTCGGATGGATTTATTCTTGTCCCGGGCAGCCGGTACCTCCACCGTAAATAAATTACCCCGCAATTCGCTTTCGTTACTTCGTTTTACTTCTTATTTCTAGTTTGATCGTCTCGATCCTCGCCTCGGCGCCGGCACGTCACGGGACGGCTAGATCATGCAATAAAGAACGTGGCGATGGGGAATTGGGGGGGATGAAAAACGCTGTACGTGCATATTCCTCACGGCTGCACGAATGCACATTCTGGATAATACTCTCGACGTCTGTTGCGTAACGTGTAACGTACGCTTGTGCCGCGATACTGGCTACTCGGACGTTGATCGCGTGCGTAGGCGATGCATAAACGGTGGAAGAGACGGATTTTTATGCTTCTACGAATTCGATAAAATCCGATAGGGTTCGTCGAACGATTTAAACACATGCAGCGCCAGCCACTCGATTCTCCCTTCGTAGTAACTTGCGAGTATTAACCATGCGTGTGCACACATGTGTGTGATCCAGTCTCCTCGACTCGACACTGTATTCGTACCGCATGGTGAAAACAACCCTTTTGCAACAGTTTCTACAAATCTATCCGTACAGGTCTTACGTTTACACGGTATTCGTTATTGTTTTATGTACATACATACATGTATATATAGCATGTTATATAGTTTTTTACTTTCGTTTTTATACGGGAAATCGAAACGCTGTGTGTAGATTTGGGTGAATGTTCAGGCGGCATGAACGTGTGTCGTTCCGTACAACGAGCTAGTTTTATCGTACCGGTTGACGATATCGTTCAGACGTTTATCCGAAAATCGATGTTTCTGAAACGACACTTTGATACGGATCATACGGATCTCCTTCAACGTTTAAGGTATGTTTATTCAAAGGATATCTGGAGATACTTTCATCGTCGGATGAACGGGATACTCGTTTTTTTTTTTTTTTTTTTGTTTTTTTTTTCCTCCATCTTAGAAGAGTTCGAAGTTCGCGTTTCCCGATAATGCCAACTGAAACTCGAACGAATGGAGTTTCATTCCGCCCTACCGTACCTAATTACAAACAATTACTTCCCGCGGATTCTAGTGATTTTCAAATTCTGTACAAAGGCTATCTATCAATGTTGTTGATCAGAAACGATGTATGCTCGAAAAATTTTATCCCCGCAGTCTACGAGTATACGAAGTATTGGTAGGTACTTTACTTGAAATCCACACCGATGTAATGTCAAACTGTAACTTCTCGGTTCCTATTTTTGCTTATTGTATACATATACGTATGTATGCCTATATATATATACAGTGAGCGATTGGGAGAGTAATTTGAATCGACGACCCGAGTAGATGGGTAGACCTTTATTCATACTACAGCGATCGACGCTTGGTTTTTTTTTTTTTTTTTTTTATTCCTTCCTTTCTCTTTTCATTTTCATGCTGTAATTTTTTTTCTTTATTTTTTTTTCTCGTCCTTTTCTTCCCTGTATTTCTATCCTTCGAGGGATACGTTTACCCGGGTAACTTCACCTGCCCGAACTCGGCTGCGGCCTTAAGCGTTTCGTCTCTTTAAATATCGTTTTTCTGCAACAGCCGTTATTATACGTGTATACCTCGGGGTAATTTTTACCTGAAAAACAACCCTCGTGACCGAAAATATATACAAAAGAATTTTTCACGACCGCGCAAACGATGTTTAACGTGTATATATATATATATATATATATATATATATATATATATATATATATATATACACATATATTTGCACAACCAACAAAGTACAATACAATAAAGGATAAATACTTGTTGTCCTGCGGGTAAAAAAGTCAGAGGATCATGCTCGTAGCTACAGGTTCATATTTCTTCGCTCCATCTCCTGCGACGAACATCGCGATGGCGTTTCGTCCTTAGATCCGTCTGGGAGGAACTCATTGAGACGCATTTTTTTTTTTTTATCTTTTCTAAGCTCACTTCAAGCTACACGCGAACCTTTAAGCGATCATCGTCGTTTCTATGTCCGAACACTTGAGATATTCTCATCTTATTTACGGTGACGAGTCGAGCGTACCAATGGGAAAGTTGTAGAGAAACAGCTTGCAGACAGTCTCGTTTCAACGTGTATCAAGGCATAAGACGAGGACAAAGCGATTGCTAAGTTGTACCTTGTACATCTTTGAAAATTGGAGAAGGAATTTGTGCGAGTCCAGAGATCTGTCAGTCGTATAGTATTACGTTTGCGCTTTCAACAGACGGCCGCTTGGTTTCTTCTTCTTCCTCTTCGTCATCTTCTTTTTATCCTCTTCTTGCAATGTATAAGATTTTACGCTTATAATAGGATTAAATTCTGCAAGCTCTTGGTAATTATATACCGAGGGTAGTCGGTGCTGAAACTGTGATCACGTGATCTTGTCTCGGAGTTTCATCAAAGCTTTGCTGCCACTATATCGAGACAGAGAGAGCGAGAGAGAGAGAGAGATAGAGAGAGAAAGAAAGGAAGGAGGAGATGAAGAGAGCAAATGAGATAGAGATAAAGCTAAAGCGGGTAACTCCTACCTCCGGTCTGGTATGGGAGGCCAAAAATATGCGTCTTGGCTTCTAGAATTTCCGTTGCCGCACGCGCCCTCGTAATTAAGAAGTGCCTTAGCCTCCGTCTAACGGTTCTACCCAAGAACAAACGAAATTCCTCCCTTTTCGGGGGCTTAAAATTTTCCGTCGCATTGTCGCGGTTCTCCTGCCTCTCCACCTCCGTCTTTCTTTCTCCCTTAACCTTACATCTGTATACATATAGCTGCTCAACACTTGCCCGTCGCCAAAGCTGTTATTCTTATCGAAATTATTCTTGTTATTACTCGTGATTCTTGTTTTGCACAGGTTGTTTCGTAAAACACAAAAAAAAAAAAAAAAGATTCAAATTTATTCGAAAAGGTTCGAAAGTTCGAAGACCTCGTTCGTACAACCAGTATTTACACGCAGAAAATCGACTGTATCAGATGATCAGTGATCGTGAAAAGGAAAGAACAGATTTTCCCGAACCACGGGTTGAAGTAAAGTTGTACAAACAATTGATTTATAAACAAATACCGTATGGAAAATTCCGACGATCAATCAACTTACTTGGCAACTTCAAACCGCTCACTACCGTCTCGCTAACGTCACAAATCAAGTCTCCTCAAAATCGTCAACGTTTCAGTTGTTTCAAAACACATACATACGTAGGTACAGATAAATTATCTTTTTAAAGTTCGCAGACGAACACAAGTTTCGCGTCTCTCCTCTACCGTCGCACCGGGAAGGTTGCATAAACTTGCATTAATCTCGATGACGGTCTTCTCAGCTCCGTTATTGCGTCGAGGTTCAATCCCTAGGCGTCGGTCGGTCTCCGCAGGTTTTCTTCCCGACGCACCGTTGCTCGCATAGCCGGAGGCGTTTCGTTGTACGATATTACGCGTGGTGGATTTTTTATTTTTTATTTATTTATTTATTTATTTTATTTTTCATTCCCTCCCTCCCCCCTCCTCCTCCTCCTCTTTTATCATACATATATTTGTCGCTTTTCTCCGGGTTTTGTTTCGTCTTACGTACATCTCTCCGCTCTCGACGCCTCTTGCCGAAGGCCAAAACCGGTTGTGTTCGTCGTTTCTTCGAGCGAAGTAGCCGCCGTCGCTGATGCTGCCGCTGCTGCCGTTGCTGCCGTTGCCGGTCCAGCCGTTGATCTCAGGACCACAAACCCTCAGGCTATGGTCCAACGTCCACATCGCCCAGGATCGGACCCATCTCTCTCTCTCTATCTCTCTCTCTGTCTACCGCTAACAGCGCGCGCACACACACACAAACACACACACGTACACAGTCTCCTTGATACACCCGATTGACTTTCGAAGATATAATATACGCGTGTAGAACCGCCTTTGCAGACGCTTCTGTCTGCTGCGAGGGATCCCGATCAAGGATGGGTGAAGGGGTGGGGGAAGACCACCGTTCGTGTCAGAGATAAACGATGAAATTTACCTCCCCATCTTCCGCGATCATCCGATATCCATCTCAGGATCGTCTCTCTCGCGTATGGATAGGTATACTCGTAGGTTGGTACCTACGCTACGTGCCATGTAACGTACGCCAATCATGTGAGAAGCAACTTCGCCACGCTCGAATCAGCTCCTTATTGCATCGCGTATAGAAAACAGTATCGATTTCCTTCTTCTTTTATTACAGGTATTTACACACCTGTAAAATCGAATCATCGTACAATGTAGCGAGGATTTTTCCTTGCTGCACCGTCGCGCTTCGGTTAATTCGATCCTCGTGGTTCGGTACAAGATTGTAATTATATACCGTTTGTTAATGAGCTTGCGACGAATTGGTCGGAGCAGTTTCACGTCGTCGTGGTTCCTCGTTCCTTTGCTGCTGGCTGCTGCTGTGGCTGACGCTATTGAAAAACGAAAACCTTGGACGTTGCCAGCCGTGGTGAAGAGGCGAACGAACGATGATCGTAAAAAACGCCTACGGCTATTCTCGCACGGTAAGAGGAGGACTCGTCAAACGAGAAAGTGATTTCCACTGTCCGACAGCTGTAGCAGTGGATTATGTACCGTGGGAATCGGAATCAAATAATCACCTAGGCTAATGACTGGCGACTGGTTGGGTTGACGAAGAGAATGAGAATAAGGATTCCTACTTGTCGTCTCACTTCGTATTATCGTTTCTCTCTCTCTTTCTCTCTCTCCCTCTCCCTCTCTCTCTCTCCCTCTCTCTCTCTCGACTATCATTCTCCCCGTTACGTTCCCTCGGAATCACCGCCGGATGGGAGAGGCTGCTCGCTTACCTGTCTCGCGGATCATTATTTCCTAATGTCTCTGCGGTAGACCTTGACTAGAGATTACCGACTTCTCGTACCCATATTTATCGTATCGCGATTATAACGGTATCAACGCTTCGCTTTCTGCGACGTTTTTGTCGCGAAACAAAAATAATATCTGACCCCCGTGGTTGTTCTACGTGATTTTCGTACGGACCGTCAACGCCGTACTTACCAATAGAATTTCAAGTTCGGTGTCTATCCGTCTGTCTTGGGATGTCAAGGTTTCGCTACCGGCAGAGCGTGCCAAGTGACAGTAATAATTACAAGCGTGGTTTTTTGTTCGAAATTTTACAATTCGCGAAAGTACGTTCGTTACAAGTTCGTACCGATTTCCACGAAAGTAAAAATTTTTTAATACTTGGACAAACGTATCTGGATCTTGTCCCAATTTGTTGTTTTCGATATCACTTTTAGACTTTTGCAAATCCAAGGCGATACGGTCGAACGTAGTTTGATTCTAAGCCTGCGGTTTCTAACCTAAACGAAGGAGCCGAGAATGAGAGAGGCGAAAAGATACCGTACACGATGAATCTGTAACAGCTGACAATTACCGCCACACTTTAGGCGTAAAGTATAAACTCTAGTCGAGTATCGCGTGCGCTCCCAGACGTCACGTAACACTTAGCGGTCAATTTGTCAGTCCGTATATACGTGCGACCGAGTTTGACGGTGGTCGATGATCGGAGTAGCTAGGTGGTGTAATTCTGAAAAAAACGTGTTAAAAACATCTGTGAAATGTCTTAATTATATCCTGAAATTGACGTCGGTTTTATTTTTCTTACTTTTTCTTCGTTCCTATTTTACTTGCGAAACTGTTTTGTCTCCCGGGATGACATATCTCCGTCTTTCTCTTTTTCTCTCTTTCTCTCTTTCTCTTTCTCTATGAATACCTATAATACGTGTACACGATTACTCTCGCACACGTCTGCCGTGTGTGTATACATATACCCGATCTTTAATTGCTGTCTCAAATGTACTCTCGCCGCTCGGAATGGGTATTTGCATAGGTTTGAATAATGCATGCGCGTACAGCCGTCGAGAAGTGCATTTATGTGTGTATATATATGTGTGTGTGGGTATCGCTGTGCATTCTATAAGCGAAATGAGGATGCAAATTATACTCCGACTTCAATTTATAATTGTCAACGATGAAATAGCTACGTCTCGCGATATATCTATACACGGTGATCGTACAATAGAGACGGATGCGTGAACCCCGAAGCTACCCTGTATAATGTAACGGATGATACCGTGAGCTTGAATTAAAGCTCGGACTACGAAGTTCTTCTTTTGCCCTCGGAATAACCTGAATTGAGCTTTCAAATCGTCCGTTATACCTTACGCGTATCATCTACATGTTGAGTTCGGATGATAAAAAGTTCTCGACGAGTATAGAGAGAGAGAGAGAGAGAGCAAGTGGTAGAAAATGGAAGAAGAGCTGAAAGAGGGGACGCAGAATTGAGTTAATCGGTAATTAGTCGAGCGTTAAAAAATGAACGCGCTACGTCGGAGTTTCAATGCAGCCAGGTTGTATTTATTACGTAAAGATGGTGTGGGGATAAAATAACCGAATGAAAGTTGTCATTTTTAACGCTAATGAACGAACCGCGAATACACGAGGAGAAAAATACGGTCGGAAACGGTGAATTGAAAACTTGAACGTCGCTCATCCCTACAAAATGACATAATACCCAAATACAGGGTGCACAAATGTTTGACCCTAATTGCAGCCGGTGTATCGCTCTCGGTTTTTATCACGATTTCCTCTCGGCTTTATTGTTTTTTGCCAACATATTAACGCTCCTCTACTCTTCGTCACTGTATGCAACGAGCAGTGGTTTACAAAAGTGGAATTTAAGTGGCGCGAATAGGCTTGCTTCTCCCATAGAAATATTGAGAGTTAAACGAACGTGTGTTTGTGCCCGCTTCGGGGGCTTTGTGCACAGCAGTAGTTTAATGCGTCTTCGTTGAGAGTAGGCAGGCAGAGACCGGAGTATCCTCGAGGGCCTCTTTCCTTTCACCCTGACTTATAACCAATGGCGTCGAGTCTCTTCGCCGCGATTCAACATCCCGCGTCGCGGGTAGAGGTGTACGATAATTACGCCTCGGTGAATTTTAACCTCTGCACAAACGCACACGCGCGTTCATCCTCCCCGTAACAAGTTGTTAGTTTTTCGCTCAATTAGGTATATTTTTTCTATATCATTTTTCTTGCCTCGCTGTCGTCTTTCGTACCTACTATCATGCATACCTGCAGCCAATATCTGCAGCGACTTTTACTCCTATCACGTATAATAATAATAACGCGTGTAAAAAAGTGACAGGCTGGTGTGCGATCGAAACACGCGCGCGCGTTAAAATGAAGGAAAAGGTTGCACGCTGCAGCTGCACGAGCAGAAATGCAGGTATGCGAGTGCACTCATCCGCGACAGAGTTTTAATCGTGCATTTGGTTATTATTCCTTTTTTTTTTTTTTTTTTTCGACCCTCTTGTTCCTTCGATGATTTTCAGTTAAACCGCAATCAGCAGCGACGGATACTTTTTGCGTTTAATTTTAAATCCAGCCTCCTGACTCATTCTCCTTTTCTTTTTTTTTTTTTTTCTTATCGGTTTACGGAGTTCATTGAAGCTTCACACGCCCTGCCGACTCTCTCACGCTTCCAAGAAACTCTTCTCGTCATTCGCGATGTAATCCATTGGCGCAGAATCACCGAAGACGTTGATGCGCTCCGTCCGGTTTTTCATTCATTAAACTCGACGTACCGACGTACCTTTCTTGGACGACTCTGACTTCAACCCTTTCAGAGATATATTTTTTTCAACTCAATATCTTGGCCTGAATTTTGTTTTTTAAGTCAGGATTTGATTACGTCTAAATCCAAGATAGCGGATTCTGGTCGAAACTTGTCACTCGCGTCTTTTTTGGAACTGTACGAAGTATCGAAGATCATTCAAAGTTGTAAACAAAGGGTCCCAATCTTACCGAAAGGGTTAACCCGCTATTTCACCCTCTCGTTCCATCCTCCGACTCCTTCGATTCGAATTACAACAAGGAGTAGACCTTACACGTTATTATGATCCAGCAATAGAAACGTCACTGTCACTACAAAGACTTACAAAGTTTATTTTTTATTAACGTCGTTTTCCTGCGTAGGTTGGTAGGTATTATACTTGCCCATCAACTTTAACTTCTCTACGAGAGTCGAGGTGCGGCTCGGAATTATCGGTGCTCGCGCTATATCCGTTCGTAAAATATATATCGGCGATTCTGCTTGTGCTCGGACGAGGGAACGAGAAAGGCGCACGATCGTTTAACGACACTGATTGCAATCATCCACCGTACGTTCGGTCTTCTCGTTCTTGTCTTCGTCGTCGGCGACGGGGGCAACGGGTTAACGATCCTACTTTTCGTTGCGTAACACGCGCCTCGTGGCGATCAACCTAACCCAACACCGATATCAAGTTGCAAGTCAAATTCCCGTCTAAATATCATCGATTTTTCGGAGATTTTCAAAGATCGTTATTATTATCAGAGTGAATTTCCTGATTGAACGAACCTCTCACTTTCGAACTAATATTACGAAAGTTGACACAGTTTTTTTTTTTTTTTATTATCCGTCACTCTGACGCGAGGTTGTAATCGTACACGAAACGAACTCTTCTCAGTTTTCCTTTCGTAATAACTTTGTACACGAATGCATCGAGTTTTACTTTAACCTTTTTCTTCCCACGCGTATCTTTTCTCTCTCTCTATTTTTTTTTTTTTTTTTTATCTCTTTCTTACCTTCTGCTTTTTCGTCAGCCAACAAACACGCCGCCACTTCCGCCATTCGTCAATGTCGCCTCTCTTTCGAAATATCGATGTTATTTTTCAATCTTTCGCCGATTTTCGCAAGTGAAAATGAGGCAGCTCTGCTTTTATCGTATTTCAGGTAAAAACTGTTTTTTCGATTTCTCGATCTTGAACGCCGGTTCGATTACCCTCGCGTATCACGTTTCGTCCGAGTTTCGGTTCTCCATTTTCGAATCAACCCCCTCATCTCCGACTCGAAACTTCCCCAACGGTCTTGTTCTACGAACAAAGTTTTGACCATTCAGGTTAAGTTCGTCTTACAATCCGCGGTTCGCAATTATTACACTTCCTGACCGGCCATTGTCTCTAAGTCCAAGCCTGCGGGGTTGGAGCCATTGTCCCAGATAAACGTTAAACCTTTGACGATCGCCGGGGGAAACGTCGTCATCCTCGCGGCAGATAAAGAGCCCAGTTTCCAACCCTAAACGCCGGTTTAGAACCCGGAGAAGCGGAGGCGACCATTCGGTTCGGAAACTACCCGGGCAATCCATCGGATCGAGATACCTTTACGGCTTACTTCGCTTCCTGATCGTCACGAAGAACGATAATCGAGACGCCTCGACCGGATGAAACGCCTCTTAACGGGGTGTTAAACTTTCCATCTTTTCCAACGGTCCTGGAAATTTTCCATTTACAAACCTTGCCGCGAATTAATACATCCGTAAGTGTATTTTTATTCTTTCTCAATGTCCTTGAATTCGTTACGGATCTTTTACAACGCACAAATGATACCCGATTTCATTGCGTCACCGCAACTCTTATCGGGCACGTCACGCAGATCCGAGTCGAGTATTGCTGCAATACGTTGGATTATGTTATGCCGTACAACAGTCGTTAAATGTTAATCGATTCTACGCACGGGGATATAATAATTGCACCGATTAGGTCGGGATATTCGAGTCCCGATCTACGGAGGTGCGCGTGAGGGGATTATCGGTGCGATACTAAAGAAAATTAATAACAGAAGCAGCGCTGCGATAGGAAAGTTTGTAAATTGGTCAAGATGAATTGCTTTTTAATTACACCTCGCGCGCTTTAATCTTATACGCCGTAGTTTCGATTCCGGGACGTTTTCCACTTACTCGCTTCTCCGTTACCTGCCTTATAATATCCTCACCTTTTATTCCCGCAGGTTCGTACGACGCGTCATTCATCGTTAGTTTAGACTATAATGTGTATTTTGAGATCGAATTTAATCCGGTTACCGGAGTGATTGATGGAATTTGATTCCTTTTTCAATTCGAATTTCCAAATACCGACGATTTGCCACAATTACTTGACTTCGTTTTCTTTCTTTTTTTTTGTTTTTTCTTTCAATCATTTTTCCATAAATTGTTTCAGTTTCGCCATTTTTGAAGTTTCAGAACGTTTTGATAACACGTCGTAATCTATTGTTAAAATTTAACTCGTTGTTTACAACCCACATGCGTGTATGCATATCGTAGAAGAAGTTTTAATACCGAGCTAATTACAGATCGCATATGCATATCGATTTTCAACCTTAGCTCGACGGACAGAATATCGGGAATTCTTTATTTCTTAAAATTAATTTTATTCACGACCGTTAACTTGACTTTTCCTCTCATATAACCTAACCACTTCTCTCTACGTTTCCCTGTCCGGGATTTATTAAAAGCGATCGTCATGCTTGTACTCACAATATTGTTACCAGGGAGATGAAACGTCTGATAAAAAAAAAAAAGAAGGTAAATAATGACAACAGTATCTGTCGGGTATTGGGGTAATAATGAACTAGCTTTAATCAAAATTTTCCAACAAATTTTACGGAGTAATATAATCGCAAATTGGTTTCTACACCGTGCGCAACATAATATTAACTTTGTAAAGTATAAGTTGTAGTGTATAATTTTTATTGTTATCATAACATATATGTATATATTTTTTTTTAAATTCAATTTCCGAATCTCTATTCAGCGGCATATAATTATCTGCTAAAAACGTTTCTGCGGCAGCATGCGAGAAACTTACCTTCCCCTTACAAATACAACATGTACAATTATAACGATTATCACAATCCTAGAAGTGAGAATCTTGCGAAAAAAAAAAAAAAAAACCCGAAGCGTATCTCCGATTCTCGACGTTTTATTTTTCTCCCCTTCTTTTTTCTTACCGATTTTTTCCTCCCGAGGACTCGAAAAAAAAAAAAAAAAAAAAAACAAACAAACGAAACGACGATATAAAAAGGGCGGTAGGGTGGAAGAAAAAGGTATATATATATATATATATGTGAAAGAAGAGGATAAACGTCGCTTGACCCGGGTGATCCTTTGCGCCAAGGACTTTCCGAAAACTAGGAGAGGGGTCCTGACGGCTCGCCGCAGCATCAGCAGCAGCGGCATCGGTATCAGTATCAGCAACAGTAGCAGTATCGGAGTAGCTGTATAAGCGTAGGTTATCCTCGAGCTGCCGGCGTGCTTTTCGCGCGTGTCGGCCTTCCCGGTTCTCCGGGTTTACGTACAACACACAAACGCACGCTTGCGTACAAGTACACGTATAAAGCTAGACCCTGTGTATACCTATATACGTATATACGTATATACGTATATATTTACCTATATACGTACACACCTATATCTCTACCTGCAGCCCCGTACGTACGTTGGTTGCTGGCGTAGGGACAAGAGAGACGATATATAATGTTCCACGATATTAAACGGGACGCATTCCACCCTCTGCCACCACCCCCAGCCATCCTCAACCACCCCACGCCGCTGTGGATGGTTCCGTGCGGCGGCGGCGGCGGCGGCGGCAGCTCCGGCCTACCCCGGGACCAGGAACTCCACCTCCACCCCCCCCCCCCTCACCCTTACAACCCCCAAGCCTCGTCTGCCGCCCTGCCGCTCTCCGACCCCTGATCGTTATATGCCAAATTTACAGCTTACGTATTACCCGACTAGCGACGGACTCGAACCACCCTTCTGTACGATTAAATATCCTGTCCTGTGTCTATTCAACGAACGGTAATATACGTACGCCATTTCTTGTGAGAAATTTGGTGTGTGTGGAAATTACGGATTATATTTGTTTCGTTCTTTAATTGAATAGAAGAAAGAAAAAAATATGATAACAACGATCGTGGTTTGTTGGATCAAAGTTGAAGATTATGTATTGGGTTGGGGTACCAGGTTGAATTTAGTGTCGGGTCACAGATCTAATAAAAGGTAGAAAGTAAAAATGTGTCAAATCTGAGTTTTAACACCACCGAATAATGATTGTTGTACGAACACTGCTATTCGTATTTTGTAATCTGTGCGCATATGTTTTCAAGATGAATGTAAACAATTTGAATACCCAGATTATTGCAGACGTGACAGATAACGGTTGGTTATATTTTATAATTAATTTTCCCCGATTCACCATTCTATACCCCAATTAAAATCGTTCGCTAATCCCTTCGATAAAAAAATATGACGAGTGGAAATAATTGTCGCATCTCGTCTTGCGATGTGAACAATTCTTCTTCCTTACACGCGTAAGGGGTCAATTTCGCAGCTTCGAATCCAATCCCCGGCAAAATCGCGCGCGATTCTCGTTACCGATTCTTGCACAAACCGCGACGGCAATTCGGCCGATCCTAGGCTGACCACGCGGGGAGAGCAGCGTGCCATAATATCGGTCACACAAGCTTCGCCCGTAATTCCAGAGCGGTGAAGACGTTAATCCACAGCGTGTGTAGGTATAGAGATTGCTATCGCGAATTCCGAAATACCTACCCTACCTATCCCGTCCTACGCTATCCTATCCTATCCTGTCCTTTCCTCTCGAAGCCTCATTTTAACGAACACAATGCCGAATATTGACCTGAAACAATTCATGCGCGGTTATGCCTCGTTCCCGTTCTCCCTCTTCACCTCTCTTTGTCGCTCTATATAGATGCTCGGTTTTTGTTACCCCTCAACGAGTACGGTACGTGAGTAAATTACGGCACGTTGAAACCCCGAAATAACTACTGTAATCGAAAATATCGGAATATACCGTTGACGAATTTCGTTCGAAAATACACGGCTGGATAAAATACGTTGTTCGTTTTTCGATCACTCATACAACGTACACCTTTTGTTTTTAACCTGTGCATATTTGACACATTTCGTTATCGTAAACGAATCGAGATCGGATTTTTCTACTCGACCGTGTACCGGTGATCGGATTCGTCACGCTGCGTCGTTTTACGACGCGCATTTTCAGGTTTGTTAGAAATTTCGAGAAAAAAGGTTTTATCGTTGGCGAAAGGAAAGGCGAATCAATAAAAAATACATCGTTTGGCTCTATCGGACCTCGTACAAACTCTGTACTAATTTTGTTTACAAAGCTCATCGGGAACGGCATCTTGTAAAAAAAATAATCCATTCGTCGACGGATTTCGCGCGCGAATAATGCCGGAATGGCGTTTCAGACTGGCTTGATATCCATCGACGGTATCCGTACGGACAAGGAAGGCAGATATACGCAAGGAGGACAATATTTATCGTCGTAATCAGTTGCGCCGTGCCGCTTTGGCGTAACCAGGAAGCCTGTAATACCTACGTTTCTATCTATCGTCTGGCGCATTAACGCAAAGAAAGTTACCGTTACGGATGAGGAATTACACGTCGTCGATCTAACGATCCGTCTCCGTCTCTCTGTATTCGTCTAAATGTACGCTTCGCCGCGCATTTATTGTTTCGAAATATGCATGCCTGATCCAATCGCCGTTTGAATGAATCGTTTCTTTTTTTTCTATTTTCTTTTAAAATTCTAACGACGGTAAAGCAAGTTAGGGTTTTAAAATTTTCGATCATCTCATAACGAGTTTGTCGATACGATTTACACGTGAAACGGGTAAAGAATGATCAATCTTTGAATTAATATCCTTGAATAGGAAAATTTTTCAACTATTTTCATAGTTTGCATTCAATTTCTTTCCGTTTTTTTCTGCTCTTTGGTTTTACGACACATAGTTGAACAGTCGGACAATGTTGTGCGAAGATTTAATTCACCTTTTTTTCAAATTATCGTAACGTTAAGGTAGAGAAACACGATATCACGTTGTTGGAACGAAAAAAAATATCTCTAAACTCTGCGATCTCGGATCGTCGACCGAAGGATTCTGGCTTACGTATTGTAACATACGAGTAAAAGTATTCGGCTCTTACGATTTACCGAATTTCATCGAATCTCAACCGTCATAAATTTGCGAAATTCATAACGAAATTCACCTAAAACCGCGTTCTACAAACGCCTTAACCATAATTCCAGTATCTCCGATTCCAATGCAATTCAACCCTTTACCGTTTCTCAACTAGGTACACACGTATCTAGTTCACCGATTTCTCATCTGTCGAGGATGTCGAACGTCTAGTTTTCCCCATTGACGTTATATTAACAATTGTGCCGAAGAGTCGAGGATATGAGAGTTTGCTTCTCGTTTCACTCCCCTTGGGAGAGGCGGAGTCGTCGCCTACGACGAGTTTATATCCTCCCCCTACCTAAAAACTTGTCCGCCGCATGGGTTATATGCAGACTGATACCGCGATATCAGACCACTTGTTGCTCGTTTCGGTCTCCCGCTCTATTTTTCACGTGCTCGCTTCGTCCTCCTCCTCCGGCTCGTGCTCCTTCCTCCTCCTCCCCCCCCCCCCCCCCTTTCCTCCTCCTCCTCTTCCCTCCCATCATCCGACTACTTTACCTCGTCCTTCTATTCGTACTTCAAGCCCTGCAAGGTTGCACGATCCTCCGCATCCGTTACCGCCAGGGGATGTTTTACAACCAGAAGCTTAACCGCCCCTCGGTTAAAGGTATAAACGTTGAACCGATTCACTCGGGACGCGCGGCAGAATCCCGTGATGTTCGATACTGTTTATTTAACCAAAAACATCGGGGTCGGCAAGTGGTGATCTTTTTTTTTTTTTTATTTTTTTATATATATTTTTTTCCTCGTCATCGTACTTCTTTTTTACGTACTAGTTTATTTGTTTTTCGGGGAAGATCGTTGTTACTGTTATTACAGACAGGGGCAATATTATACCTTGTATATTTTTATACTGTAATAAATTGGCGGGAAGCCGATTACACGTTGCAATCGAAAAAGCTTACCGAGAGAAAATGCGAATTTGTACGACCTACTTGTAATTCAAATATCAGCTCGTCATTCGGCATCCATAATTCCGATATCGTGTATCTGTATGATATACAGTAAGAGGCTGAAGAAGAAGATTGCAAAAATAAAATAAGAAAGACGGAATACTGTTTTACTACTCATTTGTAAGACCGATGTTATTTGTTAAGCTTGAGGATACGGTTTTTTTTACACCTGTATAAACGAGAATGAAAATCGTTCATCGATGTGAGATTTAAACGGTTCTTCGGTCCTATCTTCCTCTCGCACAGTTGATTTGTGTAATCGATCTATTGCTCTAAATTGATGAATTCTACGCTTACATAAATTCTACACAAACACTGCACGCACACGCACGCCAATTTTCTATTTATTTACATCACTGGGCACGATGTAAGTTTATTTTTTGTGAAATTGAATTTTTACAGAAGCGAAAATTTAATTAGTAGAATTAAAAAAGGTCGAACGCAGAAGTATGGAAAAGTAAAATAATAAAATCGATTTTGCCGTTCAATGTTTCGACCTTTTTATATTTTGTCATTCCGCGTTTCGACTTTGTATATTTACAATGTTACACAAGTACTCGGAGTTTCCAAATTTGTAAATTTTATTTAAAAATTTGACATTCACAATTATTGTTTTTTTTTTTTTCTTTACCCCCAACCAAAGCGGTTCTTTCCTGTAACCTGGCACGCGATGATTAATTTTTCGCATTGTTACAGGCAGTGCGGTGGCTGCAGCCGACACCATTTCCTCGCCGTGGACCCCCGCGAGTTCCGGGCCGCCGCCCGACGCCAACGGCTCCGGCTCGGATACGAAGAATCTCGACGTTGGCGACATCAGCGATGTAAGTTTGAAGAGCGTTGTAACAGCGATCCAGAGGAGAGAAAAAAAGAGAGACGGAAAATGAAAAATTACGGAAAAGATCGTCGCGTAACCGCTGCAAAAATAATTCATTTTAAAAGTACACTCCGTAGAAATGTTTTTACAGCGAATATGAATTGACGTTGATGTATCGATAAAACCAAAATGATTGGTTTGTCTTTGTTGACTCTTCTCCCTTTTTTACTTCAATCGCTGATCGATATAAATAACGATCTTACAAAAGGATTCCATCTTCTTATCTCGCATGCCAAATTTTGGATTTTTTCTTTTCTTCTTCGTCTTATTCTTGTACGTTGAGTATATAAGTTTGTCTGAACTTCGGCAAATCTCACTGACGAAACGGAACGTACTCATAATTTGTAAAATCACAGTACAGTTGCAGAATACTGATTTTTCGATTAATGCTTCGTTGCGTTAACGTTAAAATTGATACCTACTCGAACCTCGCGTGATTCTTTTTTACACGGGCGGTTTTCCTTTTTGATTTCGCTGCTGCAATGCCTCTCTATATTTTCAATTTACCCTCAATCAGCACCGAACGAACCTGTCGAAAAATAATTATTATTTACAATCGGTCTATCGAGTGTATGCCTGCCTAAATAACTCGTACTTTATACCGGAACAAATTGAAGCGAACGATTCATTGATTTATTAAAATATGACGAATTCTCCGAATTTCAATTCATCAATAAAGTAGTAAACACGTTACGTTGCATACGGATATAACGAAGGAAGTTCTGGCGAGGTTCGCTGGAACGAATAATCGGAGACTGTCACTGTATTATTATTATTATCGATATTATTACTATTATTATATGTAAAATAATGCGTGCGAATCTCGTTGTGAGGCAAATTTTTTCTTTTGCGAAAATAAAATTAGCGAGAATGAAAACTCGAAGAAGATTTTGAAATTAAATATTCTTGCCTACTTTATCGTGCAATTTGGATTATACAATGCGAATTCTTTGTTATTTGTAACGGTGAAATTTTTGGTCATCGATTTTCGGCGAATAGTGTTCAACAATCATAATTACAACGAACTGCTAATTTTTCACCGTTGAAACGATTGCGTGAATTTTCGATTACGCATGAAAATTGTTTTGCGACTTTTCCTTCCGATTCTGTGCAAATTGTATAAATTTTTTTTTTTAATATTGTATTATTTATTTCTCTTTTCTTTACGTTACCCTTACTTACAGGACGAAAAGGATTTGTCGGCAGCGGACGCGGAGGGTGTCTGGTCACCGGATATCGAACAGAGCTTCCAAGAGGCGTTGGCGATTTACCCGCCATGCGGTCGGCGCAAAATTATCCTCTCAGACGAAGGCAAGATGTACGGTGAGTAAGAACTTGTTTTTCTATTGTACGTCTGACACCTTATAAAATGATCGAGAAACCGACGCAACGAGTCCGTCGTTAAATATGATTTTTTATTTACTACACATTTGCTGTGGAAAAAGAGTTGTCAAATTACGAAGTCGGGTTGCAAATTTACAAATTCGTCTTAGCGACGTAAATTATCACGCGTTTGACTCGAATTGACGGTAAAAAATGTTTGATTTGACTAAAACTTATAAGAGAGACGTTTCAAAGAAATTTAATATGAATTTACTAAGTTACGTGGTAAATTTATTGTATTTTTAACACTGGGTTTTAGGAAATCGATTGATCGTGGGTATTTGAAATGTCGATAATACTCGAATGGCGAGAAATTTCACGTTGCGGAAATCGCAGCGCATGCAAAGTTTCGAATTGGCCGAAACCATCCTTGGCTCCCGGGTCCCGGCAGTTTGGCAGGACTCCTTTCCTTCCTTCCTTCCTTCCTTCCTTTCTTTCCTTTCTTACTTCCTCGCCTCGCGTTTATTGCTCGCTCCGCTGAGGTCAGTCCGTCTATACTTACGTGACCGAGCCGATATTGGCTTGCGGCTTGGCCGACACGTCGCGTCGCCACCTCCGGCACCTTGATTCTCTCCCACACAGCGGCCGGAGGCAATATTCTTCGTCACGGTTGAGCGGAAAACGATCCAGCGAACGGAAGCTTTATTCCCGTGAAATCGATGACCGGCCGATGTATATACGCTGCAACTTCTCCGGTCAATTTTATCAATCTTCTGTTTATTCCGGAAGTCAGAAATTTATCGGGAATATCTGGGAATTTTCCGATCTCGATCTTGACACTTGCGACAACAGTTGAAGAAATTCTTCAACTTCTCAAAATTGGCAGAGTCGAATATTTCGTACCGGAGACATCGTTGTAAAATTATTTCTTTTCGAAAGTGAAAACCAAGAGATGATTAACTCCGACGCGTATCATCGGGTGTTTCGTTCGAGAGTGGAGAACTTGTAAAGCTAACCGAGGTGCAAATCACGAGGCAGTTCTTTTTCCGGGATTACGAGCGGAGCTCCCGCGCAGTTATTGTATCGCTGAGAGCATGAATTGATTCATTACCGGGTTACAATGCGTTTTAATTTTCATTAAGCTCCAAATGAAAACCGCCTCTCCTCTCCCCAAGCTCCGAACACCGCGTACATATACCAGCGGGGGATTCTGACCCGGCAAAAGCTCGCAGCGGCAATTGAATCACGAAATAAAAACCCGGCGTCGAGTGCTTTAATTCAATTCTCGCGTCGTCGGATAAATGAACAACATTTCATTTCACTCTTTCTCTCTTCCCTCCTCTTTTATTATATCATACACCGTAACATCTCACCGAGAACCGGGCTCAAAGTTACCCGTTATACCTCCTCCACTCATCGCCGCTGTATCTTCTCTCGTTTCCACTCTTGGGTGGATTTTATGAAAAATTATATATATGTATATATATTTTTTTTTTATATCAAGAATCGGCACGTAGAATTAATCACGCACACCGGGAGAAATTCGTTATGACGCCGAGCTGCCGAAGCTAGTCGACCGATCCTGCAACAGAAGGCGAGTCCAAGGTACGGTAGGTATTAAAGTTCGAAAGGGTGGAAAGTTTAAATTAATTCGCACCTCCTCGGCACCCGGCGGAATTCGAAATCGCGCGCATCCGGTATATAAACGTCTCTTACAAGCAAAAGCAATAAAGTCGATTCGGCAGAAGTGGCTGATGCTGGATGCTGGATGCTGGATGCTGGACGGCAGCCAGTCGGGGCGAAAGACCCGCCCGATGGAAACAAAGGATAACGAGGCGTGAGGATCGTTTAACTCGACTGCCCATCGATCCTCTCGAAACTTATTTCGCCCTCCCCGAGGTTCTCGCTCCTGCTCGAGAGGCCTCATTGCGTCCCTCGAGAGCCAATAAAGGATTAGCCTCTCCCTGATTAAATATCCCTAAGCAATTTATCGCCCCGCCGTCTCCTCCTCCTTCCGTTCCCGTATCTCTCTTCCTTTCTTTCTCAACTTCGATCGTTTCCGCATCTATTACGTTGCACGTGTATATGTTACGTATACACCTACATGTACAGGATTTAAATTTTACCCGCGTGTAGAATTACAAGCTACTCGGTATGTCGCGAATAATTCACACAGTGGATTTAAAATCCTCTCACTCTACGTAAAACGTGAATTTACAGCTTTTAACGCGTCTTCGGATAACAGTGTGCAATGCGATAGTATAGATATTCATTTTTACACTAGGCGAAATGTAAAATTTTAGTCTTATCGTCGCAATTGTCAATAGCATTGATCACTTTTTTCACAACCGATCGTCGCCGAGACGTAAAAAGTAATTTCTAAAATCTTTGTCCCGTTTAGTCGAGAGACGAAGATTTTTCCGCAACGATTAAAAAGGATAATCCGTAACTTTGATCACATTATCCGACAATAAAATATTTCGCGTTTTACCCTAGACCATCCATTGTTACATCACCGTTGCGGATATCGGTACAGCGCAAAATACTTACTGGCCTAGGAAAGATTTATAGCCACCTATAACAGTCGCTCGCGCATACTCGAAAAGCCAGCACGCGTCTGTACAAGGGTGTACATGTGCAGAGTGCACATCGAACGCGTTCACTCGGCCGAGAATTTCTTCCAGGGTCGTTAAAAAGCTGGGCACAAACGATCCTTGAAACGGCGTTCAGATATTTTCTCGAAGATTACTCCTTCGGGTTCCTCGGTAGAATCCGCGCATCTGCTTACACTCTACCTGCACGTGATGATACTTGGCCGCGGTATTCTTGTTTCTACACGCATCCGCGTGTCCATGCGCCCGTTGCAGATGTGCAGCAAGATTTTCCGCCGCGGTCGCCCGTAACGCGTTTCCATTATACGCGCACCCTTATTTACGTAATACGTAATATTACACACGTATACGTATCGCATCTGCGACTCGTCGGGGATATGTAAACGAATGCGCGTGTGTGTGTGTATGAATAATCTTTCCTCGAATATGGCGGGCCTTCTGTGTTATATCTTTCATCGAAGTGTCGCTTTTTCGCAAGACAGCTCTTTTCACACACGCAACATCGCGTGAGGTGTCTTCGATTCGTTTTATTGCCTTACTTTTTTATTCTTCTCTTCCTCGTCTTCTTGAATTTTATTTTTTTTTTTTTTACTCCTGTTGGTACAATTTTTATATCGTACAATTCACAGACACTTATTCCTCTGATTAGTTTAGCTGTAATAATTATATTGCTCGTAAAATTTTATAGCTGGAGTAAGGAGAGAGAGAGAGAAAAAAAGAAAGAAAGAAAGAAAGAAAGAAAGAACCAACAATTCCAATACAGGTGTATTTCGAATTTTAATTCACAAAAATAACGATTCGTCAAGATCGACAAGACGGAGAATAAAAAAAGTAAAATCTCCAGACACCCGGTATATATAAAATCGTATTGCTGTCGTCCAACCACCACTCTCTGCAACGCGTATACAAACATACGTGCATTATACCTGTAGAAGCTACCGGTCGCGTCCTTTCCGGATGTTCGCTTTAATGTAACGTGCAAATTGTCCCCCCCCCCCTCCTCTTCTCCCTTGGTTTCTCCCTTGACCCTTCTCCCTCCCCGCTCACACACGTTTAAACGAACATGTTATACGGAAGCAACGAACCGGATTGGCTACGCGCGTTGCCGGGAAAAGGTTAAAACGCCAAGCTCTCCGAAACTGTGTGTATTAGGTAGACGACTACGACGGGCTTCCCTCGCGCATTGCTTCCTCGTCGGCAGGCGTGGGCGTCCGTCCGAATGCTCAACCTCGAATAATGACCCATACTACCTGTAATACGCACCTTTTTCTCTTTCTCTCTTTCTCTCTCTCCTTCTGTTCGCTGTTTAACCATTCATCCGCATCCGCGGATCGCCCATCGCCATCCTTAAACGCGGGCGTGTGTATTCAGCTTTCAAATATTTGCGCAACGGATTTCCGTCCCGCGTCGCGTAATGCAATCGGTAACAGTTACCGCATGCGATGGAGAAAAAAAATTTGTAAAAATATTGAAAAATGATAAAACATTTTCTATGACTGTTGACAAAATTTGCGCTGTAGATTTCACGTACGTAAATCGATTCCCGTGCATACGGGGTGGTGGGGATTGCGTTGAAATTTATTTAAATTGTTAATTATTACGGAATATACGCTTTAGGTGAAGTGTTTTCATTTTCAACATATACGAAATAAGAATTTAGGCTGGAATTGAATTGCGACTTTCAATTTGTGCGATAAAATTTGATACCAAAGTGTAGGTGCGTTCATTTTGTACCATAAAATTGTGCCGAATATCGTTGCGTAAAAGAATAAAAATTGACGATAGGACGCGAAAGTAAAAAGAACTCTCAGCGTGTAGAGATTTTCATTTTACGTAAACTCGGATAGTGCAGCGTGGGTAATCTTTGGGGGACGTGGACGTATTTGGTGGCGCTTTAGGGGGGGGGGGGGGGGCGGAGGCGGTGGTGTCCAGTTATTGACCGGCGGTCATGGGATGGCGAATCTCTCCTCGTCCTCCTCGACGAAAAGGAGAGAGAGACGCGGGCACCTTGTAGTCGTCGTCCGTAGCCGAGACTATACACCTACTACTCCTTAAGGACGATCGCATGCAGCCTCTCGGCCTCGAGGGATTTTCCCCTTGTCCTCCTCCTCGTTCTCCGTAACCCTCAAAAGCTCGTTTCCAAGCCGTATTCATTCGTCATTTTACCGAATAAACGCACCTTGTGCTGTTTCACGGATTTGTGTACCTCCGTTGAATACGAAGATAAATTATAGGTACCTGGGCGTTTGATTTTCATTTTTATTTTTATTTTTTTTTGCACGTTTTCACGCGGAGGCACGGGAAGACAAATTTTCACTCGACGTGACGTGTGCAGGATTTGGAAACGGGAACGCGTCGAATGTCTTCGATCGGTTTTTCATCTCTCTGGCTGGGACAGCATGCGATGCCTTCGAGGCTTCTTCTTAGCTGTATTTTATACGGACGAGCTACGTGAACGATGTGTGTATATATATATATATTTTTATATTTTTTTATATATATTTTTTTTTTTACAGTCTTTTTTCAATGACTCAACAATTTCTCCTCCTCATAAATACATTATATACACATGTATATTGTGCACGATGCGGTTATTTTCGAGCGATTATCCTTGTACGTTGATAATTTTAATGCAGTGATGTAATTTGGTACAGAGCGGTGAAAGCGTATGTATAATTATCAGGGTGGAAAAAACAAATTGAGGTACCGTTCGTTTTTATTTATTTTATATATATATGTATATAAAACCGTGTCACTTTGGTGAAAAAACGCAAAACAAACTATCTTTTACCACAAAATTAACCCGTATTTACAGGTAAAATTGAAGAAGAAAATTATAAAAAGGCTTCAAGTGTCACAGTTTAAGAAAAATAATAAATCAAAGACAAATTCAAGCTATAAATAATGATACGGCGGGGATGAAAGAGTGTTTCTCGGTTTCTAAAAAAAAATGTTAAAAAAAAAATCCTCTAGAATTATTCGTCCAATCTTAATTCCCACCGTCGAAAAGCAAATAATTAATCAAAGCACGCACGTCGGCAGGTAACGCAACCATTAGCGTACATCTGATTTCCGTTTTAATTTGTCCCCCGCGGCCTGTGTAAGCTTGCTCGCAGCTCGATATAATCAGAATTAATTGCCTCCGCAACCAGGCTCGGCGGGCGAATTGAATCAATCCAATTCCGTTTACTGATAAATCAACAAACCAACCCTGGCCGCTACCGCATCATCCTCCGCGTGCATCGTGCACCTCGTCCGGATGCCAGGCCGCACCGTGACGCGCGTAGATGGACCAACAATCGACGTTGCCAGGAGCATTGCCGCATATTCGATGTTTGGATTGCTCATCCGGGCTTCCAGCGTAAATTTCGCGGTTTTCGAGCCAACCGTTCCTGAAATTCTCTCTTTGCTATATCCCGCGCGGAGGCCGGGATGGATCGGATTTATGGCGCTCCGCACGTACGGTTTCACGTGTGTCTATATATTTATATACTTACGCGCGTACGTACGTTGAAACATCCAACCGCAGCGTGCCGTGCAGTTCATTCAGAGAGAAAAGTGGCCAATCATCCGCGTCTAGGAGATATTCCGCTTCTGCAAACGCGTGGACGATGTTATTCAATGACAATGTATATCAAGCGTGACTTTATAGCCGCTCTTACGTACCGTAATAACCGATCTCTCGATCGTCACCTCTCAACGGGCAATGCAACGTTGCGAAAAAAAAAAAAAAAATTGCAACCGCCTTCGCGGATTCGAAATTTTGAATCAATGCGTTAATTCGACTCCGCATCGCCGACAACAACGAATCGCCTTCACCCCCCTCTTCCGTCGAGGTTTTTCGAACGAGCATATTCCACGGTTCGCCTCGGTCCGGTTGAATCCGTCGCTAGAATCCCGGGCGTTTCCATATTCCCGGGGTCGACAATGGGCGCCGAGGTCCCTGCAGCTCATCCCCGTTCCCTTCTTCGTCTCGCCGTAGTCGGCCCTATGTAATAATCTGCTTCGCATTGTCCGTCTTCTCGGTAGAACCGAGCGAGAGAGTCCTTTGACATCTCGCCGAGTTTAATTAAACGGGAGCGTAATGGTCCCGACCGGGCGGCGTGACCAAGATGACCGAAGCGACCCTGCACCGTGTCGCCGGCGGGATGGTCTTATACCTCACCCTCGACCCATCCCCTTCCGTACCCCTGCCATTCTCAACCGCCGGGACAATTTCGCACACCTAAGTATTTCGCGGAGGGGTCAGCGAATTTATTCCAATTCCTCGAATGCGCAAAAGCGCGAAGATCGTACCGCATGCTTCGTACAACGGTCAAGGTGCAAGCCCCCGACTTTCCTTTACGTACGAATAAAGACAAAGGAACAAAATTAAACCCCTCGAGTTTACTTCGAGTTTTGGTGGATAAGCTCGACAACCGGCTGCCGCTGCAGCGAGCTTTAACGACGGCTGATACGAAACTCGATCGCAGTTTGCGCGGGATGCTCGGCGATATTTGACTAAAGGATTCACCCCTCGTCTTATTCTACGAATTTATACATACGAGAATCTGTTCGTGTAACACCCGGGACACCGTGTTTAGCGTAGCGTCTTATTACTTGCCGGAATACGTGCGATATCGTTGTTTGATATTTATTGGCGCGCACGTGCCGCTGGCAAAATGACGGACAGACGAGCTCGGGTTTTATCATTTTTTTTTTAACGGCATTAGACGGGAATGACAATGGGAGGAGGTTGGGGGAGTCGAGGGTGCGTCGGGGCAAGTTTGCTAATTAATTATTCATCATCGCGACAAGAAACTCGTCGACGAGGCGTCCTAGGGACTATCTCTCCGCGTCTTCAACCTTAAAGGGAATAAATATCAAATGTGTATGTATAAACATAATGTAAAAGAAGACAACGAGCCGTGCGCTAATTAAAATACCAACTTCTCTTGGTTCGTCCGCCTCAAAGGTGCGGAGAAGTCGTAGGAGAGATGGAGAGAGAGAGAGAGAGAAAGAGAGGGAATCGCGAACCTCGAGCTACGCGGTAGGATAAACACATATTCACGTTGAGATTTACTCGTTACGGAAGTCGAGGGCATAAAGAAAAAGGTATACGCCCATATTTTAATTTATAACAGGTAGGTAGGGTATACCTGATATATGTACGTGTAATACAATCACGCGAAGATGAGACCGTTTGTGAATCTTGACGATAAAATTGCGGTAAAGATGCGCGCGCTGGGTATTTAAAATATAACAACTTTAATGTACTTTTTCCACATTTGCAAACGGAATATCTTGTCCGGTGACTGATACTTTTGATTCTTAAAAACGATGTACATATAGAGTACATATTTCTTGCGGTAAAGCTATCGTCGACAGTGTCATTCACCGCGCAGGATTATACCTGTATTTGGTAAAATAAAGTGTACGGCGGGAGAAGAAATAAAAAAAAAAAAAAAAAGGAAAATAAGAACAAGAATAAGAAGAGCTGACTGTTTCAACCAGCGAAACACCGAGCCGAGTACCGATTGAACGAATCATCGATAAGCAACCGGCTTACGGTATAAGGGTAGGAAATGGGAATTTTATTCGAGGGTTTAGGGTGGTGGAAGAAAAGAGTCGAACCGCCGCACGTATCCGTTTTCCTGGGGTAGAACCGTAGAGTTGAGTTGAGAAGTGACGGCGGGAGGAAGGCAGTGAGTTAGCGTGGTATCACGCGGTGTAAGCCAGGCGACGAGGGACGTCGAGGGGCGAGGGTGACGGGAGGAGGGAGGAGGAAGAAATGAGAGAAGGACGAGGGGGGTGGAGGAGGAAAGGCGGGTGCGAGAAGAAGAAGCCAACGACGCCGTTGCCGGCCGAGGTATAGTCGGCGGGTGCGGGACGGAAACGCGGCCAAGCCTCGGATCCTGACGGCGAGGGGGTGGATGGCGAGGGGCGAAGGATGGCGGTGGAACGAACGGCGAGGACGAGAGAGTGGCGGAGAGGGGGGTGGGGGTGGGGGCCGGCCGCCTCCAACCCCCCGAAGGGTGGCGAAACTATGCGAAGAATCTGCAATTAGTGAACAGGGAGAGCGGAGAGTGCGCGGCGAGGCGAGGCGAGGACGTCGACGGGGAACGAGAGGGTGGGGATGAAGGGGGGGGGGAGGTGGGTGAAGAAAATGGAAAGAACGGAAGATGGATGGAATGGTGGTGCCGCCGACGCCGCCGCCGCTGGGTTTCGAGTGGGGGATGTGCCGAGTCGAGGGGAAGGGGGACGATAAGACGCCCGGAACGACGAAGACGACGACGGAGGTCACCGTGTCAGGGTGATGCGATCTTTCTGGCGTATTTCATACTGCTTATGTGCGTACGATTACTTTGGGTATCGTGTAACGCATGCGCGTGTTATAAGGACAAAAAAAGCTGGTGTCTGGTGGAAAACTCGAGGAGAACGAGGAAAGTGCAATCGCCGATTCATCGCCCGTCGACACCAAGACCTCATTCCCAGCTGCAAATTGATGTAATTTGTTTTGTTTTTTTTTAATATTTTTATTACACCAGAAACGGTGTGCTTAAAGGAGGTTTCTACTACTTTGTTGGGGCGAAAAACGTCGAATATAACGTGTTGAATTTTGATAATGCTTTTCGTTTCTCTTTGATCCAGGGGAGGGTTGAAGGACTGGAGCTTGAATTAAAAATTCAAATCCGTCCAGTTTGCGCCCCAACACACAAATCACACACCTATACCGTACATACGACTTGTTATCGCATACCGTTCGACAACACGTTCCCATGTCGTCGAATTTTCTTGGCATCGCGTGCAAGAGGGTTGCACGCTGCATCCGTAGAGGCGTGTATAATATACCTGGCCGAGGCGCATTCCACGCGAAATGGGGTATATCTTGGCTTTTGATGTTCGACGATTGGACTAATTGGACAAACTACCCCCGCGCGAACGGTGCTCAAGGTTGAAGTACTCCCGAGGACTTGGGAGGACGATGAGGTCCTGTTTGCAAACCATTCATTAACGTCCTACCTACCAGTCTCGGCAGTTGGCTGGTTAGCGGTCGTAGCGGGGCTATTGGAAGAGAAACAATTCTCCTCCTAGTTTATACCCGCACAAACATATATTTCGTATGTACCTGAAACGTTTCCAGTTAACCGTCTCTAGCCTCCTTTGCGGCTAACGCGATAGTGAAAGGATACGTTACCCGCACCGTGACCGCGGATAAGTTTACATGCCTTGCAACGTTTCACGCCTAGCCCGCGTACTCGTACGTGTTTCTGCATGCGTGCCGCTATAATCATCGACGTCGATAAGTAAGCTGTAATCAATCATTCGATACGGAGACGGTCGTACCTGATCGAGCACCAGCTGCATCCTTGGTGTGTTAAATTGAGCGTGAGAATGAATTGAAAAAAAAAAAAACAAAAAATCAACTCCTGCTCGACTTCGACTTCGGGGTACAGATTACTACACGCACCGTGTCCTGTTTTATACAGTCGGACGTATAGTATGTGTACAGCGTGTGCGCGACAATAGAATTTGGCATGAATAAATGACGCGCGACCGGCTTATACTCCCGTGAACCGTTGGAAAGCTCGTTTAAAGAACCTCGCGAAAAAGTTTACCCCCAAACTACCCTGATCTCGACGTATGCACGGTCGAGAACCGGGAAAACCCCGTAAACGGAAGGAAGAGGGACCTCTGAGCTAACCTCTCCCCCACGGACTAAGAATTCGTCGACGGAATTCCCGAGATTCCGTAGCCTCGGCTCCTACGTCACTTCCTGTTTCCGAATCCCCCGAGAACGAACGACGACGACGACAACGACGTCGACGTCGCCGTCGGGTACGCCGAGAAACGTCCGGCGGTCGGCAGTTTTTGGAGGGAAACGACGACGACGACGACGACGACGGTGACGACGCATCGGGAAGGTGCGGAATGCTCGGGGAGAACTCGTCGGGAAGAAGGTTCATGGCGGAGCCATTTAACGGTCTTTGCGAAATTGAGTCATCACGCGGTTCGCCTGGAATTTCGAATATTTTCCTCCCGATTCCCACCCCCGACCTCCCCTTTCCCCGTCCCCTTATATCCTTTCCCTCCTTCATCCCTTCGCGAACCTCCGTCCTGTCGCACCCTCTGCGACGACGCTACCGACCCCCTGAACACCGGGAATCATCCCCGCGCCACCCCGTCAAGACGGCGAAGGTCGATCAAGCGCTTTTTTTCATCACGCAAGGGTTTAATCTCGGAAAAATACCAAATTCGACCCACCGCATGAAACTTTGCTCCGAAAATGCTTTTTTTCCCTCCGTTTTTCCCACCAAAGATAAAGAATTTATTCTCGTACGCGTTTCAGTGTCTACACATGGATGAGAATTTTGAAAAATTCTTCCGGCAACTAAAAACGAACTGCTTAAGCCAAACAACCTCCCTTTTTTTTTTTTCTTTGCATATCTTATTGTTTAGCCCGATTTGAAACTCGCAAGAGTTGTATTTCAAGGTTCTACGAAACATCTCGAAGAATGTGTAAAATTTTCAACATCCTCAAAATTGTAAACGATCGCCATTTCAAAACTGAAAGTGAAAAAGTTCTCATAAGGTTACCGGGAACATCGTCTAAACGTATACAATCGTCTATCCGTAGTTACTAATATTTTTGGCGGTACCCCGATGTAAGTTTGTTTGGCATCGTTGTCGCAAAGATAAATATGTTTCCAAAATTTTTATCTTTTCTCCTCGCAACAGCAAACGTATCCCCCAAACTACACGGCAATTTCAACAAAACGCTCGTGCGTGAAAATCCGAGGAAAGTAACTCAAAGGCAAAATCATCGCGTCGACGAGCATCGCGGTTCACGAGTGCAGCCTGAAAAGCTTGAAAGGGTAAGCGTCGATCCGAGGGTCTTAATTTAGATAAGATAGCCGAGCAAAGAGCGAGCAGCGAGATGTATCCAAGCGGTGCCTTGACGTTTGTTACTCTAGTCATTCTCCACGACCGGTTCCAGTACTGTTTATTTATTGGGACGATAAGTAAGGTGGAGAGATTAACCCCCCCGGGTCATCTGGTGTAATGGATCGGATCGACGAAGGCATTTCGGAGCGTCGCGACGCTACGCCTCGCCGGGTCGGAATATCGGGACGATTCGGTCGCGATTTTATTTAACTTTTGTTTCATTTATTTATTTTTTGTTTTTTTTTTTCCCCCCCTCAAACTTCTAACTTATCATCGGGGGAAATAAATTCAGACGATATGTCATCGCGTTTAGACAGCTTGAATCGGAAAATTTAATATCTTACTACAGGCTATGTGTCTCGACTTTTGAATGATACCGAGTAACTCCTGAGAGGAAGGGACGCTGCGGGGGTGAATCTGCCTTCCTTTGAAAGCAGGGTTTGCCTCGACCTCGATACTTTCCACCTCATTCACCCGCTTCTGGCGCTCTTCCCTTTACAGGTACAAAATTAATTAAAACTGAATTTCGAAGCGACTTTTCCCCGGCGTGCTCGGATCAACGTATAGGTATACCTGTAATACCCGGATAGGAAATTTCATCTGATGTTCTCGCCATTAAATCTCTATACAAAACCGACTTGTCATTGTATCCGTTGAACCAAAAATAATCTCTAGGTTGTGTAAACTGCCAGATGATACTCGCTGGACTCGGAGTCGAGTAAAATTTGGAAAAAATATACTTTGCTCAACTCGGAATCGTTATTTCGTAATATCGTAAGTTTGGTTCGCGACTCGCCAGACCAGTCGTATGCATTCTCACTAATTATTATATTACGAATGACGTTTAGTCAGAAGCGGTTTAACAAGACGCTGACTACTCTGCAGAGAAAGAGAGAGATCAACAGCTGTTATCCTGCGACCTGCTTCGGGGTAGCGGTGCTTGAAAGTTTCTTCATCAGTGAGGCTGCATTCCCAGCTTGACTTTTTTGGTCACGCTTTATGCCTGCTGCAGAGCACGGAAATAAATTTATTGCGCAGCCCGGACGTTTACGCTTAATATTTTCTAGCGCTTGCGGTAAAAAAAACTGTTCCAGACGTCAATACAAACAACGGCCAAATTTTGCTACAAAGAGAAAATTAAAAATACACTCGTACCAAGGCGCTCGTGAAAATCGTGAAGTTTATCGGTCGAATTGAGTCCCGCTACCGTCGTATTCACCCTATTATACCCCTTACATGATTTTTATGAATACCTATCGCCGTTCCTATTTCACTGACTTGTGCACATATGGATGTGTAATATAGGTATGTAGGTACCTCGATAAAGATTTGATCGCTGGTAAATCTGCGCCACGATAAGCTGGTATGTACTTGTATAGAAATGGCTCTGTTCGCGGTTCGCTCGGTTCGATTTCTCCTTCTCGTATCGCTTCCTGCAGCATAGTTGCATGATGCATTATATATATACGATGATGATGACGATTATGATCATGTCAGATTTTTTTTCAAGAATAGAACTAAGCCTTCAATAATTACATAATATATAATTCGTCGATCGGAAGTGCAAACGTCATTTCGCCCATAGTTTATAAACTGGTTCAGGATATAAATAAATAAACAAATATATATAATACGTATATCTGTATACGTCGAGTCGGAGATTGAAAAATATCCGAATAAACCAGCAGAGCGGAATGATCGTAGACAAGTGCGACAGAAATCCTTGCCCAGTAAATTTCATTCGTACAATCATTGCCATGTACCGCAGAGATTAAATCTGCATCATATACCTGTTCCGGACAGGCAATAAACTCAATTTATCTTTATCGACTGTAAACTGTGCCGTGCTAAAACCTTATCATCCCAAGCTGACGGTGACGCAGTGGGGTTGCTTATAAATACACGTGTACGTAATACGGTCTGTAAGGGTATCAAATAAATTGTAAACCTTACACCCTGTGGATAAGGTTATATTGTACATACCCGATTACATTCACGCGTTTAAAAAAAAATCTTTTCCTGCTCTGTAATATCGGTAGAAAAAATAATATTCTGGGTACTTTAAAACCACATCCGACGAATCCTGCGATATATTTCCGGTCACTGGTTATCTGGAGGAACTGGAGGAACTGGTTCGACCGCAGATGGGTGTGGATTTATATTTTAATTTAAATTTTTTCCCTCTTTTTTCACCAGCAGTCGAGCGGTGTCTTTGTTATACGCCTGATATGCACGGTGCGATTCATTGACCTGTTATAACCGAGTATCGGATGAAACGGGAATCAATTACCGTTGAACGGCAAGCGAGGTGTGTCGGTTCACGATTCGAAAAATAGATGTGAAAAATGAACGCTGTCTAGCCAGCCAGTCGGTTTCAGACGGATGGAAAAGTGTTTGTTTGAGGTTCTCAAGCCGGAGCATCTGTTTCGCATCAATTTGATAGTTCTGTGTTGCTTTGTTTCCTATGAAAGCACCGAGGGGAAAAGCTAGATTCGTTTGGATTCGGGTTACAGTAATTATCGTCGAACAAAAATAGTACATCGTGCAACGAGTGGGCAAAAGTCACGATTCCTAATCAGTGCGGATATCTTACCAACTCGGAATTTTTCACAGTAAAGATGTAGAATTACGCGATTTCGGCCGCCTGCCGAACATTAACAAAATACGCCATTTCCCGAAGCAAATACTCGTACAGTGGGTAAAAACAGTTTTTTCACTCTAGTGAAAAAATTGTTTGCTATTTCCCAACGCTCACGTCATTCGTTGTTTTTATTGCGCATGCTATACCCAAACATTATACCGCACGCAATGAGCATGGGTGAAAGTGACAAGAAGCGAACTACGTTGGCAGACCGGAATATCCGTATCCCCTTCATAATTTCTATATTCTCCTCCGGATAAATGAAAACGCTGTTTCGAACTCTCGAGGCTGCGGGGTGCGTGCAGGTATTCTCGCATTATTTTCTCCTCGGCATCTCTCCTCTGCTACTCCTGCTTCTTCTCGCAGGCGTGTAGTTATAACGCACAAACGTAAATATAGATTCGTCCAGAGGACCCCGTTTCGTTCGTTGGCTCACAGTTTGTTCGTTTGTTAAGTCGAGGCTGCGCTTTCGCCCCGGCTTCACCCGGTTCTGCAGCACTTACCAACATCACACGCCCGCTTAATTATAGACTATCGAAGACGTTAGCCGCAGAGGTTCAAGTGGCCATAAAGAGGGAACCGGGCCCCGCTCCTCTCTCCTCTCTCCTCTCTCTCTCTTTCTCGTTCCCTCTGCTCTCCAGACCCGAACTCGGAGAGAGTTGAATTCGTGATTGCGGGGTATCTTGACCGGAGAACCAAATTGAGCTAACTAGCAAATGGAACCAATAATACCCATCGAGTTGAGCTCCTAGTACCCCAATCTCGAGAGTGCGTTGAGATTCGGGGGGGCCTCTGATCCGGGCTTTTGATCATGGAATCAAATCCGTCAGACCTCAAACTACGCAGTTATACGTTGTACGGTTTATTGGGACAAACAAAAAATACCTTTCATTTTTTCTTCTTCTTTTTCTTCTTCTTCTTCTTCTTTTTCTTCTTCTTCTTATCAAGGATTTGCTAAGTCTCAGGAACAATTTGTTTTGATAATTCTGTTGCAGGTCGCAACGAGTTAATAGCTCGGTACATAAAACTGCGAACGGGAAAGACGAGAACGAGGAAACAGGTCTCGTCACACATCCAGGTACTCGCCAGGCGAAAACTACGGGAAATTCAGGCAAAGCTCAAAGTGGTAAGTTTTCCTCTGTCTCTCTCTGTCTCGCCCTCTCGCCCTCTCGCCCTCTCTGTCTTTCACCTTCCCTTCTATACTTTTTCTGTACTTCAAGAATTGCGATATTTCGTCTCGCATTACGTCAAGTTGCCATAGTACAGGTAATTGTTATACGTAAAACTGACGGAACGTTATCATAATTTTCAATGTCACGTATATTCGTAATAAATTACAACGAAAAAATAAAAAATAAAAACGTACAACATTAAGAAACTTGGTTATTTCTCGAACGAATACGAGTAATAATTTTTTCAACACTTTCTTTTTTTTTTTCATTGTTGATCAATCCGCCGTTTCTATCGACGCTCCGGCACGTATCTAGTTTAGCATGTAACAAATCTTTGGATAATCCTCGCGCGTAAAAAATTAACTAGCGATGTTTAATCAACAGATTTGAGTTATTAAAACATTTTGCGAATAATTCAGCGCACGGTTGATAAATCAAAAAAGCTCTTTTATTCGACGCATTCGGTTATATACCGCCAGAGTTTATCACTGTTTATTGGTCGCGTAAATTCGTGCCCGCACACACATTTGTCCGTACGTACAAACAGATGCGCGTGCAATTCCGCGTTGCGAAATGCCTGAATATTCGATCGTTACGCGGTTGTTGTTCCATCGAGGGAAAAACGGCTTTAGGGAAATGTATAGAACGTCTACGGGGCTCGTATTGTACACACGTCCGTATATCTACAACCACGGAACTATCGTCTGCCGTGTATTTTGTGGGTTAAATCGGTGATATTGCACTGCCGACGGCTCGGCCGGCGCGTTGCAAGCTGCACAAGGGATATTATTGCTCACAATTTTACCGCGTTCGAACCGAACCAGATTTAATTGCGAACATATCAGGCCGTGCTGCCGGCAGCGTACCCGCTACTCTAGTAAATCATTTTGCAAATAAAATCAACCGTGCGCAATTATAAACGTAGCTGCATCGTGAATCGACGAGTCGATTATGGACTACCTATTTTTCATTTTCTCAATTGTAACCATATTAGTACATAATATTCATTTACTGCAACCGTTTTATATTATTTGTCATTTCAAAGGAATCGAAATTTTATCAAACAATTGTAAGTTATAAAACCACAATCATTGGATATATATATCCGCAGGAAAAAAACCTTCGTTATTGGCTTATGAAAATATATTATTCACTCTCATTTTTTTTTTTTTTTTTCGTATCACTATCACCGTTACCACAGGATCCCCATTGTTCACGGTGTATGCACACCGATCAATATTCCGCGTTTTCAAAAGTTAATTAATACTCGATGAATAGTGAGGTTTCGGATTTGGAAAACGTTCAATTCCCTCCCGATTTAATTGGTCGCTGCTCATCTGTACTCCGTTATGTACGGGAATATCGAGTTTATGCAAGTAGTGAGAAAAATAGAACGAAAAATATTCAAGTGACGTTTGTTGTTGTTGTTGTTATTATTATTAATTTTTATTTTTTTATTTTAGTAGCACGCTGCTCGCTTATATCCTCAGTCAATTGTATTTTCAACAGTGGTTCCAATTTATTCTTTTAACCGTCGTTTTCTCGCCGTATCTCTTACACTGAGAAAAGTGTTTATTTACCGTTAAAAAACGTATATTTGGATATGGCGAAACAAATGTTTTGTTATTATTATGAAATTTTAGTTGAGTCAAATAATGTTCGTTGGAAATTCGTTAACAGTTGACGAATAATGCTTGGCTGAAGTAAAATTTAATAATACTAACTAAAAATTTGTTTCACCATATCCAAATATACGTTTGTTAACGGTAAATAAACTCTTTTCTCGGTGTATATATTATATTGTACGAATCGTCACGTTGCCACGAATATTGACGCCGGAATCCAGCGGGAGGGAATGAGGAAGAACGTGACGTTTTTGTTGGAAGTATAACCGTAATTGAAAACTCTTCGGATCCCCGTAACTGCGGAACGATGAAATAAAGCTGAATCCTTCGAGTATCCTACCCTTTATCATCGGCGTGATTTCACCGTTGAATTTTTCGCAAGCCGTGGAAATTCGAAGCTTCTCATTCGCCCAAGTTAACCGATAGTTTTAGACAACATCGTAGAAATGATGAAAGTCCAGCAACCCGAAACGCGAACCTTACGATTAATTATAGAGGAAAACTGTTTGAATATAATTCTTGTAATTCGCTTGGTCGATTGTGCAATTATTAATTTTTCGATCGAAAACAAGCATTTCGATGCTTGCGTAGGTAAAAAATAATGCAGGTTTTACGAGGAGTCGATGCCACGGATTTTTGGTCGATAATACCGTATTTGACAATTTGATAGGATCATGCTGCGAAGGAGAAGGCATTGCAGACAATGTCGAGCATGTCCAGTGCGCAGATAGTGTCGGCTGGATCAGCGATACACAACAAGATGCCCCCCGCCCTTGTGGGGCCCTTAGCCCTCCACACTTCCACCCCCGTCTCCTATCCCGGAGCGGTAAGTCCCACGAGGAAAAACCCTGGGTGATGATTATGATTATGATGATGATGATGATGAGATGATTATGCCACTGCCAAAGAGACGCCGCGGCTTAACGCTCGCTGTTTTACTATTCACACGCACACACACGCTGGCACGCATTTCTAAGACGACGAGGCATACTTTACACGGATTCGATAACAAATACAAAAAAAAAAAATTCCCAACATCTAATTATTCGATTAATTTTGCGCTGTAATAATTTTTTTTCTAATTTTACAATCTTTGCTTATAAACATGTGCTACAAAATTATATTTCACATCGTACCTCGTCTTCTTAGGATGATTATAATAATAATAATAATAACAACTTTATACAACGTTACAACTTCCATTTTGCCGTGAGATTGTAATATACTTACTAGAATTTGCTCTTCTTTTTTTTTTTTTCATCCTAAATACGTTTTTCGTTACATTCATCATACCATACATAAAATTGATTTTATTTCCATTTCACTGAATTATAACTTATGGATCGTTGAGATATTACATGGTGCGGATTTAGTAATTACACACGCACACACACACATACACACATGATGTATCAATAATTTTTTACCGTTTTTATGTACATACGTAATTCAATGTTTGAGCCATGCAGATGTGGTTAAGATCTTGAATTTTGACATTTCATTGCGGAGACATTCACGTACCGTATCACGAAACATCAATTAACCCAATTAACGGTGTGCTGCGATAATCGGCCATATGTTTATCGACCATTTCGCCGTAAAATTCGCCTAGTTATACCAGCTCATTTTCAGCCGAACTAATTCCGTTTATATACGAATATCATAACCATACGCTCCCTTGGGGGCGCCCTTGTTGTGTATTGTTGAACTGTGTCCGTTATCAAACATCGTCAATGTGGCTTACGTGATATTATTTTCGTTTCTTTTTTAATCGTTATTATTTCACGTCTATATACCTACTTGTGTTCGTTTAACTACGTTTCTAAATCGAACTGATATCTCAAACTGTTTCTCAACTTAATTGCATCCACAACTGTCCTGGTTAACAATACGATTCGCCCATTTTTTGCTTACTTAAATTTTTATTTTCCACTTTGTTCTTTTCCATTTAACTTAGAAGTTCTCTTATCGTCGAGATATACAGGTTTTAAACGGAAAGACATGTTTTGCTTTATATCTAATATATAACATATATTATTTAATTAAATTGAAGTTGAAAAATCGTCGTATGTGTATCTAATTATTACTACAAATTTATTATAATGTGTATATCACGGATGTAATATATGTATATGTATATATTGATGTAATTTTAACCCGTCGTTGTTTAACCGTTGCAGCAATTCTGGCAGCCTGGTTTGCAACCAGGAACATCCCAGGATGTCAAACCCTTCCCGCAACCGGCTTATACCGGAAAACCGGCAACTGCGGTTTCCAGTGGGGACATGGTTCAGGCACCACCCCCACCGCCCTGGGAGGGCAGAGCCATCGCCACGCACAAACTTAGGCTTGTAGAATTTTCGGCCTTCATGGAGCAGCAGAGAGAACCAGACACCGTGAGTTCTTGCTATGCGTACACAAACAAAAAAAAAACAAAAAAAAAAAATTATAAAACCTTTAGTATAACATTGAGTCTGTCATTTCGTTAATTTATTTATTAATATTATTGCAGTATCACAAACACCTATTCGTCCACATAGGGGGCTCCGCCACCTATGCCGATCCGCTGCTGGAAGCGGTAGACGTCCGACAAATATACGACAAGTTTCCGGAGAAAAAGGGAGGCCTCAAAGAGTTGTATGACAAGGGACCTCAGGCGGCCTTTTTCCTTGTTAAATTCTGGGCAGACCTCAACACCAATATTCAAGACGAAGCGAGGGCTTTCTACGGTGTCACGAGCCAGTAAGAAACTCCATTCATTGTCAGACATTGAATTCATTAAATTCTCAAGTTGTCGAGAAAATATTTGCCATCTTATTTATTTATTTTTTTTTATTCCAGGTATGAAAGTAACGAAAACATGACGATAACATGTTCCACGAAGGTTTGTTCCTTTGGTAAACAAGTAGTAGAAAAGGTGGAGACGGAATATGCTAGGTTTGAGAATGGAAGGTTTGTGTACCGCATTCATCGCTCCCCCATGTGCGAGTACATGATCAATTTCATCCATAAGCTTAAACACCTACCTGAAAAATACATGATGAACAGTGTGCTTGAAAACTTCACTATACTTCAGGTAAATATCATCATTTGTGCAATTACTGCAGTCCATTACACAGTTGAAAAAAAAGTGTGTAAAGATAGAGGAATCAAGAATACATAATGAAAAATAGAAACTATCACGGTCTCCAATGCATCGAGTCATTTAGAAGTTTGAAATACCAACCCTGCGAATCGGCATCCCAAGCAGATAGGGTTTTCACTCCTGTTTCATCAAATTTTATTCGCCGTGCAATGGACTCGCAACTGATGTGTATGCTTGTTATTTCAATTCCAGGTTGTAACGAATAGAGACACACAGGAGACGTTACTTTGTACAGCGTATGTATTTGAAGTGTCAACGTCCGAGCATGGCGCGCAGCATCACATATACAGACTTGTCCAGGATTAGTCTGTTTTTTTATCTGCTCGTCACGCAGCCATCCACCCCCATCAGTGCCTACACCCACTACTCATCCACACAAACATACATATAATAACACACATTCAATTTAAGGGGTCTCTAAAAGAGGATGTTTTGGTCAACGAGTTACGAAGAGTTTACCTGGCCAAGCGTATACACAAACTTTTAAAGCGGTGTTGTTGTTTTCTGAAATTATGTTCGATTTTTACCCGCCACAAATACGCGGGCAACTGTTCGACAACGTCGAAGGATTTGATGAGTTGAAATTACGTTTCATGCTCTATTCAATGTTCCATTTTTCTCTTCTTTCTGTTGGTCAAGCAACGCGCTTTACAATTCGTTGGTTCCTGTATATTGCACTAAATTCAGTGATATTTCCAAGCTTAGTAATTCTTGTGCAATATGTTCGGATGTTTAATTTGATATCCCTTATTGTAAATCACATCTTTCAAACTCAATGGTCATACTTTAGTAATTTGATAGAGAATATTTCAACGACACTTGATGTTATTGAAAATATTTACTCTAAAAAGTTTTTCAACGAAATTATATATTTTTTCTCGACATGTTATGTCGCGTTCTTAATCGGCTTGGTTATTTCGCATACAGTTTGAAAACATCCTCGAAGCTTAGAAACTCCATAATAGAACACAAATGCACCCAGAGACATAGAAGCGTACTAGCCAGCCCGAGCTCGTGGTTAGTTCAAATTTCCAGTTTGCAGTAAACCATGATGTTTTAACTTTATTTTTCTAAAAAAATGTTATGTATATGTGCAAATTTCGACATGGTAAGTTTGAAATAGCATGAAGTAACAGCCATTATACAACACTGTTCATTATTCGCTTGCAATGAAAGGTCCAAAGAGTAACAGGCTAATAGTAACGTGCAATAATCATTATCGCTAATAAACTAGTGACAAAAAGAAAGAAAATCATAGAGCGAAAGGTTACTAACATTTTTACGAAACATGAACAACTTCAAAAACATAGTGAATCCAATTTCTCAGAAAGACCTATAACATGTGTATCTGGTATTTCGTTGATCAAATTCTTAACAGCAAGTGAAAAAATGGAAAAGAAATATATGTATATGACAATAAATGATGATGGTATAGAGAACATGTCGTACTGGAATTTGGAGCAAACAAAAAACTTAGATATCGGAGTGGCGCAGTACCAACTTTACTTAGTATTATAGTTTTATTATTGAACTAGCTAATAGGAGATCAGACAAGACATCCACACGCAAATAACATATTATATTATTACGAATAATAGTGTATGTTGCTGAATGAAATATTATGACGATGTTTGCGATTTGCATTGTTGTAAATGGTCATGTATAAAGCTATCAAAGTGATTTTAAGTTTTAATGGGAACGAAAGCTAAAGGGATGCCATTACAAATTTATAAAACTTCTGATTTTTATAATTCTTTTTAATAGCGGAAGGAAAAGAAAGAGAAATAAAGTACTTTTGCACATTTTTATTACACTCTATACAGATTGTTTTTAAACTAATACAACTTATACTGAGAGCTTTTTTGGAGCTCCTTTATTTTTTGAGCATCTAGAGAGATGCTTATTTTGCTTTTTTTTTTTTTAGTGAAGATTTATTGATTTTTGAAAGTGCACACAGTCTTTTTCAACAATACCTGTGCAATGCTACCCTTTTCTTTTTGGCAGCAACACGTAGAATAGAAATGTGTTCGTACTTGTTATAATCAGTCTACATGATATTTCTAAGCTCCTTTTTTTCTGTAGTTTAAACACGGTTACTTTCTTACTTTAGCGTACTGTTTTCGTTTTTAACTTTATACTACATTTACAAAGCAATATTTTCTTAATACACACCCACCTGTTTTCCAGTTCTTAACATGATTTTGATTCGGCAAGTTTCAGATTTTTTCAAGTCCAGGGTTTATTTAGGTCACCGTTATTCCAATGCATTTTTCAAAACCTAAGACAAAGTAAAATATTAAAAATATATGCCGCGTTTGTCCATTGAATTGTTTTGTACTTAATCTTTGCTGCGTAATTGTTGACGAAAAGTACTTCCAAACATCAGATCAATTACAAAGAATGCTTTGTACCATATCTTGTAACAGTACTGTAGTATTTAAGTATTTATCGCGTAAACCCTGGTAATTTTTAATGGAAATACTGCACAACATTTATTGTTAACACGATTTTATACGAAGCCAGTAATCCACACTTTCGGATGTCAAAGTATTTCGGTGAAAAAAGATGTATTAAAAATTTTTTTACTTGTTCTACTTAAACACAGTATATTTCGGTTTGTTGTTTATCCTCACATAGAACTTGCCTATCAGCAACAAATTTACACACAACCGATAAAAACACAGATTTATTTTAAGAATACATTACTATTAATTACCGTATCGTTACTTTAATTATTATAACGAAACAAGTGGCAATGTATTTTGATCTCTCTTTTAGTCAGAAATATGTTTTTCTTTGGTGTTATTTTTTTTTATTTTTTCTTTCGTGTTTTCTTGGTGAAAAACAAATTCGCTATATAGCTGATCAATGAGGAAGGAATTTTAATTGAAGAAAAAGAAAATTATGTATTTTTATGTTTATTTGTACTTGCAAATTGGCAGCTTCAGTACTTCTTAGTTATTGTTATTTTTATAGTAATTAATTGTAAAGCAAAAAAGTTTTTGTCGCTATCAGATGAAATATGGTGTAGCAAATTTTAGATTTTTATTCTAAGGCTAAAACGATTTTACATATATGAAATTTTTTATTCATACCACGCAATATTAACGAGTGATGTTCAAATAAATTTTTTTTAATTATGTGTGTTTTTTGTGCGGAACAAAAATTTGAATTGAGCATAAAAAAAAAGAAGTACCGGCACTAATATTATTAACATTAATGATTTTAAAGTAAGCGAATTACATTTATAAGAAAAGATTATGAAAATATATATTTATCTATGTCTTCTGTGAAGATAGAAAATAGTACTCTCTCACTCTATATTGATGATATCGAAAATCAGTAACCAGCAAAGATACAAAATATGGCAGAGTAACAATAATTGAAAATCAGTTCACACTGTATACATTAACACATCTTATAGCATGTTCAGATTTGTGAAGTAACTTGTATATATTTACACGGACTCCATCAAAAATTCACGATTCAACGATTATGTGACTTAGTTTTTTGATCTGTAGAATCGAACTACTCGTTTTTTCTCTATGTTTATCTGTAATTTTTACGGAAAAGCGTACTGTTCTGCAGTGGAAAAATCATTATAACACACCTGAAGTAAAGTTTTAATATGTCCATATCTGGAACTGCCATATCAATGAATTGAGCTTGATCATAATGAAACAGATAAGAACAAAAATTGAAAAATGGAGATGAAGAAAATCTACCTGTATATTATATTATCATAAATGAAACGAAATGAGGATCAAAGTAGTTGACTTAACAAGTAAATGAAAATAAATGAAATATATCATTAAATTAGAGGTTTAAAATTATAATAGAACTCAGTATATGTACAGTATTTGAAAAAAACATGTTTATAATTTGTATGGAAAAATAAATAATTGATACAAAACAAACTGCGGTTTTAAACCAATGAATATTAAAAACACAAACTTTAGCCTTTCTGATACCCTCGGTATTGTACAATGTTTAACAAATTATCTTTTCTTAATATCTATTTAAACGCCGAAGTGATAAATTCTTTTGTGATAATATTTCGAACTTATAGTGAGTATTTAAAAATAACGTGGAAAATAATATTATCAACAAAAAAAAAAAAAATGAGTCGCGAATAAACGTTTCCCATGGGTAGATATTTTTTTAATGAATTTATTTCGCGTCGTTGATGACTTTGACCAATCGTGCGAAAACTTTAGGGCTACTCAAATTCGGAAATTTTTCAATTTACCAATAAACAAATTTGTAAACCCCGACTTTACCTTGCTATCTTAAGCTATAGGATTTATTATAAACACGTAAAAAAATATACACTTCAGTTCTGAGAAGTTGATATAATTACACTTTTAATTTAATTAATTTTACAGAGGAATAATACGTAATAACTGTTCTTTATTTGCGGAATAATGAGTGTGTTCTTTATAAATCAAGACATGAGCATTAAAATCATTAGTGGTGGGCTCCTCGACAGAAATGTGTATCCGTGCTTGACATGATAAATTTTTGTAATTCACAAGTGGATCTTGAGATCCGTTAATCCCACAAAGCCATGTACGATGTAAAATATACCTATAATAGAATTATTCGGTTTTTGTTAGTGTTGGAACAAGAACGTACTTGGTAGTTTATTTTCAATATGTGAACAAAACCTGTCAAAAATTTACCTTCCCTGTTTGGTGTCTCTCCACACCTTATAATTTGCACAGTCAAACTGTGAAAATGCTTTTACAAAACTGTCTGCTTCGTCTGCGTTTGCTATAGTAGCTTTCAATACTGCAAGTCTTCTATTAACATAGCAAAATTTCACTTTGTAACCATTTGCAGTGATGAAATTTGTAAAGTATCGCGTGTAGAGATCCTATGTGAGAAAGGTATAAAAAGGTATTAATTTATGCATCCACGATATCAAAATACATGTTCAGCAATGAAATTATTCACAAATCAAAGGCCTGTGGTAAATGGTAGAAGTTTACTTACATTGCATAAATTTATAGTTGGTGATCGAATAGTTTCCGCTGTTTCTCTTGTTTCCACAGGCTCAGATATCTCTTTTTCGGCTTGTATATTATCCAACGTATCAGATGCGTATCCATCGGTAGACAATACCGTAGAATCTTTTTCTGTTAATACAGCTTTGTTGTTTCCAACACGATGTGTGTTTTGCAATGTAGTTCGCAGAACTTGGTATGTTAATTGGACAGTTTTCCCACCTTCTATATTTTGTTGATCAGTTTCCGGTTGTTTTTTACAATTTGAAAGCTTTCCGTTTCGTTTCAAGATTCTCGGTATATTTTTTTCGCCTTTCGTCTTGACTAAGCTTTTAGACGTATCTTTAGTATGATTGTTTCTAGCAATATTGTCCTTTTTGGCCTTGCAAACCTCAGGTATCTGATCTGCAATACGACGTTTTAAATTTGGCAATGTTTTTGATCCCGTAGAATTTTTAGATTTTGTTTTGCGTATCATCGGTTCATGTGCTTTGTCCTTCATTGGATTTTGACGTCGTGGTCTGAGTTTTCGTTTTGTACTTATAATGTTTTTCCGAGGGGATTGATTCACTGAACATTCTGAAGTGCATTCTATTATTTCCGTATCTGAATTCTTGTCACCCTGTTCAGTACCAGAAATTGTTCGAGTCAATGCAGAAACTCTTCTAGGACGTCGAGCCTTGCGTTTTGTGCATTTTGATTCAGTCGTGGTTGAATTTTTGGGTCGCTTCTTTTTCGGACGTGCCAAAGAATCGGAAGAATGTTGAATTTGAACTTGTGAATTTTTTGAACTTCTGGTACATCTGCTTCTAGTTCTTGCACTTATACATTCTTGAGATTCTATTTTTCTTTTAGCAGAACTTTGAAGAGCCCGTGTTGCTCTTCTCTTTTTGTTCGAAAGAGTTCGACAAGAATCCTGATGTCCAGACTTTTTTTTTCTTGCTTTTGATATCACAGTTGGACGGGTTCTGCAGATTTCTGGGTCCATTATTTCTAGTTTCACAACAGGCTGTGAAATTAGATTTCTGGGGCATTCTAATCTTTGGTTCTTTTTAACGCTGTATGTATAGGAGGAATATTGACTCTTGGCTGCTTCAGTACTGTTATCCAAGTGCTTACCATCAGAAGCATGTGCTTTATCACATTTACAAGAACATTTTTCAACTGCATCGCAGGCAGTACCGATATGTGTTCCGTATACAAAATTTTCACTGCACTTGCAATTCAAAGATAAGTTCATACTTCCTAACCCTTCAGGGATTATTATTTCCTTAGTTTCATCAATGTCCATTTCATCTTCAAAATTGTTCATTTCACTTTCAAAATTGTCCATTTCCGACTTCAAACCGTTGGTTTCGTTCGCACCATAAGTTTCATACATTGGTAGCGTAACCTTGCGAGCAGTATCATATTGTTCACAGTAGTTAGCATCACAAGATTCCGTTTTTATGTGCACCTCATTTTGTATACTGCATTCACAATTTGGTTGCTCGATTTTCAAGTCATCATTGAAAGTAGGTGTTGGTAGTGGTGACACATTTTTCCTCATTGGAGACATATCATGAAAATCAAGAAATTTCTCATCTTCCAGATAAGGCACATCGGATACTGTAGTTTGTTTTTGCAAAGATTGAGAATGGTTAATATTGCTTTTTATATCAGAGTTCAAAGATTCAAGGGACTTGGTGAATACAGTTTTTATTGAAAATGCATCTGTATCAGTTTTTGAAGGATATGCCTGTTTTTGGCTTACGATATTATTCTGTGTATTGGCTGTGACTATATTGATATTTCGTTCCTTGAGAAATTTACCAATACCTGTTAGCTGAGATATGTACATAAAGCAATTTTTTTTGTTCAAAAATTCCTTCAACAAGGTAATGAAAAGTTCATTTTGTTCTAGATATGTCTCGCTAGTGTCTGATTGATCATATGAATTTTTATTACTCCACATTTCTTTCAACAACATAAAATGAAGCATGTCAACGTTAGAATCTTCAGCTTCATCATCAGATTCTACTTTAATTTTAATAGTAGGTGCTGCTGTACAGTCCCTTGTGAAATCATCGCTACTTTGAGTTGAATCAATTACAGTCTCCAATTTTATTTCTGTGCATCCAGCTATTGAATTCGCAAACTGCAGTTCAAAGGTTGGATCTTTATTGTTCGATTTTTCCAACAAACTTTGCGGTTTTAATATTCCTAAATCGTTCTTTACATTTGTTTCCAACACATCTTTCATATCTGCTATTGGCAAACCTATTGTACAAGATCTTTCAATACTCTTAGACTTGTTTGATACCTTTGTATAGTTCGAATCTTCAAAAGCTCTCATCCTAACAGAATCTACGGAAACTTTCTGAATATTTAGCCTTCTCAAATTTCGAAATGCCGATGACTTTCTGATCGTTCGCATACCGTTATGTTTTCGAAGTACAGAAGCATTTCTCATACATAACATCGGAAAGTTCTTTGCTTTCAACAAGGGCATAGTTGTGCTTCTTGTGTAACGACGAAAACTTTTATGTGAGGTACATCTACTTCTACTTGTTATCATGCAACTCTCTCGTTGCTTCTTTGTTGTTTTAAGAGAGTCGATCACATTCTTTTTGACTGGAAATGAAGTGTTCAAGTTCAAAGACGCTCTGCCCACTTCCATTTGCATTTTGCTATCGGTACTTTGAACCTTATTTTCACAGGAAGAATGGAGCTGAGAAAGGTTAGTGGTTTGTAGGGACATTTTTTCATAAAAAAAATGCGTTGTGGCACAATTATTTCTGGAATCGGGAATATTTTCGGCATTTGGATTTTTCAACCATTTCAGGATCTCAGGCGTTCTATTAAATGAAAGTAGCTCTTTTTTTTTATTTCTACTGACACTTTCAGAATCTTTAGTGCTTGAAGTTACCATTTGTTTAGTCTCTTTATCCAAAGTAGATATAGACGTGGTATATGTTTCATTGAAGTTTTGATTGTGGTCCAATACTGTCGTACTCATTGACCCCAATTCATCTATTGCTAAATTTTGACTAGTGGAATTCTTGACATGAACAGGTAATTGATCATTGATTTCTGACGAATTTTGTTTCTGACATTCCCCAAAAGTTGATTGGTCATCCGAGTCAAAATTTTGACAATATGCAATCGGTTGCCAAGTTTTATCCTCCTGTTCGAATTTATTTGTGTCAAGCATATCACGATTTTCCATCAGAAAAGTGACTATAGAATCATCATCTCCATGCTCATCATCCGACGCATCAAGTAATATTACATATTTCTTATTCGCGAAATTTAAATTTGATTCGATGTCTGTTTGATGATGATTTTCGTTGGTGTCGGTAATATTACCTGTCTTCAGTTGATGATTATTGCTAAAGTCATTCCATTTTGATTCAAAATTGATCTTCATATTCCTGGTTTCGGTGTTATGCCAATTCTTGCTAGAACCTTTATCAAGTTCTTGCTGCAAACTGTCTAAACTGTCGTTTGCATCATCTTCAATCATTTCTAAGGTTTCGTAACTAGTAGAAGATAGGGAGTGATTAGAATGATAACGGAAATTCTGACCCTCATGTACTTTTTCAAACAATGTAAATTCATTTTCTTCTTTATCCAATATATCTTGAGTATTAGAAACATTCTGTATATATTCTTCGTTTTCTTCCATTGCTGTAATCGCTAACAGGCCATCGAAGGCAATATTATCATCAAACTCAACGCTCTGGGCATTGTTTTCCTCTAGCGATGTAGTTGCATCTATGGATTCTAGCGCCACTAGAGTTTTAAATCGGCTTTCAAGATGTTCTGATGGCACAATTCTCGTCACCTTTTCATAAGCGGATGATATCAGTGGTTCATCTATGGCCTGTGGTAAAATCAAGAATTAATTTGAATAGAGTAAGGTTATATCTTATTTAAATAAATAAAAAAGTGAGTACTAGATTAATGAAACTCTGAAAACGGATTTGAACAATAAATATACAATGTTCAAAACTATAGTAAGATAAGTCGTTATAGTAAACACATGCAAATTTTGATATCTATTTTTTGTGATTCATTTTCTATCAGACAACATTTGTCTTAACGCATCGTTCTCATACCTTGTTGAAGGCTGAATCTGCCTGCTTTCCATTGATTGATAAAGCATTCTGAACATCTCCCGTCAATCCAGCGTCAACAGCTCCTTGAAACAGCATGTAATCTACACCTCTGATATCTATGTTCATAGTTGACAATTTCGTAATAACCGTCTCCCTGTAATAGATGTTTACTCATAAGTTTACAGGTAGTATCCAATGATGAATTTCTGCAAAGCAGCGACAACTGCTGCTCAGAACTAACCTAAATCAGATGCCAAAAAGACTGTATAATTGAAATTGGCTTTGAGTGAGATAGTTTGGCGAAGAGTATAATTAATGTATGAACTAATGTAATTTATGAACGCGTTAAATAATAATGACTAGGTAACTGTTCCGGACACAGAATGTCAAAGATTTGTTCTCATTGTTTTTAATAATTATCCTCAGATACGAGTGCATGGAGACTACACAAGAAGCACGAACTCTATTTAAATAAATAGCTGCCTGTAAAAAGATGGCGCTAGTGTTCCTTATGCATCGAAGACTGCAGGGACTTTCAACGAATCACATTGCAAGATCATCGATTAATCGACCTTGAGCATCCCTGTAACCAATGACACATCGTTACACGGGGAACACTAGCGACGCTAATGGTATAAAAAATAAACCGAAAGTGAACGATTGACTAGTTTTGTCGATTAACATATTTGAATTCGGCTCCTTGTTGAGTCTCTATGTACGAATGCATTACGTTTGCGTACACAACAATAATCTATACTATACTTATAGGTCAGTGGGGTCAGTGGATAGTGAATAACATTGTGTGCGTTCTACTTTGGATCGCGGACCTGATGCTCTGGATAAAGGATCGTGCTGCCCAGCGCGGCGCAATATAAAACTATTATATACTCCATACCATTTTAAAACAACGGGGCTAACCCCTTTGGATTTTTCCTGTAAATTTGACCGATTTTGAGAAAGGCTGGGATCGATTCCTTGATGCATTGTATTGACGTAATTTTGCGTAACAAATTGATTGCGCGCAGCCCGAGAACGCTGCGAGCAACGGGTCAGGAGTTTCAGCCGAAGAACTGAGAAATATCTTTGTATTTCTCCAACTGTTGGTCTAGCGCTGTTCTTTATATGTCTTTGCATTTTCAAGATTGCAATTAGTCCAATTATAATCGTAGGAATTAATTCCAAGTAACGAAATTTCGCAGTGCAAAAATCGCAATAAAAGAACGCTAATCCTTTTGAACGACGGATCAAAAGTTGCGGCCCAAACACGATATTTGCCCAAGATTTTGATAAAGGTAGCGAAAAAACATCAAGACTTCAGAGCTAACAAGTTTCGGCTGTTTATTCAATATGCCTTAATTCTAGTACAAGTGGTCAGGTGTCAGTGAGGAGTGATTTAACAAGTTGCCACATAGTCTGAAAGTAGAGACAAAAAGAAATGTAGAAGTATGACAAGTCATATTATTTCTTTACGACATTAAATATTTTATGAATAACGGATGATTTCTGTTTGTTATAACAAAAAAAGAAGTGTGCTATACACATTATCTGAAGCAGAGATAGTGATACGTAAAAATAGGCATTGTCGTAGTTGGTAACTAAGTAAGTTCCGGCTTGAATACTACGCACAATACGATATTTTATGTGTGATACGAATTGCTTATTATTTTATGTACGTTGGTTTAAAATAAATAAATGATCAGAAATTCCGTCATTTTATCTATACGTGATGATAAGTTAGTCCAGCGGAAAGATGAACGTCTCCGACAAAATCCTCAGGATGCTATTAGTCTGCGACAAGGCCTACGAAAAGAATCTGAAAGAGAGCACATTTGCTTGAAGTAGTGGAGCCAATAATTAATCAGGAATGAGTCGTGAAAATCAGATCTGCGATGAAACAGTTTCGGCCCAAAAAAAGTAGGGCTAACCCCGTTGCATTTTTGGCGAATATTTTGGTGATTTTGAAGAGTGCTGGAATAAATTCCGACGTAATTTTACGTAATTTTGCGAGAGGAGTCGATTGGGCGCAGTCCCAATACGCTGCGATCAACGCATCAGAAGTTACAGCCAAAAAACCAGAACCTGAATTTTCGACATTTTTCAGCAGGTGCTTTTTCGCTCGCCATTTCTCTCCTGTTGGTCCTACGCTCTTTTCGCTGCGAGTTCTGAGTTCCTGAGGGTCCAATTGGTCAGATAAGGGTCGTTTAAATCGAATCTGAGACCAAAAGTTTTTTGCCCAAAAAAAAAGTAAGGCTAACCCCTTTGTGTTTTTGGCGAAAATTTTCGCGATTTTCAAAAGTGCTGGAATCAATTAATTGTAGCACTGATCGGATGTAATTTTGCGAGAGAAATCGATTGGGCGCAGTCCCAATACGCTGCGATCAACGCATCAGAAGTTACAGCCAAAAAACCAGAACCTGAATTTTCGACATTTTTCAGCAGGTGCTTTTTCGCTCGCCATTTCTCTCCTGTTGGTCCTACGCTCTTTTCGCTGCGAGTTCTGAGTTCCTGAGGGTCCAATTGGTCAGATAAGGGTCGTTTAAATCGAATCTGAGACCAAAAGTTTTTTGGCCAAAAAAAAAGTAAGGCTAACCCCTTTGTGTTTTTGGCGAAAATTTTCGCGATTTTCAAAAGTGCTGGAATCAATTAATTGTAGCACTGATCGGATGTAATTTTGCGAGAGAAATCGATTGGGCGCAGTCCCAATACGCTGCGATCAACGCATCAGAAGTTACAGCCAAAAAACCAGAACCTGAATTTTCGACATTTTTCAGCAGGTGCTTTTTCGCTCGCCATTTCTCTCCTGTTGGTCCTACGCTCTTTTCGCTGCGAGTTCTGAGTTCCTGAGGGTCCAATTGGTCAGATAAGGGTCGTTTAAATCGAATCTGAGACCAAAAGTTTTTTGCCCAAAAAAAAAGTAAGGCTAACCCCTTTGTGTTTTTGGCGAAAATTTTCGCGATTTTCAAAAGTGCTGGAATCAATTAATTGTAGCACTGATCGGATGTAATTTTGCGAGAGAAATCGATTGGGCGCAGTCCCAATACGCTGCGATCAACGCATCAGAAGTTACAGCCAAAAAACCAGAATCTGAATTTTCGACATTTTTCAGCAGGTGCTTTTTCGCTCGCCATTTCTCTCCTGTTGGTCCTACGCTCTTTTCGCTGCGAGTTCTGAGTTCCTGAGGGTCCAATTGGTCAGATAAGGGTCGTTTAAATCGAATCTGAGACCAAAAGTTTTTTGCCCAAAAAAAAAGTAAGGCTAACCCCTTTGTGTTTTTGGCGAAAATTTTCGCGATTTTCAAAAGTGCTGGAATCAATTAATTGTAGCACTGATCGGATGTAATTTTGCGAGAGAAATCGATTGGGCGCAGTCCCAATACGCTGCGATCAACGCATCAGAAGTTACAGCCAAAAAACCAGAACCTGAATTTTCGACATTTTTCAGCAGGTGCTTTTTCGCTCGCCATTTCTCTCCTGTTGGTCCTACGCTCTTTTCGCTGCGAGTTCTGAGTTCCTGAGGGTCCAATTGGTCAGATAAGGGTCGTTTAAATCGAATCTGAGACCAAAAGTTTTTTGCCCAAAAAAAAAGTAAGGCTAACCCCTTTGTGTTTTTGGCGAAAATTTTCGCTATTTTCAAAAGTGCTGGAATCAATTAATTGTAGCACTGATCGGATGTAATTTTGCGAGAGAAATCGATTGGGCGCAGTCCCAATACGCTGCGATCAACGCATCAGAAGTTACAGCCAAAAAACCAGAACCTGAATTTTCGACATTTTTCAGCAGGTGCTTTTTCGCTCGCCATTTCTCTCCTGTTGGTCCTACGCTCTTTTCGCTGCGAGTTCTGAGTTCCTGAGGGTCCAATTGGTCAGATAAGGGTCGTTTAAATCGAATCTGAGACCAAAAGTTTTTTGGCCAAAAAAAAAGTAAGGCTAACCCCTTTGTGTTTTTGGCGAAAATTTTCGCGATTTTCAAAAGTGCTGGAATCAATTAATTGTAGCACTGATCGGATGTAATTTTGCGAGAGAAATCGATTGGGCGCAGTCCCAATACGCTGCGATCAACGCATCAGAAGTTACAGCCAAAAAACCAGAACCTGAATTTTCGACATTTTTCAGCAGGTGCTTTTTCGCTCGCCATTTCTCTCCTGTTGGTCCTACGCTCTTTTCGCTGCGAGTTCTGAGTTCCTGAGGGTCCAATTGGTCAGATAAGGGTCGTTTAAATCGAATCTGAGACCAAAAGTTTTTTGCCCAAAAAAAAAGTAAGGCTAACCCCTTTGTGTTTTTGGCGAAAATTTTCGCGATTTTCAAAAGTGCTGGAATCAATTAATTGTAGCACTGATCGGATGTAATTTTGCGAGAGAAATCGATTGGGCGCAGTCCCAATACGCTGCGATCAACGCATCAGAAGTTACAGCCAAAAAACCAGAATCTGAATTTTCGACATTTTTCAGCAGGTGCTTTTTCGCTCGCCATTTCTCTCCTGTTGGTCCTACGCTCTTTTCGCTGCGAGTTCTGAGTTCCTGAGGGTCCAATTGGTCAGATAAGGGTCGTTTAAATCGAATCTGAGACCAAAAGTTTTTTGCCCAAAAAAAAAGTAAGGCTAACCCCTTTGTGTTTTTGGCGAAAATTTTCGCGATTTTCAAAAGTGCTGGAATCAATTAATTGTAGCACTGATCGGATGTAATTTTGCGAGAGAAATCGATTGGGCGCAGTCCCAATACGCTGCGATCAACGCATCAGAAGTTACAGCCAAAAAACCAGAACCTGAATTTTCGACATTTTTCAGCAGGTGCTTTTTCGCTCGCCATTTCTCTCCTGTTGGTCCTACGCTCTTTTCGCTGCGAGTTCTGAGTTCCTGAGGGTCCAATTGGTCAGATAAGGGTCGTTTAAATCGAATCTGAGACCAAAAGTTTTTTGGCCAAAAAAAAAGTAAGGCTAACCCCTTTGTGTTTTTGGCGAAAATTTTCGCGATTTTCAAAAGTGCTGGAATCAATTAATTGTAGCACTGATCGGATGTAATTTTGCGAGAGAAATCGATTGGGCGCAGTCCCAATACGCTGCGATCAACGCATCAGAAGTTACAGCCAAAAAACCAGAACCTGAATTTTCGACATTTTTCAGCAGGTGCTTTTTCGCTCGCCATTTCTCTCCTGTTGGTCCTACGCTCTTTTCGCTGCGAGTTCTGAGTTCCTGAGGGTCCAATTGGTCAGATAAGGGTCGTTTAAATCGAATCTGAGACCAAAAGTTTTTTGCCCAAAAAAAAAGTAAGGCTAACCCCTTTGTGTTTTTGGCGAAAATTTTCGCGATTTTCAAAAGTGCTGGAATCAATTAATTGTAGCACTGATCGGATGTAATTTTGCGAGAGAAATCGATTGGGCGCAGTCCCAATACGCTGCGATCAACGCATCAGAAGTTACAGCCAAAAAACCAGAACCTGAATTTTCGACATTTTTCAGCAGGTGCTTTTTCGCTCGCCATTTCTCTCCTGTTGGTCCTACGCTCTTTTCGCTGCGAGTTCTGAGTTCCTGAGGGTCCAATTGGTCAGATAAGGGTCGTTTAAATCGAATCTGAGACCAAAAGTTTTTTGCCCAAAAAAAAAGTAAGGCTAACCCCTTTGTGTTTTTGGCGAAAATTTTCGCGATTTTCAAAAGTGCTGGAATCAATTAATTGTAGCACTGATCGGATGTAATTTTGCGAGAGAAATCGATTGGGCGCAGTCCCAATACGCTGCGATCAACGCATCAGAAGTTACAGCCAAAAAACCAGAACCTGAATTTTCGACATTTTTCAGCAGGTGCTTTTTCGCTCGCCATTTCTCTCCTGTTGGTCCTACGCTCTTTTCGCTGCGAGTTCTGAGTTCCTGAGGGTCCAATTGGTCAGATAAGGGTCGTTTAAATCGAATCTGAGACCAAAAGTTTTTTGCCCAAAAAAAAAGTAAGGCTAACCCCTTTGTGTTTTTGGCGAAAATTTTCGCGATTTTCAAAAGTGCTGGAATCAATTAATTGTAGCACTGATCGGATGTAATTTTGCGAGAGAAATCGATTGGGCGCAGTCCCAATACGCTGCGATCAACGCATCAGAAGTTACAGCCAAAAAACCAGAACCTGAATTTTCGACATTTTTCAGCAGGTGCTTTTTCGCTCGCCATTTCTCTCCTGTTGGTCCTACGCTCTTTTCGCTGCGAGTTCTGAGTTCCTGAGGGTCCAATTGGTCAGATAAGGGTCGTTTAAATCGAATCTGAGACCAAAAGTTTTTTGCCCAAAAAAAAAGTAAGGCTAACCCCTTTGTGTTTTTGGCGAAAATTTTCGCGATTTTCAAAAGTGCTGGAATCAATTAATTGTAGCACTGATCGGATGTAATTTTGCGAGAGAAATCGATTGGGCGCAGTCCCAATACGCTGCGATCAACGCATCAGAAGTTACAGCCAAAAAACCAGAACCTGAATTTTCGACATTTTTCAGCAGGTGCTTTTTCGCTCGCCATTTCTCTCCTGTTGGTCCTACGCTCTTTTCGCTGCGAGTTCTGAGTTCCTGAGGGTCCAATTGGTCAGATAAGGGTCGTTTAAATCGAATCTGAGACCAAAAGTTTTTTGCCCAAAAAAAAAGTAAGGCTAACCCCTTTGTGTTTTTGGCGAAAATTTTCGCGATTTTCAAAAGTGCTGGAATCAATTAATTGTAGCACTGATCGGATGTAATTTTGCGAGAGAAATCGATTGGGCGCAGTCCCAATACGCTGCGATCAACGCATCAGAAGTTACAGCCAAAAAACCAGAACCTGAATTTTCGACATTTTTCAGCAGGTGCTTTTTCGCTCGCCATTTCTCTCCTGTTGGTCCTACGCTCTTTTCGCTGCGAGTTCTGAGTTCCTGAGGGTCCAATTGGTCAGATAAGGGTCGTTTAAATCGAATCTGAGACCAAAAGTTTTTTGCCCAAAAAAAAAGTAAGGCTAACCCCTTTGTGTTTTTGGCGAAAATTTTCGCGATTTTCAAAAGTGCTGGAATCAATTAATTGTAGCACTGATCGGATGTAATTTTGCGAGAGAAATCGATTGGGCGCAGTCCCAATACGCTGCGATCAACGCATCAGAAGTTACAGCCAAAAAACCAGAACCTGAATTTTCGACATTTTTCAGCAGGTGCTTTTTCGCTCGCCATTTCTCTCCTGTTGGTCCTACGCTCTTTTCGCTGCGAGTTCTGAGTTCCTGAGGGTTCAATTGGTCAGATAAGGGTCGTTTAAATCGAATCTGAGACCAAAAGTTTTTTGCCCAAAAAAAAAGTAAGGCTAACCCCTTTGTGTTTTTGGCGAAAATTTTCGCGATTTTCAAAAGTGCTGGAATCAATTAATTGTAGCACTGATCGGATGTAATTTTGCGAGAGAAATCGATTGGGCGCAGTCCCAATACGCTGCGATCAACGCATCAGAAGTTACAGCCAAAAAACCAGAACCTGAATTTTCGACATTTTTCAGCAGGTGCTTTTTCGCTCGCCATTTCTCTCCTGTTGGTCCTACGCTCTTTTCGCTGCGAGTTCTGAGTTCCTGAGGGTCCAATTGGTCAGATAAGGGTCGTTTAAATCGAATCTGAGACCAAAAGTTTTTTGCCCAAAAAAAAAGTAAGGCTAACCCCTTTTTTTTTTTTTTTTTTTTTTTTTTGATAACGCTGGTAAAAATGCCTTATGCACACCCTGGAGCTTCGCGCAAGAAGCTTCAGGGTAGTGTGGGACTCGCACCCACTAAAAAACCAGCGGCCACTCTGGTACGAGTAGGGGGGACTCCCCGGAACCGCGCGAGGCATAACCTCAGGGATCCCCCCGGCACCTTCGCGGTTACGCGCGGACCTTACTCTAACGCCTATCCAGGAGTTGCGCCTCCCGGCTCCCCCCCGCTACATCCTATGCTCAGTGCCCCCTTGCGAAGGACGACCCTGCCCGCTGGTGGGGCATCTTCTGTCGCCGCTACGACGAGAGCTCCGCTTAACGGAGCTGCCAAGCGTATGGAGACCCCCACTTGGTGCTCGATTTTCGCGATATTGAGCGCCCTGCCCTTGCGGATCCGGGGGAAGATGAATCCGGCGCGACCGTCACATCCGCCGTCCCCGGGCCGGGGGCCGAAGAGAGAGAGGCAGAAGAAGAAGAAGAAGAAGAGGGGGCATGGCCGGAATGACCCTATCGTCACCCTACCGCCTAACGTCTCACCTATCCTGGCACCAAATTCCAAGTTGCCCTGCACCCCTCCTCTCCCCTCCACCCCCGAACCGCGGCCCCGACCCAAAGGACGGGGCTGGGGTCGACCGGTGTCCCGTCCCGCAAATCCGTTTGGACCCCTGCCCGCGTAGGTCTGAGCCTACGTCATGCCCGCGCTTACACGCGAACCACCCCCGTTTCTCCCGCTCACGCGGGTCGCGCGGTGCACGCTGCGCTGCGTTCGCTGTCGTAATCGCTCCCGCTGTTCCTTGGCCGTCATAACCCGCTCCGCGAAGCTAGCCACCGCCACCCATCCCTCTCTAGACCCTACCATAGCCCTGATCAGGCCAGGCGGTGTCAGATCCTCCCCTACGACGCGCTTTAGGGCATCCCTCTCGTCTCTCCACGCGGGGCACGCCTCCACCGTGTGGCTCACCGTGTCTTCCTCCAGCCGGCAGTACCAGCAGGTCGGTCTCTCCGTTTTCCCTATTCTATATAAGAAATCCGCGAAATACCCGTGGCCTGTCAGGACTTGGGTCACACGGAAAGTCATGCTTCCGTGTGCCCTGTCGAACCATTCCGTCCAGTTCGCTAGGATAGCTAATCTCAACCTCTCGCTGGGGAGCCCCGCACTTCCGAGGTCCACCCTCCATTGCTCGCGGGCTACGCGCAGTTCCTCTTCCCTAATTGCTTTGGCCATGCTCTGGGACCACGTCCTGGTCGACCGCAGTTCACGCACTCTGTGGAATGTGCGCTCGTACGCATTAGCCACTAGATATAGTGGCGGGGTCCTGGCCAGCATCGAAACGGCCACGAAGGAGGCCGTGCGATATGCCGCAACTACTCTCGCGCATATCCCTCTCTGACACCTCGTTATTACCTGCTGGATGTACTTTGAGGACCTCGCCACATCCCCCCACACCGGAGCGCCGTACATTATCACCGCGAATAAAGTTTGCGCATAAAGCCTACGCCTGGATTCGGATGGCCCCCTCAGGTTTGGCATCAGCCTCGCTAGTGTCCTCGTGACACCCCCTAGCCTAGTCTCCATGGACGCGAAGTGCGCTTTGAACGTCAGGCCGGGATCCAGTCGCACCCCCAGGTACTTCATGGACCCCGACAGTAGCACCCTCTCCGCACCAACCCTGACGTCTATGGTGTTTGGTGCATCCCCCCTTTTCAAGCGCCGGAATAAGACAGCTTCCGTCTTGCTCGCCGCCACCGTGAGGCCTAGGCCCGAAATTCGCCGGACTACCCTGGCTACCATCGCATTTGCCAGTGCTACCGCTGTGGATGGATCCCCAGCGGAACTCAAAACCAGCGTGTCATCCGCGTAGCAGACAATAGCACAGTCTGCAACCCCCTCCCCCCGCAGAACCTCGTCGAAAGTCAAGTTCCATAGCAGGGGGCCGAGAACCGAGCCCTGTGGGACCCCGGCCGTCACTGCCAGACTCCTCAGTTCTCCATCTCCGTTTGTGTATTCCACGTGCCTGTCCCACAGGTAGGAATCCAGGACCCGTCGAAGATACTCCGGAGCCGCTTTGTCCTTAAGTGCGTCCCTTATGGATGGCCATGGCAAACTATTGAATGCGTTGGCGATGTCGAGAGACACAGCCACCGCGTAGCCCCCATTCTCCGTGGCGTTTTCCACGAATCGTCGCACCCTTAGCAGAGCATCGTTCGTGGATCGCCCTTCCCGAAACCCGTACTGGTCCTCGGACAAGCACGCCCGAGGATTCCCCTCCATCCATTTGCCCAGCCGAGCCACCAGGATCCTCTCGAACATTTTACCCACCTCGTTCAGGAGGCATATCGGCCTTACTTTGGGGATAGGTCCGGTGGGTGCTCCCCCCTTAGGGATGAGCACCAGTCGAGCCTTCTTCCATGGCAGCGGAACGACTCCTTCTCGCAGGCAGAGGCTGAAATTCCTCGACAGTAGTGCGATCATTCCCTCCGGAACTTTCGCCCACGCGCTTCCCTTAACGCCATCCGGTCCCGGGGCGACATTGCGCGAGCATGCCTTTTTAAGCGCAGCTCGAACCTCGTCCGCCGTGACCGCCCACCGTTCGTCCCACCGACAGCCGCTCTGGGCCCTCGGAACGCATCCATCACCCCTCGGGAAGAGGGCATCAAGGAGGCTCCTGAGGGTATTCTCCTCCAGCGTCTCCGTCAACCCTCTTTGGGAGCTTCGCAGTTTGCCTAGCACCAATTTGTAAGAGAGACCCCATGGATCCGCTTCCACGGAGCTGATGAGGTCTCTCCACGCCTTGGCCTTGGCCGCTTTTATGCCGTCTCGGAGCACCCTCTTGGCGGCCCGATACTCGGCCTCTTTTTCCTGACGGTCATCAGCCGTCCGTCTTCCCCTAGCGAGGCGCCTCCTCGCCGCTATGCAGGACCTGCGTATATCGGCCAGCTCCTCGCTCCACCAGTATGTCGCTTTCCTGGAGCGATTCCCCGTACGAGCTCTCGGCGCGGCTGCGTCGCAGGCCTGCGTCATGGCACGCTCGATCCATCCTGCAAGGCCCTCTGGCGTCGTATAGTCCCCTCCAGTTGGTCCCCAGGAAAGGGTGAGGGACAGAGCATCTGTCAGATGTTCCGGACTGAACTTCGACCAGTTCCAGCGCATGTGGCCCTTTCTACCCCTGTGCTCTGCGCGTCTAGGGGTACCGACCTCGTACGAGATGTACCGGTGGTCGGATAGTGTTTCCGTCTCCTCCAACACCCGCCACCCCTTGATCACGGGTACAAGATTAACTGACGACCACGTCAGGTCGACGACGGATGACCCCTGTGCCCTAATGCATGTCGCCGTCCTCCCAGTGTTGTGGAGACATACACAGCATGATGCCGCCCACTCCTCGAGCAGCTCTCCCCTTCGGTTGGACCCAGACGGGTCCCAGGTCGGCGCGCGGGCATTGAAATCCCCCCCCACCAGTACCCCCCTCCCACTGTTCCCCGCTATCTGGATCACCCGAGCCAGGTCGTCCAGATGCTCAGTGAACTCCGCTATCAGAATGTTCGGGGATATATACACCGATATGGCAATTATATCCCCGAACTTAGTGGCCACGTACCCTCTTCCCCTTTTGACGAGCGAGCCCCCGCGGACGTTACCCTCTGCCCTCCAGTATATGGCCGCCCGGCCATCGTCACTGCTAAGCCAAGTGGCCACGCTCGGGGTAGCGTACGGCTCGGATACGAGGCACACGTCGATTTCCCTTTCGAGCACTACTTGCTTCAGTAGGTCCTGAGCCCCCCTACTATGGTTTAGGTTACACTGTATGTACCTGACCATTCTCGCTTGCATTAGTCGCGGGCCTCCGACCCCGTTCGCCGACGGATGTACAACGTCCCGAACCCATCCTGTGGGCGCTGTCTATCCCTCTTCCCTCGCAGACCGCACACTTGGGGTTGGCCGTGCAATCTCGCGCCTGGTGGCCCTCAGCGCTGCACCTGTAGCATGCGGCCCGGCGCTCTGTCGACGCCTTGCACATACTCCCTATATGGCCAAAGCCCCAGCACTTGTAGCATTGCCTAGGGCGCGCCTCCAGCAGCTCTACCCTGGCCGTGGTCCAGCCGATCCTCACCTTGCCCTTCTTCGCGACAGCCACAGCTGCCCTCAGGGGGCACTGTGCCCACGCGCTGTATAGTCCATTCGGTGTCCTCCTCGGGACACCTACACGGACCTCCTCCACCTTACAGCCACCCTGCTCGGCTAGGGTGCGAGCCAGTTCCTCGGTGGACACTGAGTCATCCAAGCCCAGGACTCTCAGTTCGCCCTTGATAACCGGCCTTGTCACTGAGACTGCGTTGCCGTATTTATCAAGGATTACTCTGGTCAGCTGCGCCGCTAGAGCGTCCGCCTTCCTCGTATTCTCGGGGCCAGGAATCTCAATGAGAACCCCCCCGTTAGCTGCCCGCCGCACCCTCGTCTCCTCTATACCAAGCTCCGCGAGTTGTATTTTCTCGCGTGCGAACTTGAGTATTTCTGCATACGGGGTGTTCTCCTCTCTGCTTTTGATAGCAACGGCTGCTGTCCTCGGTGCTCTACGGCGAGCCACCGTGGGTCTGTCTTCCCCGGTACGCCGCAGGGCCCCTGTTGGGGCAGTCTGTGTGGCTTCCACTGCTGCCCCACTCGGCACTCCCACCCCAAGGCGCTTTCCTTTTATCTTCCTCTTCGTACTCCAGCCGCCCCTACCGTTCTCTGCATCGGCGCCGTCATCGACTTCCATCGGAGTGTCGGTCGCACCCCGGTCACCCGAGGACCTCTGCACTTTCTCCGTGGTGGCCTGCGTGCCGCGAGGTTGTGCCGTACCCTTACCAAGAGGGTCTTGGTCAGCTGCTCCGCTCTTGCTCGAGGCATCGAGGAGCAGGAGGGATATCCTACCCACCTCCTCTCGTACCTGTTTCAGGGCCGCGGACTGTCTGGCCATCTCCTCGTCCCTGACCCTGTCACTGTCCGGAATGAGTCGAAGTTCGGATCCCGTTAAGCGAAGTTCGAACTCCGAAGCACCCGCTGATGTCGCCGTCGTCGGCCCCTCATTGGCCTCCACCTCGCTCCTCCTAGTGGCCGCTCCCAGGTCAAGCACCATCGTCGTTTGGGCGGCTTCCGACCGTCGCTCGCCGGCTCTCGCCACAGGGCCCCTGCTGGCAACCTGTGCGTATGAGCTTGTCGCTCGGTTCGCTATTTCCGTCTGAGGCCTCTCTCGGCCTTGTCGATTTTTCTCGAGTTCCCGTTGGAGCTCGTCCCTTTCCCTACGGGTATCACGCAACTGAGCCTCTAGGTCCGTGTTGCGCGCCTGGAGGAGAGCGGGGTCACCCGCTGCCTCCGCTTTCACGGTGAGTGTAAGTAGGGCCTCCTTCGCCAAACCCACCTTTCTCTTTATTTCGCCACTCAGCCTGCCCTGCATGGATTTGCACCTCATCCTTACGGCGTCTATATCCTCGAGCCACTCCATTAGTTGTGCCCCAAGGTCCGATGCTGTCATGAGCCTGTATTCCACAGGGCCTGCCCCCTGCGGGATTTTCTTTGGGGACCTAGCCGCGGCTCTGACCTTCCTTTTCCCCACTGAAGGGTTCTTTGTTGGCCGCAGGTTCGAGCCCTGCGCGCTCCACTCTGACCCAGACTCCCCTGCTTCGGAGTCGTCTTCCAGGTAAGTTCCCTTGACGATAGCTGTGCACCTCTTCTGGCGCTTCTGGCGAGCTCCCAGAAGCGTCTGTGCTGCCTCCTCCTCGCCTGAGGGGCTGGCCGTTCCCTTCCCCTCCCCCGCGGTAGTCGCAGTTTGATGCCGCGGTTTCTCTTTCTCTTCTACCTCGAGTCTGCGCGGGAGGAAGAGCTCTCCGTCCGAGAGTGCAGCGTTCTCGGGCGGCGTTAGCTCGTCCCCCTTTCGTTTATTCCCCTGCTGCTGCTGCTGGTGCCGCGTGGGTGTCTCCTCGGGAACCACCTGTGGCGGTGCGTTGATTCCCCCCGCAGTCTCCGCCAAAACGTTGGGTGCAAGTGAATGCCCTGGCGTACCCCCCGGCTCCGTGTTTTCGAGAGGGGGCCAGCTAATGCCCCGCACAAGTGCCTGTCCTCGCGCGCGCGCGCCCCTGCCCCTCGCGTGCCCCCGCGAGCCCTTGCTATCCAGGTGCTCTTGCACCTCTCCTTGCTTCACCTTCTGCCTACTCGATGTTAAAGAATCCATATTGAAGTGTTTGTTTGATTACGACGGTTCGGCCATCATGGCAGCCACACCGCGGTGTGGCATCTTTCCCCGCCGGAAAAAATCCTATCCCCTCGCATGGAAGCCGCTGTCGGTTTATCGGGTGGTCTGCCCTATCCATGCGAACCCCCCATCCCTAGCTCTTTCCAGTCGCCCGGCCGGGGATTCCCCTGCTAATCCGAAACAGGGTAGGCCACCGGCCGAGTAAGACCTTGCCGGATTTGCCCTACCGGACATCGGGTATGAGGAAATACTGACCAGGTAATCCTCCACGCATGCGCCCGGGGCACCAGGTTTGACTCCCAGATTGGCTCCAGTCAGCTGCAGGGAGCGGTTCTCCCACGTTGAACATGTGGTTTCCTGGGACCTTCGCCAGGGAACCGAGGTTCCGTGGACTAACGTTTACCCGTAGTACGCCACAGAGGTCCGGTAAAGGTACTGACTTCACCCGCAGCCCTGGTCGGTCGGCAACTACTCCTTCCTTGGTTAGTCTCTGAGAAATCGCCCCAGGAGCCCCAACCGCATCCCATGTACGCATCGCCCATTCAAATCACCATTCATACACCCAGCCCCAAGAGGCTGAGCCGGCTGTTCTTAGTGGACGCTCGTCTAGAGTCACTTCCGCCACAAGGTTTTGAAGCCCCGGGGCGTCGGATCCCCAAGATTCATCGCGGCCGTCAAGCCCCTACACCACGACAAGGTGACAGCCGACGTAGGGGAAGGCTAACCCCTTTGTGTTTTTGGCGAAAATTTTCGCGATTTTCAAAAGTGCTGGAATCAATTAATTGTAGCACTGATCGGATGTAATTTTGCGAGAGAAATCGATTGGGCGCAGTCCCAATACGCTGCGATCAACGCATCAGAAGTTACAGCCAAAAAACCAGAACCTGAATTTTCGACATTTTTCAGCAGGTGCTTTTTCGCTCGCCATTTCTCTCCTGTTGGTCCTACGCTCTTTTCGCTGCGAGTTCTGAGTTCCTGAGGGTTCAATTGGTCAGATAAGGGTCGTTTAAATCGAATCTGAGACCAAAAGTTTTTTGCCCAAAAAAAAAGTAAGGCTAACCCCTTTGTGTTTTTGGCGAAAATTTTCGCGATTTTCAAAAGTGCTGGAATCAATTAATTGTAGCACTGATCGGATGTAATTTTGCGAGAGAAATCGATTGGGCGCAGTCCCAATACGCTGCGATCAACGCATCAGAAGTTACAGCCAAAAAACCAGAACCTGAATTTTCGACATTTTTCAGCAGGTGCTTTTTCGCTCGCCATTTCTCTCCTGTTGGTCCTACGCTCTTTTCGCTGCGAGTTCTGAGTTCCTGAGGGTCCAATTGGTCAGATAAGGGTCGTTTAAATCGAATCTGAGACCAAAAGTTTTTTGCCCAAAAAAAAAGTAAGGCTAACCCCTTTGTGTTTTTGGCGAAAATTTTCGCGATTTTCAAAAGTGCTGGAATCAATTAATTGTAGCACTGATCGGATGTAATTTTGCGAGAGAAATCGATTGGGCGCAGTCCCAATACGCTGCGATCAACGCATCAGAAGTTACAGCCAAAAAACCAGAACCTGAATTTTCGACATTTTTCAGCAGGTGCTTTTTCGCTCGCCATTTCTCTCCTGTTGGTCCTACGCTCTTTTCGCTGCGAGTTCTGAGTTCCTGAGGGTCCAATTGGTCAGATAAGGGTCGTTTAAATCGAATCTGAGACCAAAAGTTTTTTGCCCAAAAAAAAAGTAAGGCTAACCCCTTTGTGTTTTTGGCGAAAATTTTCGCGATTTTCAAAAGTGCTGGAATCAATTAATTGTAGCACTGATCGGATGTAATTTTGCGAGAGAAATCGATTGGGCGCAGTCCCAATACGCTGCGATCAACGCATCAGAAGTTACAGCCAAAAAACCAGAACCTGAATTTTCGACATTTTTCAGCAGGTGCTTTTTCGCTCGCCATTTCTCTCCTGTTGGTCCTACGCTCTTTTCGCTGCGAGTTCTGAGTTCCTGAGGGTCCAATTGGTCAGATAAGGGTCGTTTAAATCGAATCTGAGACCAAAAGTTTTTTGCCCAAAAAAAAAGTAAGGCTAACCCCTTTGTGTTTTTGGCGAAAATTTTCGCGATTTTCAAAAGTGCTGGAATCAATTAATTGTAGCACTGATCGGATGTAATTTTGCGAGAGAAATCGATTGGGCGCAGTCCCAATACGCTGCGATCAACGCATCAGAAGTTACAGCCAAAAAACCAGAACCTGAATTTTCGACATTTTTCAGCAGGTGCTTTTTCGCTCGCCATTTCTCTCCTGTTGGTCCTACGCTCTTTTCGCTGCGAGTTCTGAGTTCCTGAGGGTCCAATTGGTCAGATAAGGGTCGTTTAAATCGAATCTGAGACCAAAAGTTTTTTGCCCAAAAAAAAAGTAAGGCTAACCCCTTTGTGTTTTTGGCGAAAATTTTCGCGATTTTCAAAAGTGCTGGAATCAATTAATTGTAGCACTGATCGGATGTAATTTTGCGAGAGAAATCGATTGGGCGCAGTCCCAATACGCTGCGATCAACGCATCAGAAGTTACAGCCAAAAAACCAGAACCTGAATTTTCGACATTTTTCAGCAGGTGCTTTTTCGCTCGCCATTTCTCTCCTGTTGGTCCTACGCTCTTTTCGCTGCGAGTTCTGAGTTCCTGAGGGTCCAATTGGTCAGATAAGGGTCGTTTAAATCGAATCTGAGACCAAAAGTTTTTTGCCCAAAAAAAAAGTAAGGCTAACCCCTTTGTGTTTTTGGCGAAAATTTTCGCGATTTTCAAAAGTGCTGGAATCAATTAATTGTAGCACTGATCGGATGTAATTTTGCGAGAGAAATCGATTGGGCGCAGTCCCAATACGCTGCGATCAACGCATCAGAAGTTACAGCCAAAAAACCAGAACCTGAATTTTCGACATTTTTCAGCAGGTGCTTTTTCGCTCGCCATTTCTCTCCTGTTGGTCCTACGCTCTTTTCGCTGCGAGTTCTGAGTTCCTGAGGGTTCAATTGGTCAGATAAGGGTCGTTTAAATCGAATCTGAGACCAAAAGTTTTTTGCCCAAAAAAAAAGTAAGGCTAACCCCTTTGTGTTTTTGGCGAAAATTTTCGCGATTTTCAAAAGTGCTGGAATCAATTGATTGTAGCACTGATCGGATGTAATTTTGCGAGAGAAATCGATTGGGCGCAGTCCCAATACGCTGCGATCAACGCATCAGAAGTTACAGCCAAAAAACCAGAACCTGAATTTTCGACATTTTTCAGCAGGTGCTTTTTCGCTCGCCATTTCTCTCCTGTTGGTCCTACGCTCTTTTCGCTGCGAGTTCTGAGTTCCTGAGGGTTCAATTGGTCAGATAAGGGTCGTTTAAATCGAATCTGAGACCAAAAGTTTTTTGCCCAAAAAAAAAGTAAGGCTAACCCCTTTGTGTTTTTGGCGAAAATTTTCGCGATTTTCAAAAGTGCTGGAATCAATTAATTGTAGCACTGATCGGATGTAATTTTGCGAGAGAAATCGATTGGGCGCAGTCCCAATACGCTGCGATCAACGCATCAGAAGTTACAGCCAAAAAACCAGAACCTGAATTTTCGACATTTTTCAGCAGGTGCTTTTTCGCTCGCCATTTCTCTCCTGTTGGTCCTACGCTCTTTTCGCTGCGAGTTCTGAGTTCCTGAGGGTCCAATTGGTCAGATAAGGGTCGTTTAAATCGAATCTGAGACCAAAAGTTTTTTGCCCAAAAAAAAAGTAAGGCTAACCCCTTTGTGTTTTTGGCGAAAATTTTCGCGATTTTCAAAAGTGCTGGAATCAATTAATTGTAGCACTGATCGGATGTAATTTTGCGAGAGAAATCGATTGGGCGCAGTCCCAATACGCTGCGATCAACGCATCAGAAGTTACAGCCAAAAAACCAGAACCTGAATTTTCGACATTTTTCAGCAGGTGCTTTTTCGCTCGCCATTTCTCTCCTGTTGGTCCTACGCTCTTTTCGCTGCGAGTTCTGAGTTCCTGAGGGTCCAATTGGTCAGATAAGGGTCGTTTAAATCGAATCTGAGACCAAAAGTTTTTTGCCCAAAAAAAAAGTAAGGCTAACCCCTTTGTGTTTTTGGCGAAAATTTTCGCGATTTTCAAAAGTGCTGGAATCAATTAATTGTAGCACTGATCGGATGTAATTTTGCGAGAGAAATCGATTGGGCGCAGTCCCAATACGCTGCGATCAACGCATCAGAAGTTACAGCCAAAAAACCAGAACCTGAATTTTCGACATTTTTCAGCAGGTGCTTTTTCGCTCGCCATTTCTCTCCTGTTGGTCCTACGCTCTTTTCGCTGCGAGTTCTGAGTTCCTGAGGGTCCAATTGGTCAGATAAGGGTCGTTTAAATCGAATCTGAGACCAAAAGTTTTTTGCCCAAAAAAAAAGTAAGGCTAACCCCTTTGTGTTTTTGGCGAAAATTTTCGCGATTTTCAAAAGTGCTGGAATCAATTAATTGTAGCACTGATCGGATGTAATTTTGCGAGAGAAATCGATTGGGCGCAGTCCCAATACGCTGCGATCAACGCATCAGAAGTTACAGCCAAAAAACCAGAACCTGAATTTTCGACATTTTTCAGCAGGTGCTTTTTCGCTCGCCATTTCTCTCCTGTTGGTCCTACGCTCTTTTCGCTGCGAGTTCTGAGTTCCTGAGGGTCCAATTGGTCAGATAAGGGTCGTTTAAATCGAATCTGAGACCAAAAGTTTTTTGCCCAAAAAAAAAGTAAGGCTAACCCCTTTGTGTTTTTGGCGAAAATTTTCGCGATTTTCAAAAGTGCTGGAATCAATTAATTGTAGCACTGATCGGATGTAATTTTGCGAGAGAAATCGATTGGGCGCAGTCCCAATACGCTGCGATCAACGCATCAGAAGTTACAGCCAAAAAACCAGAACCTGAATTTTCGACATTTTTCAGCAGGTGCTTTTTCGCTCGCCATTTCTCTCCTGTTGGTCCTACGCTCTTTTCGCTGCGAGTTCTGAGTTCCTGAGGGTCCAATTGGTCAGATAAGGGTCGTTTAAATCGAATCTGAGACCAAAAGTTTTTTGCCCAAAAAAAAAGTAAGGCTAACCCCTTTGTGTTTTTGGCGAAAATTTTCGCGATTTTCAAAAGTGCTGGAATCAATTAATTGTAGCACTGATCGGATGTAATTTTGCGAGAGAAATCGATTGGGCGCAGTCCCAATACGCTGCGATCAACGCATCAGAAGTTACAGCCAAAAAACCAGAACCTGAATTTTCGACATTTTTCAGCAGGTGCTTTTTCGCTCGCCATTTCTCTCCTGTTGGTCCTACGCTCTTTTCGCTGCGAGTTCTGAGTTCCTGAGGGTCCAATTGGTCAGATAAGGGTCGTTTAAATCGAATCTGAGACCAAAAGTTTTTTGCCCAAAAAAAAAGTAAGGCTAACCCCTTTGTGTTTTTGGCGAAAATTTTCGCGATTTTCAAAAGTGCTGGAATCAATTAATTGTAGCACTGATCGGATGTAATTTTGCGAGAGAAATCGATTGGGCGCAGTCCCAATACGCTGCGATCAACGCATCAGAAGTTACAGCCAAAAAACCAGAACCTGAATTTTCGACATTTTTCAGCAGGTGCTTTTTCGCTCGCCATTTCTCTCCTGTTGGTCCTACGCTCTTTTCGCTGCGAGTTCTGAGTTCCTGAGGGTCCAATTGGTCAGATAAGGGTCGTTTAAATCGAATCTGAGACCAAAAGTTTTTTGCCCAAAAAAAAAGTAAGGCTAACCCCTTTGTGTTTTTGGCGAAAATTTTCGCGATTTTCAAAAGTGCTGGAATCAATTAATTGTAGCACTGATCGGATGTAATTTTGCGAGAGAAATCGATTGGGCGCAGTCCCAATACGCTGCGATCAACGCATCAGAAGTTACAGCCAAAAAACCAGAACCTGAATTTTCGACATTTTTCAGCAGGTGCTTTTTCGCTCGCCATTTCTCTCCTGTTGGTCCTACGCTCTTTTCGCTGCGAGTTCTGAGTTCCTGAGGGTCCAATTGGTCACATAAGGGTCGTTTAAATCGAATCTGAGACCAAAAGTTTTTTGCCCAAAAAAAAAGTAAGGCTAACCCCTTTGTGTTTTTGGCGAAAATTTTCGCGATTTTCAAAAGTGCTGGAATCAATTAATTGTAGCACTGATCGGATGTAATTTTGCGAGAGAAATCGATTGGGCGCAGTCCCAATACGCTGCGATCAACGCATCAGAAGTTACAGCCAAAAAACCAGAACCTGAATTTTCGACATTTTTCAGCAGGTGCTTTTTCGCTCGCCATTTCTCTCCTGTTGGTCCTACGCTCTTTTCGCTGCGAGTTCTGAGTTCCTGAGGGTCCAATTGGTCAGATAAGGGTCGTTTAAATCGAATCTGAGACCAAAAGTTTTTTGCCCAAAAAAAAAGTAAGGCTAACCCCTTTGTGTTTTTGGCGAAAATTTTCGCGATTTTCAAAAGTGCTGGAATCAATTAATTGTAGCACTGATCGGATGTAATTTTGCGAGAGAAATCGATTGGGCGCAGTCCCAATACGCTGCGATCAACGCATCAGAAGTTACAGCCAAAAAACCAGAATCTGAATTTTCGACATTTTTCAGCAGGTGCTTTTTCGCTCGCCATTTCTCTCCTGTTGGTCCTACGCTCTTTTCGCTGCGAGTTCTGAGTTCCTGAGGGTCCAATTGGTCAGATAAGGGTCGTTTAAATCGAATCTGAGACCAAAAGTTTTTTGCCCAAGAAAAAAGTAAGGCTAACCCCTTTGTGTTTTTGGCGAAAATTTTCGCGATTTTCAAAAGTGCTGAAATCAATTAATTGTAGCACTGATCGGATGTAATTTTGCGAGAGAAATCGATTGGGCGCAGTCCCAATACGCTGCGATCAACGCATCAGAAGTTACAGCCAAAAAACCAGAACCTGAATTTTCGACATTTTTCAGCAGGTGCTTTTTCGCTCGCCATTCCTCTCCTGTTGGTCCTACGCTCTTTTCGCTGCGAGTTCTGAGTTCCTGAGGGTCCAATTGGTCAGATAAGGGTCGTTTAAATCGAATCTGAGACCAAAAGTTTTTTGCCCAAAAAAAAAGTAAGGCTAACCCCTTTGTGTTTTTGGCGAAAATTTTCGCGATTTTCAAAAGTGCTGGAATCAATTAATTGTAGCACTGATCGGATGTAATTTTGCGAGAGAAATCGATTGGGCGCAGTCCCAATACGCTGCGATCAACGCATCAGAAGTTACAGCCAAAAAACCAGAACCTGAATTTTCGACATTTTTCAGCAGGTGCTTTTTCGCTCGCCATTTCTCTCCTGTTGGTCCTACGCTCTTTTCGCTGCGAGTTCTGAGTTCCTGAGGGTCCAATTGGTCAGATAAGGGTCGTTTAAATCGAATCTGAGACCAAAAGTTTTTTGCCCAAAAAAAAAGTAAGGCTAACCCCTTTGTGTTTTTGGCGAAAATTTTCGCGATTTTCAAAAGTGCTGGAATCAATTAATTGTAGCACTGATCGGATGTAATTTTGCGAGAGAAATCGATTGGGCGCAGTCCCAATACGCTGCGATCAACGCATCAGAAGTTACAGCCAAAAAACCAGAACCTGAATTTTCGACATTTTTCAGCAGGTGCTTTTTCGCTCGCCATTTCTCTCCTGTTGGTCCTACGCTCTTTTCGCTGCGAGTTCTGAGTTCCTGAGGGTCCAATTGGTCAGATAAGGGTCGTTCAAATCGAATCTGAGACCAAAAGTTTTTTGCCCAAAAAGAAAGTAAGGCTAACCCCTTTGTGTTTTTGGCGAAAATTTTCGCGATTTTCAAAAGTGCTGGAATCAATTAATTGTAGCACTGATCGGATGTAATTTTGCGAGAGAAATCGATTGGGCGCAGTCCCAATACGCTGCGATCAACGCATCAGAAGTTACAGCCAAAAAACCAGAACCTGAATTTTCGACATTTTTCAGCAGGTGCTTTTTCGCTCGCCATTTCTCTCCTGTTGGTCCTACGCTCTTTTCGCTGCGAGTTCTGAGTTCCTGAGGGTCCAATTGGTCAGATAAGGGTCGTTTAAATCGAATCTGAGACCAAAAGTTTTTTGCCCAAAAAAAAAGTAAGGCTAACCCCTTTGTGTTTTTGGCGAAAATTTTCGCGATTTTCAAAAGTGCTGGAATCAATTAATTGTAGCACTGATCGGATGTAATTTTGCGAGAGAAATCGATTGGGCGCAGTCCCAATACGCTGCGATCAACGCATCAGAAGTTACAGCCAAAAAACCAGAACCTGAACTTTCGACATTTTTCAGCAGGTGCTTTTTCGCTCGCCATTTCTCTCCTGTTGGTCCTACGCTCTTTTCGCTGCGAGTTCTGAGTTCCTGAGGGTCCAATTGGTCAGATAAGGGTCGTTTAAATCGAATCTGAGACCAAAAGTTTTTTGCCCAAAAAAAAAGTAAGGCTAACCCCTTTGTGTTTTTGGCGAAAATTTTCGCGATTTTCAAAAGTGCTGGAATCAATTAATTGTAGCACTGATCGGATGTAATTTTGCGAGAGAAATCGATTGGGCGCAGTCCCAATACGCTGCGATCAACGCATCAGAAGTTACAGCCAAAAAACCAGAACCTGAATTTTCGACATTTTTCAGCAGGTGCTTTTTCGCTCGCCATTTCTCTCCTGTTGGTCCTACGCTCTTTTCGCTGCGAGTTCTGAGTTCCTGAGGGTCCAATTGGTCAGATAAGGGTCGTTTAAATCGAATCTGAGACCAAAAGTTTTTTGCCCAAAAAAAAAGTAAGGCTAACCCCTTTGTGTTTTTGGCGAAAATTTTCGCGATTTTCAAAAGTGCTGGAATCAATTAATTGTAGCACTGATCGGATGTAATTTTGCGAGAGAAATCGATTGGGCGCAGTCCCAATACGCTGCGATCAACGCATCAGAAGTTACAGCCAAAAAACCAGAACCTGAATTTTCGACATTTTTCAGCAGGTGCTTTTTCGCTCGCCATTTCTCTCCTGTTGGTCCTACGCTCTTTTCGCTGCGAGTTCTGAGTTCCTGAGGGTCCAATTGGTCAGATAAGGGTCGTTCAAATCGAATCTGAGACCAAAAGTTTTTTGCCCAAAAAAAAAGTAAGGCTAACCCCTTTGTGTTTTTGGCGAAAATTTTCGCGATTTTCAAAAGTGCTGGAATCAATTAATTGTAGCACTGATCGGATGTAATTTTGCGAGAGAAATCGATTGGGCGCAGTCCCAATACGCTGCGATCAACGCATCAGAAGTTACAGCCAAAAAACCAGAACCTGAATTTTCGACATTTTTCAGCAGGTGCTTTTTCGCTCGCCATTTCTCTCCTGTTGGTCCTACGCTCTTTTCGCTGCGAGTTCTGAGTTCCTGAGGGTCCAATTGGTCAGATAAGGGTCGTTTAAATCGAATCTGAGACCAAAAGTTTTTTGCCCAAAAAAAAAGTAAGGCTAACGCCTTTGTGTTTTTGGCGAAAATTTTCGCGATTTTCAAAAGTGCTGGAATCAATTAATTGTAGCACTGATCGGATGTAATTTTGCGAGATAAATCGATTGGGCGCAGTCCCAATACGCTGCGATCAACGCATCAGAAGTTACAGCCAAAAAACCAGAACCTGAATTTTCGACATTTTTCAGCAGGTGCTTTTTCGCTCGCCATTTCTCTCCTGTTGGTCCTACGCTCTTTTCGCTGCGAGTTCTGAGTTCCTGAGGGTCCAATTGGTCAGATAAGGGTCGTTTAAATCGAATCTGAGACCAAAAGTTTTTTGCCCAAAAAAAAAGTAAGGCTAACCCCTTTGTGTTTTTGGCGAAAATTTTCGCGATTTTCAAAAGTGCTGGAATCAATTAATTGTAGCACTGATCGGATGTAATTTTGCGAGAGAAATCGATTGGGCGCAGTCCCAATACGCTGCGATCAACGCATCAGAAGTTACAGCCAAAAAACCAGAACCTGAATTTTCGACATTTTTCAGCAGGTGCTTTTTCGCTCGCCATTTCTCTCCTGTTGGTCCTACGCTCTTTTCGCTGCGAGTTCTGAGTTCCTGAGGGTCCAATTGGTCAGATAAGGGTCGTTTAAATCGAATCTGAGACCAAAAGTTTTTTGCCCAAAAAAAAAGTAAGGCTAACCCCTTTGTGTTTTTGGCGAAAATTTTCGCGATTTTTAAAAGTGCTGGAATCAATTAATTGTAGCACTGATCGGATGTAATTTTGCGAGAGAAATCGATTGGGCGCAGTCCCAATACGCTGCGATCAACGCATCAGAAGTTACAGCCAAAAAACCAGAACCTGAATTTTCGACATTTTTCAGCAGGTGCTTTTTCGCTCGCCATTTCTCTCCTGTTGGTCCTACGCTCTTTTCGCTGCGAGTTCTGAGTTCCTGAGGGTCCAATTGGTCAGATAAGGGTCGTTTAAATCGAATCTGAGACCAAAAGTTTTTTGCCCAAAAAAAAAGTAAGGCTAACCCCTTTGTGTTTTTGGCGAAAATTTTCGCGATTTTCAAAAGTGCTGGAATCAATTAATTGTAGCACTGATCGGATGTAATTTTGCGAGATAAATCGATTGGGCGCAGTCCCAATACGCTGCGATCAACGCATCAGAAGTTACAGCCAAAAAACCAGAACCTGAATTTTCGACATTTTTCAGCAGGTGCTTTTTCGCTCGCCATTTCTCTCCTGTTGGTCCTACGCTCTTTTCGCTGCGAGTTCTGAGTTCCTGAGGGTCCAATTGGTCAGATAAGGGTCGTTTAAATCGAATCTGAGACCAAAAGTTTTTTGCCCAAAAAAAAAGTAAGGCTAACCCCTTTGTGTTTTTGGCGAAAATTTTCGCGATTTTCAAAAGTGCTGGAATCAATTAATTGTAGCACTGATCGGATGTAATTTTGCGAGAGAAATCGATTGGGCGCAGTCCCAATACGCTGCGATCAACGCATCAGAAGTTACAGCCAAAAAACCAGAACCTGAATTTTCGACATTTTTCAGCAGGTGCTTTTTCGCTCGCCATTTCTCTCCTGTTGGTCCTACGCTCTTTTCGCTGCGAGTTCTGAGTTCCTGAGGGTCCAATTGGTCAGATAAGGGTCGTTTAAATCGAATCTGAGACCAAAAGTTTTTTGCCCAAAAAAAAAGTAAGGCTAACCCCTTTGTGTTTTTGGCGAAAATTTTCGCGATTTTCAAAAGTGCTGGAATCAATTAATTGTAGCACTGATCGGATGTAATTTTGCGAGAGAAATCGATTGGGCGCAGTCCCAATACGCTGCGATCAACGCATCAGAAGTTACAGCCAAAAAACCAGAACCTGAATTTTCGACATTTTTCAGCAGGTGCTTTTTCGCTCGCCATTTCTCTCCTGTTGGTCCTACGCTCTTTTCGCTGCGAGTTCTGAGTTCCTGAGGGTCCAATTGGTCAGATAAGGGTCGTTTAAATCGAATCTGAGACCAAAAGTTTTTTGCCCAAAAAAAAAGTAAGGCTAACCCCTTTGTGTTTTTGGCGAAAATTTTCGCGATTTTCAAAAGTGCTGGAATCAATTAATTGTAGCACTGATCGGATGTAATTTTGCGAGAGAAATCGATTGGGCGCAGTCCCAATACGCTGCGATCAACGCATCAGAAGTTACAGCCAAAAAACCAGAACCTGAATTTTCGACATTTTTCAGCAGGTGCTTTTTCGCTCGCCATTTCTCTCCTGTTGGTCCTACGCTCTTTTCGCTGCGAGTTCTGAGTTCCTGAGGGTCCAATTGGTCAGATAAGGGTCGTTCAAATCGAATCTGAGACCAAAAGTTTTTTGCCCAAAAAAAAAGTAAGGCTAACCCCTTTGTGTTTTTGGCGAAAATTTTCGCGATTTTCAAAAGTGCTGGAATCAATTAATTGTAGCACTGATCGGATGTAATTTTGCGAGAGAAATCGATTGGGCGCAGTCCCAATACGCTGCGATCAACGCATCAGAAGTTACAGCCAAAAAACCAGAATCTGAATTTTCGACATTTTTCAGCAGGTGCTTTTTCGCTCGCCATTTCTCTCCTGTTGGTCCTACGCTCTTTTCGCTGCGAGTTCTGAGTTCCTGAGGGTCCAATTGGTCAGATAAGGGTCGTTTAAATCGAATCTGAGACCAAAAGTTTTTTGCCCAAAAAAAAAGTAAGGCTAACCCCTTTGTGTTTTTGGCGAAAATTTTCGCGATTTTCAAAAGTGCTGGAATCAATTAATTGTAGCACTGATCGGATGTAATTTTGCGAGAGAAATCGATTGGGCGCAGTCCCAATACGCTGCGATCAACGCATCAGAAGTTACAGCCAAAAAACCAGAATCTGAATTTTCGACATTTTTCAGCAGGTGCTTTTTCGCTCGCCATTTCTCTCCTGTTGGTCCTACGCTCTTTTCGCTGCGAGTTCTGAGTTCCTGAGGGTCCAATTGGTCAGATAAGGGTCGTTTAAATCGAATCTGAGACCAAAAGTTTTTTGCCCAAAAAAAAAGTAAGGCTAACCCCTTTGTGTTTTTGGCGAAAATTTTCGCGATTTTCAAAAGTGCTGAAATCAATTAATTGTAGCACTGATCGGATGTAATTTTGCGAGAGAAATCGATTGGGCGCAGTCCCAATACGCTGCGATCAACGCATCAGAAGTTACAGCCAAAAAACCAGAACCTGAATTTTCGACATTTTTCAGCAGGTGCTTTTTCGCTCGCCATTCCTCTCCTGTTGGTCCTACGCTCTTTTCGCTGCGAGTTCTGAGTTCCTGAGGGTCCAATTGGTCAGATAAGGGTCGTTTAAATCGAATCTGAGACCAAAAGTTTTTTGCCCAAAAAAAAAGTAAGGCTAACCCCTTTGTGTTTTTGGCGAAAATTTTCGCGATTTTCAAAAGTGCTGGAATCAATTAATTGTAGCACTGATCGGATGTAATTTTGCGAGAGAAATCGATTGGGCGCAGTCCCAATACGCTGCGATCAACGCATCAGAAGTTGCAGCCAAAAAACCAGAATCTGAATTTTCGACATTTTTCAGCAGGTGCTTTTTCGCTCGCCATTTCTCTCCTGTTGGTCCTACGCTCTTTTCGCTGTGAGTTCTGAGTTCCTGAGGGTCCAATTGGTCAGATAAGGGTCGTTTAAATCGAATCTGAGACCAAAAGTTTTTTGCCCAAAAAAAAAGTAAGGCTAACCCCTTTGTGTTTTTGGCGAAAATTTTCGCGATTTTCAAAAGTGCTGGAATCAATTAATTGTAGCACTGATCGGATGTAATTTTGCGAGAGAAATCGATTGGGCGCAGTCCCAATACGCTGCGATCAACGCATCAGAAGTTACAGCCAAAAAACCAGAACCTGAATTTTCGACATTTTTCAGCAGGTGCTTTTTCGCTCGCCATTTCTCTCCTGTTGGTCCTACGCTCTTTTCGCTGCGAGTTCTGAGTTCCTGAGGGTCCAATTGGTCAGATAAGGGTCGTTTAAATCGAATCTGAGACCAAAAGTTTTTTGCCCAAAAAAAAAGTAAGGCTAACCCCTTTGTGTTTTTGGCGAAAATTTTCGCGATTTTCAAAAGTGCTGGAATCAATTAATTGTAGCACTGATCGGATGTAATTTTGCGAGAGAAATCGATTGGGCGCAGTCCCAATACGCTGCGATCAACGCATCAGAAGTTACAGCCAAAAAACCAGAACCTGAATTTTCGACATTTTTCAGCAGGTGCTTTTTCGCTCGCCATTTCTCTCCTGTTGGTCCTACGCTCTTTTCGCTGCGAGTTCTGAGTTCCTGAGGGTCCAATTGGTCAGATAAGGGTCGTTTAAATCGAATCTGAGACCAAAAGTTTTTTGCCCAAAAAAAAAGTAAGGCTAACCCCTTTGTGTTTTTGGCGAAAATTTTCGCGATTTTCAAAAGTGCTGGAATCAATTAATTGTAGCACTGATCGGATGTAATTTTGCGAGAGAAATCGATTGGGCGCAGTCCCAATACGCTGCGATCAACGCATCAGAAGTTACAGCCAAAAAACCAGAACCTGAATTTTCGACATTTTTCAGCAGGTGCTTTTTCGCTCGCCATTTCTCTCCTGTTGGTCCTACGCTCTTTTCGCTGCGAGTTCTGAGTTCCTGAGGGTCCAATTGGTCAGATAAGGGTCGTTTAAATCGAATCTGAGACCAAAAGTTTTTTGCCCAAAAAAAAAGTAAGGCTAACCCCTTTGTGTTTTTGGCGAAAATTTTCGCGATTTTCAAAAGTGCTGGAATCAATTAATTGTAGCACTGATCGGATGTAATTTTGCGAGAGAAATCGATTGGGCGCAGTCCCAATACGCTGCGATCAACGCATCAGAAGTTACAGCCAAAAAACCAGAACCTGAATTTTCGACATTTTTCAGCAGGTGCTTTTTCGCTCGCCATTTCTCTCCTGTTGGTCCTACGCTCTTTTCGCTGCGAGTTCTGAGTTCCTCAGGGTCCAATTGGTCAGATAAGGGTCGTTTAAATCGAATCTGAGACCAAAAGTTTTTTGCCCAAAAAAAAAGTAAGGCTAACCCCTTTGTGTTTTTGGCGAAAATTTTCGCGATTTCCAAAAGTGCTGGAATCAATTAATTGTAGCACTGATCGGATGTAATATTGCGAGAGAAATCGATTGGGCGCAGTCCCAATACGCTGCGATCAACGCATCAGAAGTTACAGCCAAAAAACCAGAACCTGAATTTTCGACATTTTTCAGCAGGTGCTTTTTCGCTCGCCATTTCTCTCCTGTTGGTCCTACGCTCTTTTCGCTGCGAGTTCTGAGTTCCTGAGGGTCCAATTGGTCAGATAAGGGTCGTTTAAATCGAATCTGAGACCAAAAGTTTTTTGCCCAAAAAAAAAGTAAGGCTGACCCCTTTGTGTTTTTGGCGAAAATTTTCGCGATTTTCAAAAGTGCTGGAATCAATTAATTGTAGCACTGATCGGATGTAATTTTGCGAGAGAAATCGATTGGGCGCAGTCCCAATACGCTGCGATCAACGCATCAGAAGTTACAGCCAAAAAACCAGAACCTGAATTTTCGACATTTTTCAGCAGGTGCTTTTTCGCTCGCCATTTCTCTCCTGTTGGTCCTACGCTCTTTTCGCTGCGAGTTCTGAGTTCCTGAGGGTCCAATTGGTCAGATAAGGGTCGTTTAAATCGAATCTGAGACCAAAAGTTTTTTGCCCAAAAAAAAAGTAAGGCTAACCCCTTTGTGTTTTTGGCGAAAATTTTCGCGATTTTCAAAAGTGCTGGAATCAATTAATTGTAGCACTGATCGGATGTAATTTTGCGAGATAAATCGATTGGGCGCAGTCCCAATACGCTGCGATCAACGCATCAGAAGTTACAGCCAAAAAACCAGAACCTGAATTTTCGACATTTTTCAGCAGGTGCTTTTTCGCTCGCCATTTCTCTCCTGTTGGTCCTACGCTCTTTTCGCTGCGAGTTCTGAGTTCCTGAGGGTCCAATTGGTCAGATAAGGGTCGTTTAAATCGAATCTGAGACCAAAAGTTTTTTGCCCAAAAAAAAAGTAAGGCTAACCCCTTTGTGTTTTTGGCGAAAATTTTCGCGATTTTCAAAAGTGCTGGAATCAATTAATTGTAGCACTGATCGGATGTAATTTTGCGAGAGAAATCGATTGGGCGCAGTCCCAATACGCTGCGATCAACGCATCAGAAGTTACAGCCAAAAAACCAGAACCTGAATTTTCGACATTTTTCAGCAGGTGCTTTTTCGCTCGCCATTTCTCTCCTGTTGGTCCTACGCTCTTTTCGCTGCGAGTTCTGAGTTCCTGAGGGTCCAATTGGTCAGATAAGGGTCGTTTAAATCGAATCTGAGACCAAAAGTTTTTTGCCCAAAAAAAAAGTAAGGCTAACCCCTTTGTGTTTTTGGCGAAAATTTTCGCGATTTTCAAAAGTGCTGGAATCAATTAATTGTAGCACTGATCGGATGTAATTTTGCGAGAGAAATCGATTGGGCGCAGTCCCAATACGCTGCGATCAACGCATCAGAAGTTACAGCCAAAAAACCAGAACCTGAATTTTCGACATTTTTCAGCAGGTGCTTTTTCGCTCGCCATTTCTCTCCTGTTGGTCCTACGCTCTTTTCGCTGCGAGTTCTGAGTTCCTGAGGGTCCAATTGGTCAGATAAGGGTCGTTTAAATCGAATCTGAGACCAAAAGTTTTTTGCCCAAAAAAAAAGTAAGGCTAACCCCTTTGTGTTTTTGGCGAAAATTTTCGCGATTTTCAAAAGTGCTGGAATCAATTAATTGTAGCACTGATCGGATGTAATTTTGCGAGAGAAATCGATTGGGCGCAGTCCCAATACGCTGCGATCAACGCATCAGAAGTTACAGCCAAAAAACCAGAACCTGAATTTTCGACATTTTTCAGCAGGTGCTTTTTCGCTCGCCATTTCTCTCCTGTTGGTCCTACGCTCTTTTCGCTGCGAGTTCTGAGTTCCTCAGGGTCCAATTGGTCAGATAAGGGTCGTTTAAATCGAATCTGAGACCAAAAGTTTTTTGCCCAAAAAAAAAGTAAGGCTAACCCCTTTGTGTTTTTGGCGAAAATTTTCGCGATTTCCAAAAGTGCTGGAATCAATTAATTGTAGCACTGATCGGATGTAATATTGCGAGAGAAATCGATTGGGCGCAGTCCCAATACGCTGCGATCAACGCATCAGAAGTTACAGCCAAAAAACCAGAACCTGAATTTTCGACATTTTTCAGCAGGTGCTTTTTCGCTCGCCATTTCTCTCCTGTTGGTCCTACGCTCTTTTCGCTGCGAGTTCTGAGTTCCTGAGGGTCCAATTGGTCAGATAAGGGTCGTTTAAACCGAATCTGAGACCAAAAGTTTTTTGCCCAAAAAAAAAGTAAGGCTAACCCCTTTGTGTTTTTGGCGAAAATTTTCGCGATTTTCAAAAGTGCTGGAATCAATTAATTGTAGCACTGATCGGATGTAATTTTGCGAGAGAAATCGATTGGGCGCAGTCCCAATACGCTGCGATCAACGCATCAGAAGTTACAGCCAAAAAACCAGAACCTGAATTTTCGACATTTTTCAGCAGGTGCTTTTTCGCTCGCCATTTCTCTCCTGTTGGTCCTACGCTCTTTTCGCTGCGAGTTCTGAGTTCCTGAGGGTCCAATTGGTCAGATAAGGGTCGTTTAAATCGAATCTGAGACCAAAAGTTTTTTGCCCAAAAAAAAAGTAAGGCTAACCCCTTTGTGTTTTTGGCGAAAATTTTCGCGATTTTCAAAAGTGCTGGAATCAATTAATTGTAGCACTGATCGGATGTAATTTTGCGAGATAAATCGATTGGGCGCAGTCCCAATACGCTGCGATCAACGCATCAGAAGTTACAGCCAAAAAACCAGAACCTGAATTTTCGACATTTTTCAGCAGGTGCTTTTTCGCTCGCCATTTCTCTCCTGTTGGTCCTACGCTCTTTTCGCTGCGAGTTCTGAGTTCCTGAGGGTCCAATTGGTCAGATAAGGGTCGTTTAAATCGAATCTGAGACCAAAAGTTTTTTGCCCAAAAAAAAAGTAAGGCTAACCCCTTTGTGTTTTTGGCGAAAATTTTCGCGATTTTCAAAAGTGCTGGAATCAATTAATTGTAGCACTGATCGGATGTAATTTTGCGAGATAAATCGATTGGGCGCAGTCCCAATACGCTGCGATCAACGCATCAGAAGTTACAGCCAAAAAACCAGAACCTGAATTTTCGACATTTTTCAGCAGGTGCTTTTTCGCTCGCCATTTCTCTCCTGTTGGTCCTACGCTCTTTTCGCTGCGAGTTCTGAGTTCCTGAGGGTCCAATTGGTCAGATAAGGGTCGTTTAAATCGAATCTGAGACCAAAAGTTTTTTGCCCAAAAAAAAAGTAAGGCTAACCCCTTTGTGTTTTTGGCGAAAATTTTCGCGATTTTCAAAAGTGCTGGAATCAATTAATTGTAGCACTGATCGGATGTAATTTTGCGAGAGAAATCGATTGGGCGCAGTCCCAATACGCTGCGATCAACGCATCAGAAGTTACAGCCAAAAAACCAGAACCTGAATTTTCGACATTTTTCAGCAGGTGCTTTTTCGCTCGCCATTTCTCTCCTGTTGGTCCTACGCTCTTTTCGCTGCGAGTTCTGAGTTCCTGAGGGTCCAATTGGTCAGATAAGGGTCGTTTAAATCGAATCTGAGACCAAAAGTTTTTTGCCCAAAAAAAAAGTAAGGCTAACCCCTTTGTGTTTTTGGCGAAAATTTTCGCGATTTTCAAAAGTGCTGGAATCAATTAATTGTAGCACTGATCGGATGTAATTTTGCGAGAGAAATCGATTGGGCGCAGTCCCAATACGCTGCGATCAACGCATCAGAAGTTACAGCCAAAAAACCAGAACCTGAATTTTCGACATTTTTCAGCAGGTGCTTTTTCGCTCGCCATTTCTCTCCTGTTGGTCCTACGCTCTTTTCGCTGCGAGTTCTGAGTTCCTGAGGGTCCAATTGGTCAGATAAGGGTCGTTTAAATCGAATCTGAGACCAAAAGTTTTTTGCCCAAAAAAAAAGTAAGGCTAACCCCTTTGTGTTTTTGGCGAAAATTTTCGCGATTTTCAAAAGTGCTGGAATCAATTAATTGTAGCACTGATCGGATGTAATTTTGCGAGAGAAATCGATTGGGCGCAGTCCCAATACGCTGCGATCAACGCATCAGAAGTTACAGCCAAAAAACCAGAACCTGAATTTTCGACATTTTTCAGCAGGTGCTTTTTCGCTCGCCATTTCTCTCCTGTTGGTCCTACGCTCTTTTCGCTGCGAGTTCTGAGTTCCTGAGGGTCCAATTGGTCAGATAAGGGTCGTTTAAATCGAATCTGAGACCAAAAGTTTTTTGCCCAAAAAAAAAGTAAGGCTAACCCCTTTGTGTTTTTGGCGAAAATTTTCGCGATTTTCAAAAGTGCTGGAATCAATTAATTGTAGCACTGATCGGATGTAATTTTGCGAGAGAAATCGATTGGGCGCAGTCCCAATACGCTGCGATCAACGCATCAGAAGTTACAGCCAAAAAACCAGAACCTGAATTTTCGACATTTTTCAGCAGGTGCTTTTTCGCTCGCCATTTCTCTCCTGTCGATCCCACGCTGTTTTCGCTGCGTTTTCCGAGTTCCTGGGGGTCGAATTAGTCAGGAGAGGGTCACTTAAATCGAATCTGAGACTGAAAATTTCCGGCTCCAAAAATGAAAAAAAAGTAAGGCTTTGCATTTTTGGCGAAAATTTTCGTGATTTTGAAAAGTGCCGGAATAACTTCTTTCATGCACTATTCCGACGTAATTCTGCGAGAGGAATTGATTGGGCGCAGTCCCAATACGGTGCGATCACCGGATCAAGAGTTACACTTAGTTTAATAAGAGTACATCAAACGCATTCACAGAGCAAAACTTTGTCTTTCAAAAATCAAGAATAAACGACGGCCAACGCTATGGTTTTCTCTAGGAGCAAATGATAATTGTCCGTTCTTCTCCCAGTCACACGAGGCGCTGAATCCTCTGGTTTGTTTTGCCGAGCGGCGACAACCGTCGCGCCGTCCATGGCGTTGACTGTGGATCAGGGCGAGGAGGTCAACGGCCTTGGTATCCATAGATACGAGTAAATTATAACTGACAACAAACTCTTTGTCGACGACATTACATCGATGATTCGGGCCGTGAGTGTCAACCTGAAGGGCGTTTACTACTGTATAGTATAGGATGAATGATCGTTTACTCAGAAGTTTAATAAACATCAAAGATATATTTGTTATTTTGGGAATGGGAATCACAAATTACATTCATCATGAGTAACAGTAATTACTCAGAAGTACATTCGTGGTACCGAAGATTTTCTCTTATACTATAAGAATTTTGGTCTCTAATCTATATTTTCAGTTCATTTAAGCATCTGACAAGTAAGCTCACCAGCTAAGCTTATACCCGTTAATCATTTATCCTTTGTTTTAGGTTCGAAAAGTCTGGAGTCATATCAAGTATTCGAACACATCTTAGACAAAACTTGGTAATTGCTCTTAAAAACAATGCATCTTCTCGTGAAGTAAAGACAGACTTCAGATCAGCAAAGCAATATGTCTACGACATGTTAATTGCTGAATATTTACTAAAGTATAATTACTTTTACACGTTATCGGTCTTTGCAAGTGAAACACCTCTCCTAATTAACCTACATCAACAAGCAGAAGCATACACTCAGAGCACTGAAGACTGCAAGAAAAATAAGCTGCCAAACGACTATGTTCATCACGCACTTCAAACTCTGGGAATAAGCCCTGAGAAACCTAATGGACAAAATATTTTGTCTCATTACGCTGATGGTGACTCGCCTCTGATTTTCTGCATTCTTAAATCTTTAATTCTATATTTTTCCAATACATTGTTTGATAAAAATGATGTGGACAAAGTACATACTAATAACCAACAAACACAAACTGATCATATCGTTCCAACCGAGACTTTTGAAACAATTGCCCTGTTAGATGCAAAGAAAAAATTGTTCCAACAGAAAGAACTTTTTGGTACTCAGTTAAAAAACAAGGAATTCGAGTTAAGGGAACAGGCATTATCAATAGAACGACAATTAGCTTCACTGAATGGAAAACTTCAACATGCACAGGTACATTAAGTTTATTTTTTATGTAAACATGCAATGGAAATGTCACTCTTTGTATCTGATAGTAATTTTATTTTATCACACTGTGTCAATTATATATTACCATTTGGCTCGTTCAGAGTAAAATTTTGTTTAGATCTTACACATGCATTGATCTCTTAATTACTGCTTACATCATAAAAGTAAATTGATAACTCAACAATTTTAGAACCTTATGCAACTTGTGGATTCAAAAGAAAATCGTCTGGCACGAGAAAAGTTGAAAAATGAACAAAATCTGGCAAGCAGAGAACTGGAGTTATCAGTAAAAGAAAGGCTACTTTCTGAAGAAGCTGATAGGTTTGTCACTCGAGTATTTGCATTAGTAAGTACAAACATTATTGATTGTAATATCATTAACCCTTGCGAATTTTTTAGGTTACAAAAAGAACGAGTTAGTTACAGAACATTTGAAGGAGACGTGAAAAAACTGCAGGAAGAATTAATTAAAGTTCGAAATGAAATTCCTGCTCAATCTGCGATGTTCAGTACGATAAAAAAAGACGAGTGTGTGCAAACAGATATTTCCGTTAGCGCGTCAAATGTAGAAGTGCGTCTGCTTAATGAAGAAAAGCAAGAATTAACTAATCTTATTAGAGAACAACAATCAAGGATAGAAGAATTAACGTTACGCGTTGTTACATTGTCCAGACAATTAGAGGAGGCTCTATTATCAAGGGCTTCCAATAGCAAAAACATGAATGCAAATAATGGGTACAGCGAAAGTAGTTCAACTGAAGATATCTTGCAAGATGCAAAAATGCGACTTAGGCGACTAGAAGCAGAAAGTTTAAGAGCAGATCAATATTTTCAGAGCTGTATAACTATTTCTCCATAATAAATGAATGAATAATTAAATGTGTAATATAGTATTCATAATTTTTTGTCACTCACTGAGTATGTAAATCTACCTGAGTATTTCCTTTTGTATTAATAATTCGATTCTTATAACTAATATTACATATTTTTTCAACAAAAACATTGCATATAACGAGATAATAACAGACAACTAAGCAGGCGATGAATAATGTTCACTTAACTATAAGTAATAATACCAAAATTAAGCATATGTAAAGTGTGGAATATTTAGTTTATTGTATAAAATTGAATATAAGCGTAATATACAAATTATTCACTATGCTTCTTTATTGTTTCCGAAATCTATCTTAATTACATACAACATTCAAACATATGATATAAAATGTAAGTCAAACTTCTTCCATTGATCTACATCACCTCCGTTTTGGATCTGAACTTCGCCTAGTAATAATCAGTTAAGGAATTATAGAATACAGTTAAGAATAGTACAGTAATTTCATTTTCGAAGAGTGTTTTTCGGTCTTCTTTCAGTGCTCCAACTTATCGTTAGTCTTCGGGTATAATTTTTATTCCGATAAACAGATTCAGCAGCAACAGATTTATTACTATGCTCTATTATTCATTCCACTTTTATTTTTTTATTTTCAACTCTTTTTTATTGTCAACTCACTAATACTGATAGAAAAGGATATTGTTTGTCGCGTGTTTCCCGTCCTTCTCGTTCGTGAACCCGTTCCTTTGTGTATGGAGATTTTTCCTGAAATCATATTGGTTCTGAGCTTTCGGTGTAGGTAAATGTATTGAAAATGACTTGTGTACTTGTTAGTATCACCTATATATTCTTTGTGGGCATTGTTATTGTCTTCCAACTCGTCTTTTCAACATACTTGATGCGGACGTCTTTAATAACTGAGGGGCCAAGCAGTTGATGTTAGATAAAGTAACACAAATTAACACGTCACAGTATTAAATTAAAATTGTATTCCAATCATCACCTTGTAACAGTTGAAACAAATTCAGAAATAATAACTTGAAATAACAGTGTTAAAATGGGGTACAATGGTATTTACAGTAAACCGAAATCTTTATATATTCTCATACGACGAAAGATGAGGGAAAATCACTACTACTACTACTAAACCCCCCCGCCCAATAACAAGAGTCAGAATACTTACTTAATCCAAACCATAGACTGACCTTATTATAATGATGTTTTTCTCTGTGTTCTGGAACATCACCGTTTTGATGAGTTCCCTTTGCTGAAACAGAGTTTAATTTCATACAAAATAGTGTGGTCATTACTGATTAAAATACGTAATCGTCCTGAAAATTTCTATGAACAATAAATATGATGAATCATTGAAGTAACATGAGTTCAATGAACTGTTTACAAAAATAAAAGAAAAATATATCAACAAATTTAATGTTTAAACTTGCAATTAGATAAATCTTTCGAAACTTAGCTAAGATGTACAAATGGGAAATTGTTAAAACGACAGAACAAAGTTCTAAATCTAGGATGCATGAACTGTCAAGTGCTTGATATTATAAGAATTATGCAGTTACCTCTTTCGTCATCTTTCCTTCGTTTTTGTTCTGCAGGTACAATAGACTCTTCTGTTCGATCCTGAAATTAGATACAAATGTTTTATAAATGAACCTATACACATACCACTAAATTTTATTAGTAACAGAGATAGCAGCATACCCTTTTACGACCAAGTTTCCTTTCTCTGCGAAGTTCTTTCTCTTCGTCTGTTCGCACTTTTGTTTTCCCAGAACGTTCCTTCTTTTCAGCAGCTACTTCTGTTCTCCTATTCTCTTGTTTATTCTGCACCACCAAAATCAAAGAATAAGATACTGTAGATAATGACAAGATGTCAATGGTTGTTAAGGAGTAAATGATAGTAATTAACGTACTTTGGGAACATTTTCAACTTTCCTTCGTTTAGTATCTAAAACAAATAAAGTAACAGGATAATCAAACAATCGGACAGAATAATATACATACGTGTTCCACGATACTTTTGTAGGTTCGTAGATTCCATATTTTTACACGTAATATATTTTACGTACCTCTCTCAGGTGCATCTTGTGATGGACCCGAACTACCGCTGCTATTAGACACACTCGAAAGATCACGATCCAAATTGTCAACAGCTCCACCATAATAATGTTCATCCTTAAACATGATATTCAAATTAGTGCATTCAACGATTATAAAGCTTCTGATAACAAGCTCTGATATTCGCTTCATTACAACACAGCATATAGTTCATATAAATTTACAAAGTAGAACTCTGCACATTACCTTGTAATATTTTCGTTCCTTTTTATCAGTCGTATCATCTGATTTTGGTTCTTCTTTTTTAATTGACTTCTCCCTTCCTTCTATCAGATCTTTACTTTCTTCTTTTTTACGGAGTTTTTCAGTACTGTCACTGTTCAAGGTAATAGAAACGTGTAAGTTAAAATCACATTTTTCAGAATATCATTCCATTACCTAATTAAAATATGTTTCTTACTGATGGGTTTGCCCTGATATGCTGCGTTTTTCACGTAATTCCTGTCCATCTTTTTCTGTACGAGTATCTCCATTATTAACTTCTTTGATTGCAACTCCATTACTAACTTTTTCCACACTATCGTCATTAGACGATTCAAGGTTTTTTCCAGCCTATACAAATATCAATAACCATATAATTAACTCACTATATTGATAGGGATTGCAGGAGTTTCAAGGTCTCAAAACGTATGTAACCAAAATTACTTCAACTTCACACACAAGTGAGCAGAAACAATACTGACCTTGTCGCCAACGTGATGAAAATCTGATTCACGGATCATACTTGGTGTTTTTGCCTTCAATTGTCCACTGTAGGATGTTGCTAATACATGCAAGTCTTGGCGCTGACCACGCTCCTCTTCACGTACTTTTTCAACTTTTCTTTCAAGTATTTGCGAGAGTTTTGCCAGAACGGGAAAATGTGGTAGTATTTTGATAAGTATTATCAAGGAATTTCTTATTTGCACGTAATCTTTTGAATCGAGGCAAACAACGATAGCCTGAGAACAAATAATTAGCATTAGCACTGCACAACTCAGGAACATGATTATGTGCTCATGAACATTAGACCCATGACCCAACATACCCTTGCTTAGTCTGAAATTTTGAAACCATACCTTTGTTATTTTGTAATGCCACTTGTGACAGACGTGTCTGTAATTTTCAAATCCAACCATGTTATTTGCTTCTGAGAACTGATTGCTGACACGAAATTTGGTCACAAAACCAGGGTAGTTACTACATTCCTGAATGAATAATATATTTTAACCAAACATTAACCAAGTTAACTGTTTTATAATGTAATAGGAAATATTTTTCTATTATACCTTATCGAAAAGAGCTTCTTCGGAATGCCATCGCATCACAGTTTCCAACATAGCGCATAAAAATCTACCATATCGATTAGCTTCATTTTCTGTACATGATGTTACCGAGTAAGTGATATCACAGAAGAGCTAGAACCATAAGCTTTTGGTCAAAATCTGAAAGTATTCAACTGCTAATGTGATAGAACATTGCTAGTGCATTACTTACTCTATCATAGCAGAGAAGTGTAGAGAAATTCGCAGTTTTCAGAGAGTGAATAGTGTGTACAAATTTGGCACAGTACATAGCGTCAACAGTTGTAAATGTGCACCGAGGAAACAAACATAACTGTAGAAATTGTGTAATAGTTTCATTTTTAGCGGATTTAGCACTCCTCGACAAAAACCATGAGTCTTTTTCTTGCCTGAAAGCATTGCCAGTATTAACAAAGGTTAGTGAAGTTAATCATATCAGAGAAAGTATTGCGAATTGAAATTCTTAAGGATAGAATCTTATTCACCTTAAATAGGCAAAAACTTTCCCAACGTGTTCTTCTTGTTTTTTCTTCTCATCCTGCAGTTTTTCAGTCAAAGTCGTATAACGTTCTTGTTCCTTTTTGCCCTTGCTCATGTTCTAGTAAAATCGATTGGTCAAAAAAATAAGTATCAAATTTAACTAGCATAGAAATCTGTAGTGCTAACTTTGAAGTAACTAACCATATCTTTGGAATCAGCAGCCTGCAAAGCAAGCTGTTTGAGCTTGTTTATTTCTCTTTCATAGCTCTCAACAGGAACATACAAATCATACATTGTAAGTGACCAGAAAGTCACTAAAAATTGTGGTGAAATATCTTCCCATACTTTAAGTGGGTGTAATGGTCTGACAGAAAGAGCAACAGGAGCCATAACAGCTTGTGCTGCTTCAGCGTACTTTGCCTGTTTCAATGCGCTTGACATTTTTTTATAATTAGGATCAGCTTTCCTAATTGAATCGTACTTTATCTGGAAGCCACAAATTCTGAATTAGATAAATAATTTACAAAAAAAACTTGACTTGTGGCAGAACTTACATTAATGGCATGAGCAAACATTGGTCGTGCAAGAAAAAATGCGACATCAGAATGTATGTGATTATCTTGAAGCATGGAGTGTATCGACGGTAGCCGTTCTACATATTCGTCCACAGTCATGGTTGATCCAAGAAATGTGCCAAATTGAACGAGTGTATCTTGACACTGGTCATATAATTTACCTGTTGCATAAATGAATGATTTATTTTTAACTTTAAGAAAACTTCATTGAAATGTGTCAAACAGTAATTGTTTGAATACGGACCTACAAGCTTGAGGTGAGACTTGTCGGTTTCTCTGTATACAACACAGTGTTTTTGTTGGGCCATGAGTAGACAAAGAGCTACGGCCAAGTCATGTTCTGACAGAGCATCTTTCAAACGCTGTGATGATTTTTTCGTATTTCGAACTTGACTGAAGTATCCAGCCTGAAAAAAATGTGATCACAGTCCAAAGTTATAACTAGTTTCACTTTTACCAAGCTGCTAGGGTAAGTTAAATCATGCATGTAATTACTTCATTTTTGAGGAGATCCCCGCCTGCCATTGCATCCAATTGTTCACGAGTCATTTCTTCAGCGGCTTCTATACCAGCCATTTTCTGCACAATTTCCTTTACAATTAACAAATCTAAGCTGCAAGTAAGAACAGAAAAATATGTCTAATATATGACTCAACTGACATTGCCATATGAAAATATGTAGTTTAAAATAAAATAATTCCAATCCAGCGTATTGCTAAATGCACAAAATGAAAGAGTCTACCTTTTCTGTGCCTTAAGTTGATTGGCCACATATTGTAGAAGTCCAGTAAGCTCAATGTTGTATTTTTTAAAGATAGCTCCACAGAAAGAAGCAAGTGACTGTAACCAGAGAGAAATGCTTGTACCGTCATGCTTAAATCTGTCCCTGTCAGCTCCAGCTAAAGCTTCTACCAGGCAATAGCCAAGTATGTCATACGAGATGTTTGTCAAATATTTAAGGGAATCCACCACAGGCCCTAAGGAGGATTCAATAGTTTTATTAATTAAGACGTTGAAAGATCTTTGTACATTATATTATTACTAAAATAAAATTTGATCAGAATTGTTTGGCAAACAATATCTACTGTTACCTACCAATAAGGTTGTCGTACAATTGAATTTGTATCAGTACATAATCAAACAAAACTCCAGGGGAAGAATGGGTCAGCTTGCCAATAGATCTTCCTACTGGTTTTATGGTCTCTTTACTGACGCGCTTCATTATTGACTTAATCTTTTTTTGAGCATCTGCTCTTTTTCTAAGCAACGCTGCATGTTGTAAAGGTGTATCATTTTTCCATCGTGCGTAAAGACAGTACCGGCTTTGGTAAGGGTAAAATTTTAGTATATTCCAAATCTCTTCAGCTACGCAACAGTTGCAATCCATAAACGAAAGAGAGGGCAGTAGTGCCACATCCAAAATTGTAAGCACATCATAGTAAAGATTGTTTTCTTTGCTTATAGGTTGCTTATTTGAGTCCAATTCGCATTGCTTGATAGCAACGTGACACAGACGCATAATTTTGTACATCAAAATTGCATCGTGATGTAAGTTAGGTCCAAGTATCATCAGCATTGGCAGTAAACGATCGTGTATGTCGTCCAATTTATAAAAAGGCAGTGGAGCTAGAGGGCTTTTCATTGGCGGCACTTTTCTACCAGGTAACTTTGGTGATATGATGCAGTATCTGGAAATCGATACTTGAATGTTATTCTGCATAAAAATTATACTGTCAATGGTATGTTACATTATATGCCGTGAATTTTTTTAGACGTGAATTTATTATATATATATTTATTATTTAGTATTCGGTGACAGCTGATGGCTCAGGACAGTTACCAAGAGTACAATGATCAAATTACGATCCACCAGCTCTGTTCGGAGCCATAAAATACTACCGGATTAGCCAATTTCAAATAGCTGTAATTCGCAAAACACAAATTTTCTATTAGAAGTAAAAACGTCTCAATCGCAGATTTTAATGAAAAATACATTGGTAGCCTATGGAGCAATAGTCCTGGGTCACCCTTGAAATAATATCTTAGTGCCAATGCACAAGTTGATTGACTTTAGTTTTGGGAAAAAGATTCATTCTGTAAGCTTTGAACTCACTTTCTGTAGGCTGGTTCGATGATTGACTGAATCATTCTGCAAAGTGCCAGTGCGATTGGTCGTTGATCAGTAAAGCAATGATCTGGTAGTCGTTTAAATAAATTCTGTGCTATGTCCCATGCACCGACTTCTAATAATGCTTGACAGAGTCCAAACTTTTGATTGGTAACGTACTTATCCTGCCAAATAAATTATTATTGGACACCTGTACCTAAAGTCCAAATTATACAAAAGAAGTTCAATATGATATTTAGTATGATAAATGATACAAACCTGTACGACATCTTTTTCCTCAGGGACTTCCTCCTTATCTTTAGTGGATATGACACTCATCTTTCTAACATATTCTTTAGCTTGTTTCATTGCCAATTCATGATCCTTAATTATATCCTTGTCGTCTGGCACAAGCCAGGGTAAAATATCGTCCAGTTTGATTACATGATGTTGCAACATCAATGCTGCAACTTTCTGTAAAGAAAATGGGGTTGCTGCTGTTGAAGAGCGATATTTAAAGCCTAGAACTTCGCAAAGTACTTGCTGGTCACTCATGTAAGAGCGAATGAGAGGAATAAATAAACTGTCGTCATCTGGCCGATTTTCAAATGTTTCCAGCAAAATATCAAGAACTCTGTTAGGGTCAAGATTAAAGTAACCTGAAATTAATATCAATATATTAATTAAACGTCACACACTTTGGCATGTAGTAGGAGCGAATAAGTTTTATCTCAAGTTTATCAAGTTTTTTCTTCGTTGCGAAATCTTGGAAAAGAAACAATGTCTTAAGAGTAGTCAAATACTCAGTGCCTATATCATACCAATGAGAGACTTGACAATCTCCAAGGTAGATGCAACTTCATTTTCTTGATATTCTTGATTTAATTCAACAATCAGTTTAGAATATCCTTCGCTCTCTTCGCGAAACAAATTGAATTTTCGCTGTTTGTAGCTGAAATAATAAATTGATATTACAGATTACTGCAAGCAGTTGATAGGTGGTAAGAATTTGAGGTAAAACAAAATTTATGTATACTAAATCTAGTGAGATGTAACAGATGATGTTCTTATCAAAAAATCATACGTACTAGAGTTTGGTTTTAACTTTGATGAACTTAGTTTGAAAATTGCGATTCTTCAACGTCCCAACATCTTGAAGAGTATCAATTTCCAGACGCTCTTTCAAGATTCTATCTGTGAGAAACTGAAAAAGAGAAATACTGATTAGTATGCCACACTAAGGAAATGACCTACATTCGTTTTTGTTGCTTGCAATCAAGTATTACCTTTTCCGATTCTTTGACAATGTAATACAAATTGTTTCTATCCTCATTATGCGCTTCAGCATCGATTAATGTAAATATGTCTACAACAGCTGATGGAATCGCACCATCAATATTCTGTAAAAAAAATATGTAATTTAACAATGATTTGAACAACTGCATAATCATTAAATGATCACAGTAATGAGTTTCTTTTTAATATAAAGTGTTTAAACTTGAATTAAAACATCAATAGTTTCGAGATATGTGAGCTATAAGGGCAAACGATTGATTTGCCTTACCATAAGTTCACCAAGTGTCGACACTACACTATCCTTTTTTACGTTTCCTCGGATTCCATTTGATATCAATTGGTATAAACCCTTTCTCCATTCTGAAATTATTGAAAGCATAAAAACAATGGTTGATTTTAATTTATTATGCAGAAAAAGGAAGCGCACAATCTGACTTTGTCTAGCGACTGAATCTATCATATCAGCATGCACTTAGTACACCCGCCAGCTGCACACGGTACAAATTGAAAACTTCAAACATTTACAAAATGATGTGACAGTTAATTGAAAACAAAATTCAAAAAAAGTTCTCTGCTAAAGAATAAGTTTGTTTGGAGGTAGTAAAGCAAAGTAAAGCTAAAAAGATATTCGCAAAGACAAAGTGAGGTGGTAGAGATCAGCTGTAAATGGGATATTGAAATACATTAATACCTGTTGTGTTCCCTTCCTTATATTTTTGCTTGATTAACTTGAGGCTGCAAACAGTTGGTAATTGACATTAACTCTTGAGAAGAGCGAGAAACAGGAGAGATAAGTTGGGTGGTTGCAACCATCATTTCACAGAGAAGGCAGGTAGGTATCAATTCAATATTAATCAAATGCGAGCGCGGCGCAATTTTGATAATCACTTACAAATCATTTTTTCCATGCTTATCCCATGATTTCCATAACTCGGAATTCCATATTTTACCAGCCATTTTAATATTAATTATACAAATTTTAGCTTACAAACATTACTATCAACATCGCAGGTTAACGGAGACCATTTTACAGGCTCGCGTGCGCGTTCATAAACTGGTTGAAAATCAGACCAGGGCATCTTATACCATTCTTCGAGAAACAAAATCCCTAGATGCTTACTAGGGAAGAAGCTAAAGTTCTTGCAGTTTTCACCCCATTACGCTATAACTTTTAGTATATTCTTTATTGTTCGTGTCGCAGTGTTTGGTTGTTATTTTATTAATCATTGAAGATTGGATTCATTGTATAACAAATTATTTATAAAATTTCCCAAAGGACACAAATATAATATTTGTCCAATTTCTTCGGCTCCTGGTGACGGAATATGCCCTTCTGAGTGGAAATCCTTGATTGTTTTCGGAACACAACCGGTTAGTGGCTCTTTTGAGTACTTCCATTTTATCGGAGAGGTAATGATAAATTTGTAGAAAATAAAATCTGAAAACATCGGCGACTGTGTTAAATAATAATTAATGCCGGCAGTGCCAAGTGCTTCTTAATACCCCAACAAATATATATTCAGTAATATTGTAGCTCGAAAATTAGATTATTCTGTGATCTTTCTACAGCACACGAGGTTAACCACTTTTTCGTTGTTTACATGGTTAGGTATAAGATGGCGAAATCTACGGGCGAAAAGAAAGGAAAAAGCGCGATGAATGAGGTCGTGACACGTGAATATACGGTCAATCTCCACAAACGATTGCATGGCGTCGGATTCAAGAAACGGGCACCTCGAGCTATCAAGGAAATAAGGAAGTTCGCCGAAAAACAAATGGGCACACCTGACGTTAGGATCGACACACGTCTTAACAAGCAGCTGTGGTCCAAGGGAATCAGGTATGCTGACTGAATAAACACAGTTGTCAGTTAAACTCCAGTTCACGCTTTACCCAATAAATAGATTTCGCAAAACGTAGCATGTCAAACGTATAGATAAGTTAACCCTACTGTGTAACTGTATGTCCACCACTTCTAACCCAGTGAGCATCACATTATGCTCCTCTGGCTGTTACAAGTAATCAATAAGGTTACAATATGTGAGATATGTGATAGCCGATGTGGATAAGTTTTGTTATTTAGTCTAATCACTTGACAGGATGAGGAGTCTTTTCGGCTCAAAAGTTCCCTTTTCGGACGGAAGTTAATACGCTTAGCTAGCCTCGTGTTTATTGACCGTTTCAATAATTTATGGAGACTCTTCCTAATTGATTTACAAACGGCAGTTGTGTCCTAGTTGATTTTAGATGGCAGTCTTTCACATCCCATTTAAATACAATTACAATTACTTCACAGTCTAGTTGGTGGACTCGTTGACATTGTAAAATTGAAACAAATACTGTTGTAATACCTGTACTCAAATTGTATTAAATATTTTTCATTCTTGCTTTCAGAAATGTCCCCTTCCGTGTTCGCGTCCGCCTTAGCAGGAGAAGGAACGACGACGAAGACTCTGCAAACAAATTGTACACACTAGTTACATACATCCCTGTTGCCACCTTCAAGGGACTCCAGACAGAAAATGTGGATGCTAGTCAAGAATAATTTATTCTTGAGCAATAAATAATTTTGGCTAATATCACCACAGTTTTTGTTCACATATCATTGCCCTATCCTTGACGCTATGATCCCATCTTTTTCATTCAAAGTGTTCTGGATCATCATTGATTATTCTAATTTTTAAATGACACACTCTTTAGCAATCACAATCGAGCCAAGTTATTAATTACTCAAGGCGGTTTTCAAATCGTATTGACAAACTACTAAAAATTAGAACTACATTTCGATCGATCAATTAGAGAATCAACAACTTTGAAATTATTAACCAGAGTGGTCGCTTCTCCCGTCAACCTGAGAAAAGTTCACCTATGTTACTATAATTCGAAATATCGATTATTTGGGTAAGATTAGGATGGCATGAAATCACTGTCGAAATTTTCATTACCCGACCATAGAAGCCTGTCGCAATGGTTGCGAAATACAATTCCAAATAATATTAGATTGTGATTTGTATTCTAAAATAAGAGTAACAACGCAAACTTATGAAAATATTGACAATGAGTGATTATTTATTATTCAGTTGTAACACGTCAGATTAGTTCTTAAATTTAATGTACCGGGTCCGCGAAAGAAAGATTGATTTTTAATCCGAATATGGCTCTGATACTGATTTTACGCACGTCGGCTGATAGTGATCTGTTAATAAAGTAGCGCTATTACATTGGATATTCTGCCAGCGACGTTTCAAGTCTGATTATGATTTGTAACTAGTCTGTTAGTTGAAATGTTACGGGGTAATAGATAGATGATGAAAGGAAATTTTAACATGGTAAATGCATTGTTCAGACTGTATGGATTATCGGGGAAAAAATCGGTTGATTATCGTTGATAACCAATCCCCAATTTTCACTACTTTCAGCCAAATCAACACCGATATTTAATCTAAGGCTTGAGTTCAACTCTGTTCTCGCCGACGTTTGAATTCTGTTGAAAAGTGAGAAAATAGTCTACCGATATCTCCTATTTTAAGATACCTAGGCATAATACGCGACGTGCAAAGTTTTGTAAAGGAAATTTCCGCACCCCTGACGTCACCAAACTCGCGACATGTGCTTAGGTACGTCTAGAAAACATAATTAGGAAAAACGAAAATGTATTACCTATACAAACGTTATGTGAAACGAGAATAAGAAAATTCTATCAAATATATTGCGTAAAAACGTACCCGCTGGTAAATCTGACGTATAATTTAAAACGTATCGCTCGGCGAGGACGCTGGAAATTATTCGCAATGAAATATGTTTCGCGCCTTCTTAGGTAAAGATTGAACGGGGGAAAAAGCGCATGCGGCCTCCTGTGATTTTTATAGCCTCCAATCAATCTGCAGAATTTTGCAGCTCGTGGAAGCGACGAACGCCTACTAACGTCGTGGCGGCGACCAAGAAAGTAAAAAATATCCCTCGACCCACTCAACCGATGCTCACCAACCTTGCCTCTGATTTCGACTGCCGAATTCTCTACGTTATTACAAGTTTACCAACGACTACGAATATGGCTATCGCAAAACTCGGATGTTATTTTGTTTAACTGGATATGTTGCGAATGTGAAAATAAATAAATTGTTCGAATTCGTAGGAAATGGTTTCTTTTTTTTTATACACATTGCAAATTTCTCATGCTTACCGTATATGTCGTCGAATATTTCAAAATTAGAAATCGGTTTGCGGCTTTCGATCATCCTCAATTCTACTAGTTCCAAAAATTGATTGGGTAAATTTGTCACCATAGAGAAAGACAGCTGTATTTTTTACACGTGTTTTTCTCTGCTGGTCTATTTTATTTTTACACATACTTGATAACGTTTTTGAAAAACAAATACAAACCTCTCACAGAGTTTCTACTAAAATTAGAAAATCTAATGCGGTTTGCAGAAAATTTTGAAAAACAGTTCCTGGTATGGATTTGTTTCAGGTAATTTTTTTACGGACCATGACGACAAATTGAGAGAAAATTTTAGTGGTGTATCGATGATTATCATATTCTTGAAACTGCAGCATACGTCACGGCATACACACACCATAAATTCATTTATTCAAGTTTAAACTTGCTTTGGCAGCGCGACAGCAAGTCATAAGAACTACAACTTGCATGCGTATAAATCTCAGCAAACAATTACAAAGTAGGAGACTGTTGGATGATTTTTAAGTGTTGAAACTGAACGCGAGTATTTCGTAAACAGAATATAGATAGGTCCCTGTACATCTTTGTGTGGAAATCACTTTGAGGTATAATATTGCAATAGAAGAATTAATTCCAACAACTGTCACATTTATTGTATTAATAGAAATAAATAAAACCTTGACTATAGCGGATAGAAGTGCGGTTCCTGGTCATAATTATGACTTCTCAGTGTTTGTATAGTCTAAAAGTATTTGTGCACTAGGGTATGCAGAAAGGACCGTCCTTCGAGACCTTTGAGAAATGACTGAATTCTGTGCTGGGAAGAAAAAATGTGATATAAATTCGAGTATAAATTAGTACAAGGTCACACTTTGTATAGTTGATAAATTCTCCTGGCCCATTTCGTATCTAGGTTTGAGCTAGGGCATGGATTATGACATTTTTCTATTTTTTGACACCTCGCTGGTTCTACTCACCAACATTAACCAACCACTATTCGTGTATACTGTTATTCTTCGTACTCGACGTACGACATTCTTCGCCCATGTTTCACACGCGTAGAATAAGCATCGAATTTTTAGTTTTCCGTTAAATCGTTATATCGCGTTCTTCCTTCTACAATTACATTTATTCTTACGAAGAGAAGCAACGTTTCGTAGGAAACAATTGATAGCGCTACAGCAGGCTGTGAATGTTGAAAATTCCTGCTACTCCGAAGACTTCGGCGATCGGGATTGAAATCGTAAAAATGTCATAAAATCTTTCGGTATCTTGGGGAATATTGTAGCGACTGGTATATACCTATAATTATAATCGGGGCCCCGCAGATGCGGGGTATATTTAAACCTGAGTCAACTGCCGAGTTATTCCAGAAGTAAATATTTCTCGTATAATTAAACTAAACGGGGCGTTGCATAATTGTGCACATTACGTATGCACATTGGCATGAACTCCTAAACGTCGATTAGTTTTCCCGTCTCGCGTAAACAAAAGGTGTTACCCTAGTTTCACGGATTTACACCGCAGCTGCTGTCACAATTTTTAAAACTGCATTACACTTGCCACCCTTTACGGTGTGCGCGTAGCGCAATGAGTTTAACGGTAATAACGACAACAAAAACGACTAAACAAACAATCCGACCCGTATCGCTGCATACCTATTTAAAGAAGCGGGACTGTAATTTGGAGCATGTCGGGTTTGCGATCAAATTTTCTTTATTTTCTTCCATTTATACTCAGATTCGCGCGTAAGTTGTACATCGCCAACGCATAACGCTAGCTGGATACGATCTATATTTACCATATGCAGAGATGGCGGCGGTATTTAGCAAATCATCAACGAGTTGTTATACCCAAATGAATAATGTGCTAATATTAGAATCGAAAATTGTGGAAACAGTGAGCTTACGCGGAGTTGGAGAGACGAAAGCGTGGGCAGGATTCGTTGCGTTGCGCTGCGTTGCGATGGGGTATAAGAACGGTTGGCGAACGTCCTCGACACTTCAGTCCTCTGCAGAAAGCAAGTCAAGATGGCTCTAGAACGTCAAGTCCGTGCCAAGGTATACGCATAACGAGATATCATCGGAGAAAAATCTCTTCGTCTACATTCACCGGAAATAAAGAGTATCGTTCCGATTGAAAGGAGTTCGTTCATTTTTAAATTTAATTCTCTTCTCACTCCGATGGAACCGAAGCTTTTCTTTCAATCGGACAACTCTGATTATACATACCTACCGTGACGCAATTTTACCAAAATTTTATGCTTGTATTCTTACACTTTTCGTCGTTGACAGCTCGCAGGAAAACGCGACCCCGAACAGGAGAAAGAGGCCAAGGAATGGATCGAGTCCATCCTTGGAAAGAAACTCTTCGCCAACGAGGCCTACGAAGATGTTCTCCGTGACGGACAAGTCCTTTGTCAGCTGATGAACAAGCTGAAGCCTGGTTCCATCCCCAAGATCAACAGCACCGGTGGACAATTCAAAATGATGGAGAACATCAACGTGTGAGTACAATTATACAAATATCGTATCGGATATCGAGCGTAAATAATTATTCTAAGCTCGTTTGAAAATTATTCCAGGATTGTTAATTGATTCGTCCTGCTTTCAGGTTCCAGAAAGCTTTGAAAGAATACGGAGTGGCAGACGTCGACGTTTTCCAGACAGTCGATCTTTGGGAGAAGAAGGACATCTCCCAAGTGACCACAACTCTCTTCGCTCTTGGTCGACAGGTGCGTTAACTATTCATTATTCGCTACATCGATTGACTGTCCGGTTGACTGAAATGTTTTCAACGAAAATTACGAAAAATTGTTAATTCCTGGAATCGCGAATCCCGCTCTCCAATCGTCATGCCTATCTTATAGTTTTCTCTTTCCGCGCATCGGCCATTTTACAAATCACCAAAAATATCTTGTGCTATTCCATTCTGGTCCAGGCAGCGCGCGAAGCCTTCACGCCCCACTTTCGTCGGGCTGCTCTTAATTCGCAACATAAACTAGACGTTATGTAACCTTTAGTTTACGTTGTACGTAACTTTTTTTTATTTGCATAAAAGACTTGTATATACACGCGCGAAAATCGTCGACTATAGTAAAACTTGCGAGAGACAATATATTTACCGTGAAAATTCAAAAGTACCAAATGTGATTGCACTATTTGATGTACCGTAAGACAAATCAAGTAATCATTATAGTCTTATTCTCCAACAACAGTAAACAGTTTGAACAGAATTTGAAAAAAATTTATCACATTTTTTCCCGTAATCTGTGAAAAATTATTTTCAAAAACAAAATTAGCCGATACGACGTCTCATTATATACCATTCGAGTAGAACGAACGTCAAAATAAAAAACCTAATAGTGACATTATTTTTTACATTAGTATGACAAGTGACGACTGAATCCTTTAGATGCGCGATAATTTTCTGATATCCTTAACAATCGTTCCAAGCCTTCTTAAAACTATTACGACCGATAAAGATTCCTGCCGAATGAACCGGCGGAAAAAGATTTTACAACTTCACACGAACGAAACGATAAATTATCCGGAGGCTGAGCTTTTTATAGGTGAAAAATTTATGCGATATGCGATAAACATCGGGCAGCGTTACGCGCTTAATTCGTTCTCTTCTTTCGATTACTCTACGTAAACTTGATACTTGTGATTATGTTTTTAATTTTTTTTTTTTTTTTTTTTCCCACGCAGACGTACAGACACGAGGATTGGAAGGGACCTTACCTAGGACCCAAGCCCTCCGAAGAATGCAAGCGTGACTTCTCCGAGGAGACCCTTCGTGCAGGACAAGGAGTCATCGGTCTTCAGGCTGGTTCCAACAAGGGAGCTACCCAGGCTGGACAGAGCCTTGGAGCAACCCGCAAAATCCTCCTGGGAAAGTAAACAGTCGATCGTAATAAGCGTACGTGAAAAATCAATCAACCATCAACAACAACAACAACAACAACAACAACAACAACGATAACGATAACGACAGTCATATATCTGCAGAGATGCCTTCTCCCACTCCGCACAAACATAAATTTATATTTTGTATGTATATATATATATATATTATATATTTATTTATTTTAATTTTTGTAACTGAAAAATAATATAACGGTATTATTTACATTATTCGAAAGTTTTCCACAATGTTAATTGTCCTCAAGCTAGGCAGTTAAATTATTAATAAAATCAGCCAAACTTTCGTTCGTATTTACTCACCCTTTGTTATTTTCTACAGCCAATCAACCGCAATTTGTTCCTCTTTGCGTGCATATGCTTGTGCAGATTAATCCAGCGAAATTTCAATGATGTTTGAATGATCGTTATAAATATCAGATTATTACCGTCTGTCGAAAGTCAAAACTAGTTTGAAGACGTGTAATAATTCATAGGATCGGTCGGAGAACGTTCGCAATTCAATGATTATCATTTTACATCGAGACAGAATCGAATAACCTAATTACTGCGCGTGTCGTATTATTGAATTAAATCCAAGGCGCGCACGCAAGAGTGACTGTCATTCGTGAAATTTGATAGGCGAGTGTAATTTTCGCGTTAACAAAGCGCGAAATTCAACGCACAATATTCCCAAATACGTACATATAAGGTAGGTGCGCATGGATTTTACGTACGTCTAGGTATGCGTTGGATGGAAATACATTCATCGACGCGAGTTTCGTCAGACTCCAATAATATCTGTGCGAACGTGAGACTTTCAAACGGTTTGGGTATAACACAACCGCAGCCAACCCCCCCTTTTGCCACCGCGAAAACTTTTCACACCGTTTATAAATAAGTGTTACAACTGTTCATACTTCTGTATTGGTTAAGGGATGAAACGGCATAATCGTTGTACAGGTGTTTTATTTATCCTCGATATTATATAAATATTTATTACGAAATTGCAGCCGCCCCTCGGTATAGTACGGAATGATGATTGACTTTGAAAAGCGTTGATAATCAGCTTGGCAGCCTTGAATATTCAATGTATTTCAATCGTCTTCCTTTACCTATCCAAAATTCTTAAGAGTGATGCAGGACCTCCGTCAGCGACTAGTTTTACATATATTTTCAAATGCCCGTGATTCAAGGTCTGGTTGTAAATATAGTTACACGAATATTTGATTTCATCTTCGATGGCTTATCGGATTTCACAGCGAGTTACGCTCTTGGCTTTGCATGTTGTACCACATTTTCTTTCTCGGTCAATTTTATTCGCTTTATCAATGCTCAGTTGCTCGGTAGAGTTGAATTTTCTTTTTCTCCGGCTGTTGCGTAATTTCGGGTTTTTCCCCCCCAGCTTGCGCTGCAGGATTACACGGACGGATGTGATGCGGATTGTATAATAAGCTCTGCGGGATAAAATATACACCCACGGATATACGTGTAGGCTGGTTATTTATTACCCGTATAGTTACCCAGTGAATCAGTTTTATTTTGGATTTTATAAATAGTTCCCCTTGCCAAATATTTACAGGGGGATACACGGAATTACCGAATAATGTTGTAACGAAATAATTATGAAGACAGATGAAATTACATCACCTTATATCGGGACCGATATCTTGCCACTATCGATCTCGATACGTATTCAATAGTTGCGTGGCCGCAGTTATTCGACAACTGATTGACGTGATTGTACAATCTTCTTTCCCAAAATCAGTCCGGGGGACTGGGATTGCACATTTCACAAAAATAACCACCCGGACCGGAATCTCGAGTGGCGTAGACACAGTTATTTAAACATTATATACCAAATAAATCTGCAACTCGGATATTCGGGGAGGTTTCAAAATTTTATTCCGCGGTTAAAGAAATAATTTGAAACGTGATTGAACGAGCGATTCTCTCGCTCTATAAATCGCGTTGAAAAATGTCCTTGCTTTCGAAAATACACGCAGAAATAAATCATCTACCAAAGCGTCCGTTAGCGCATCGTCCATGAATGTATAATCGAGTCGCATACATCAGCTGGCTCAGTGCAACTCGGGAGTGTTCCAAAAAATCGAGACGTAATTCATCTGATTTAAAAAGCCGTCGAGCTGTTTTCAAGTACATAAAATTAGGTATACGAACGAAAAAAATCGGACATGACATTGAACGAGATGTTTTATTGCAATTTTTACTAGCATGATTATTACCGAAGAATGATTTCGAAGTGTGAAACTGATATGTCGATAACAGCTGATGAATATTTGTTGAAGCTCGGACTTTACGCTTCGTGAACTTTCGTACGAAGCGATTACGAACTGCGTACGTATAATGTATATAGTATACGAGGGTTTCAATAAATCCTGAAATACTACATTAGATTTTAGTCTGAAAAACTGAAAGAAAAAATTTCTCGTATCTGCAATCAGTATTGCAAAACGTACAATAGAACCTCCACGGGTCAGTAATCATACTTGACCCCAGCAGAATTTATGTCGCAATCGTTACCGAACGTCGAGTATCCGCAATAAATAGCATGTATCAACAGGATATCGATGTGATAACTTTTTTCTTGGTTTCTCGTGTGCCCGAGCTTAGAAAATGGAACATTTTTCAAAAGATTATTTCAAGAGTTGATACTACGGAAATTCACGGAACAGAAAAAAAATATAAAAAAGACCTTGTTCCTCGTATTTTTGACTGTTACCCACGCGTAAAGTTTATAATTTGGCACGATAGGATCATTAATTAAGTTCGAATGGAAGAATACCGTGTCCCACGAATGTGGGGTGTACGTATACGTAAATGACGTTATACATAATTCATGCTCGTGCGCAAATTGCGCGGCAATTTTTCCCGTCTTTATTTGTTTAACAGAAAATTTATTCCACTTCGATATTGTTATTCTGTAAATTAATTCGCTCGCGTTATACATATATCAGCGATTACACGTATGCAGGGATATCGGTGGAATCAAACGAAGTGTGATTCGCGAATATAGGTGGATGCGAGCTTCAAGGCGGCAACGGAATTAGGCCTGCGTGTAGGCTTGTCAAACGAAGTGGAAAACGCGGCAGCAGCCAGACTCGGCCACGGCAAGTGATAACAGCTAAACGAGCGTCTCGGTCGGACGGGATCATTGCAAGCCGAGTAAGATCGGCCTCGTGGCATTGTTTCACCGAACGTTCAGCGATGCTTTTATACCGCGTAACACTTGGCTCGATCCTCGACTTCCTCCTCCCGATTCCCCCTTAATTCAATCGTGCATTATGCGTTTACTCCTCATGTACCGCAGCCCTTAGGATCAATGCTTGTGCTTTTTCTGTCGCCGTTGAAAACTGTCGTCGATTAAATAGTGCAGGTATTCGAAAAGCTCGGCTGTCCCTGCGAGCGAGACTCGGCGAGTGTCGAGCTTTCCTGCAGCTAGAAACAATGGGGTTCCTTCCTCTCTCTCTCTCTCTCTCTCTCTCTCTCTCTCTTGACAACGCGGCACAGGCGCGGGCGTATCGGCCTGTCAAGGAGAGGGAAGAGAATATATACGTTTAATGGTGGGAGAAAAACCAACCAATCGAAATACGCGAAGGGGCAAAACAAATAAAGTGCAGCCGGACGCATGGATGCAGCATATACGTATACGTTGTATACGTGTGTATGCCCGAGGTCGACGATCTTTGCTAATTTTAGCAAATCTTTTTAATTTCGTTACACGGACGTGCGTCTAACGATTCCGTATGCATACCTACGTACGGTACAAGTTACATTCATATACACGTCGCTCATTTATTAACCAAATCAAACTTACGTGATTTCTATTTATTTTCATAACTCGAGATCGCGTTGTTTATTCTATATACATTCTACCAATGCTGAATTCCAAGGGGTTACATAATTCTTCAACATTTTTGCCTTGGAGAAGAGAGAGAAAAAAAAAAAGAAAAATAATTATATCACCGATTTTCACAGAGTTCGTTTTCAGAAACTCACCCGAATCGTAGCGCAAGGAAAATTGCGGTTCCTCATTTTCACGAGACGTATGACTATCGAATACCGTTTGTTATCCTGATCGGAAAAACGAACGTTGAAGCAACAGCTGCGATAATTGGCGCATATCAATTAGCAGAATTCAAAGAGCAAAAGGCTGACGAAAAGGTAAGAGACAGGAGCTGAGGAGAAAAATGTTGTTTATAGCGCAAATATAACAGAACCCATCTGTCCGGCGATATTCTTTCCTGCGAGTGACTCATTGACCGAAGATACACGCGTTTATGTATATGCGTACCGAGTGTGCTTTACTGAGATATTGCCAAAATCCACCAAATTTATTTTCGACTCCACACCATCTGCATCTTCAGCTACCGCGCGCTATTACCGGAATGTGTTATGCCTCTTATGTAGCATAATGCTACTATGCTATATACTTAATGTTTTACGCAGGTAATTTTTGTAAGCGTAGAATGAAAGGTACGGGATCTCGTTTCGCGGATCAATCGGACCCCTGTGATCCGTAGACGCAAAATTCGTCGATATTTCGTTTCTCTTTTTCGCACGCCTCGCTTATTTTCCCCGGTATTATATTCGCGATTCCTCAACTTCGCAATTCCGCCACAGAGTCACTGAGATATTTGCGCCTCTCACCTTGAAGGTTGTTAGCCATTAGCGAGGTTAGGCAGAAAAAATTGGCCACGTGCCTAGCTTTTAATAATTGCACATCGTCGTTGCGGTATGCGGATAGGTAGGTAAATGATGTTTGATGGTCGCCATATGATCAATAGCTCCGCAATAAATTCTCTCCTAGACGGAGATCGGGGTTTGAAATTATTTCAAAATTGGTCTTGAGGATTTATGCGGCTGGTTAATTTTACCATTAATGAAATTTCCTCCGTGACTTACATCGAGTCGCGCAGCTCGTCTTCGTTCCACCGCATCCGAAGCTCATTGAAATCTCGTCAGTTGCATCGGTGCGACTTTGACCGTCCGACGAATGGGGGATTTAAAAATGTCCAATTTACAGCTTTGATAAGGCTAACGCATAACTGCACAGGAAATCTCTTGTACACGTGTGGTTTTTTTAAACCCACAAGTTTGGGTGCCGACTCAAGCCGATTCCTCCACCCGTCGTTAAGGCTCGTAAACTTTTTTCCCTTCCTCGCATCTTTCCTCGTTTTCTGCAGCGTAAGGCTCGGGGCATGGAGTATAGATATAGAAAATGATGGCCCAGTTGCCTAGCTACCGGCCACCCGAAATATTAGAATATCCCACGCATGTAACACAATCCCGGCCCTAAGGTAACCAAATTTAGCATTTAGTCACCAGCAGACGCCTTCGAGACACTTGCGCTGACTCAGTAGAAGCGATACGGCGTGCACACCAGCCGGCGATCTTTCGCACTTCACAATTTTCCAACTTTCCACGAAATTTATCATTTCCTCAAGAATAAAGCTCCTTTCATCTCTCTCTCTCTTTCTCTTTCATTCCCCGCCCCCAGTCAAGAGAGAAAAACCGAAAATTTAAAAATTCAAGCCTCGGCTCGTTCGAAATGTACCCCAGCCGATGCATTCTGCTTAAGTTTATTGCAGGAACGGATTAAATTTATACTCATCCCTTGCAGCTGTCTTGTCTTCTCCCGCGATGTTACGAATAGGTAGTTCGTACCGCTGTACGATAATAATCCTTTGGCTCGCGAGTAGTTCGATTGGTTTTTTGATCATTTTTTGAATAATCCGAAAACGGGGAGGCCGTTGTTTTCCTTTTTTCTTTCTATTACAAAATCAAAATTTGTACCTGCCTGCGTACGAAAAAGTCAACGTGCGCCGTGTGCTTTATTTTTTCTTTAAAAATGACAAACATCAGCCCGGATGTAGAATTATTTGAAAAACTGTCTTTTACCGGGGTGCTCGTAGCAGACTTATCATATCCGTGCAACAAACGAAACAGCGGAACAACACGGAGGAGTGAAATTTGATCGACTGCAAGCAGGTGTATCAAGAGTATAGAATAAATTTAAGTTTAAATATACAAATTTGTATGAGTTTATACAGCGGTCAGTGTCATTGCGGTTTTGTCGAATGGCAAATGTAAACCGATTATAAGGTCAACGTTAAAGGATTTCATTGACGTGGTCACGAGATTCGGGTGAATTGATATAATGTAGAGAAAAACGTGACGACATGGATATTTAAACTCACTCGAAGAGAACAATATTAATAGACTGTATATACAGGAACGTTCGCGTTTGTCACGAGAGATTAATCCAACGCGGAGTATAACATGTAAGTTATAAGTACAGGTATATCACCGCAGGGTGAGAAAGAAACTCGCCGAGATGCTGTTTAAAAATAAAAGATTGACGAAAGGAAAATTTCTCGAGTATAAGAAAAATCGTTGAAAAAAGTAGGAGTCAAGAATAGACGCTAGCACATGATAGTGAATTTCTTATCCAAGAAACGTTTCCGTAGCATCGAAATTGCGTTCACCTGTTCAAACGAAGCTTACAGCATGTACCATACGTATGCGACACATGTTAACGTCTCGCCTCACGGACCGTCCTTGAAGCTTACAGGATTCAAAGGAATGGGAATTCTCTTCGTACTCTTCGATGAATAAAAATAAGATTTATGGATAATCTGCGTGATACGATCATAATTATCGATCGTACTTCGTTTCGGAACAAAGTCTCGTCCTCTTTCTTCCGTTGGCTTCTGTTTCCGGTACCGTTCCTCGAATAACCGTACACCCGCAGCAGAGTCGATGAAAAATCAGAGAAAAATAAAAAAACAAAAAATAAAAAGGAGAAACAACGAATCGAAAAGAAAGGTATTTGTCGGGCAGGTGGACCACCGTCCATATTTATCGTACCGATCTCATTATAATACGTTAGCGGGATTTAAGGCATTTATACACATCCCCCGGATTAAAAATAGATATTTGAGCAAGAATTTATTAATAGTAGATGAGTGTGCCGGCGGTTCCACCGGCGTTGGAACGGCGTGGAACGAGGACCTGCATAGGCCAGGCCGGTTCACGACGATAGCGGCCGGTTCCCGTTGCCGCCTCCTCCGCCTCCACGTCGTCGGAGCCCGCATTCCCCGCATCCGCACCCCCGACGATGGCCGACGCCCCGCCGCCGGCGTCATCTCCATCGTTCTAGCGATGCACGTGCCGTGTGCAAACCTTGGTATGACTAGACCTCGCACCGCGCCGGATCAGCCATTCGAATCCAGTATTAGTGCGGTGTAGAGTGTTACGGTGTTGCGAACTCCACGACTCTCACCTTCGACCGATTAAGCCGAAACATAGTGGTGAGTAGTAAAGAGCAAAGACCGAAAGTGAATATCCCAAGTCGCTGGGCGACTCGCTTGATCATCGTCGTACGAGCGAGTCGATTTTTCCGTTCATCGGTGTCGCACGTCGCATCTTCGTACGAAGAAACGAACATGCAGCCTTCGCGGTTCATATATCGCGGTATGATAAAGTACATGTAACGGAGGAAGGCAACGTACGTAACGTCGAGAGTGCGAAGAAAGAGAAGGGAGAAATGCGGGAGATCGGTGGTGGACCGTGGCCTCCTATCAATGCCACTGAATCGACTATGCCTACAGACCGTGACTTATATATCTCGCGAGCTCATCCGTTAATACGTTTATTATACTCGTACACAGATACGTACGTCTTACATACATATGACGAAAGTGCGCGGAAGAAAAGAGCCGGGACCTCCGCACACTTCCACACTCGTTCATATTCTTATTTTCGATTCCGCAAAAGAAGGAAGGGGGAATTCGGGGGTTTAACTAGGACGCGTCGGTCGGGCAAAGAGGGGGAGGGAGGAGGGGTGGTAGGTGGGCGCCGCGACGCCCGTCCGCTCCCTAATACGGCGTCGTCGGGTTACGACGCCGACGTTGGCCTACGCCGTAACAAATATAGCCCACACCCAACGGCGTCCGGCAAAGCGCCGCGCTCCCGCACCTCCTTCGATCTTCGTCCCTAGCTTTCCTTCGATACTATAGCCCGTATCTACGGAAATAGATCCGGTTGCCGACGGCCGGCAGCTGCCCGGCGAATTTACCGGCATTCCCCCTTTGGTCCATGCCATCTGCATAGAGGTATCGCCTTCCTCGTGAAATACTGTGTTTACCTTTAAATTTCACGATGCTGGGGTAGCACCTGTAACGGAAAAACTCGTAAACTTGGGAAACATTTTTTTTTTTTAGCCTCTAGAAAAAATAACCTGCAACGATGAAAGGGAAGCGATACGCGAATCGCTTGTCCGGCTCGTTTAGCAATTACTCGCAAGATTGTCAGCGGAATTTTGCGCAGTGGTAAACGCGGCGCGGTTTATTGGTCAACGGTTTGAACAGATCGACGCGATACGGAAATATGACGCAACGACGACTCATCTTTTATATCCTTCACATTTCAGAATAAGCAAAATGCCTTTCAAGCCAGTCGAACACCCGAAATGCCCCAAGTGCAACAAATCCGTCTACGCAGCGGAGGAACGCGTCGCCGGTGGACTGAAATGGCACAAGATGTGCTTCAAGTGCGGTGAGTATATGCACGAATAGTTGTAGGAAACCCGAGAGTGGAAAAACAACGCGAGGTGGTTCAAAGTCTGTAAAGACCTGGGGAACAGCCGGATCCAATGCGGGACGCGATCAATTTCGTCAAAGATATTTTCTCAAACGTATCAAGGGTTTCGCGCCTGGTACGATAAAAGGTCAGGAGACATAGATTCGGGACTAATTTACGCTGCAGGTTACGACAATCATATGCGTTGCACTTATCTAAAGTCCGAGGCTGTGCGGTAAAGTAAGAAATATCCGAGTTAATCGTATGGATGATGTTTACTTCTGTGATCGTAAAACGAAAACAAGGTAACGAATTCTTACTCGAGATAACGGCAATCGTTAAGTGCAATTCCGTAAAAGTTTATAATGCCCTGATTCGTTTCGAAGATTCTTCAACTATCGCGTAAAATTTTTACGACGCAGAGGAGCAAAGCGAAACGTCCATAAGAGACGAGAATTTCACTGCCGATTATTTATCGATCCTTTTTCTCATCGATCAACCGATCAAAACCACAATTGGACAAAAATTTCGAAGAATAAGGCATAAAAAAAAATCGTAATTACGCAATTTTAGAACAACTTTGAAGGAGTCGATTTATCGAAATAAGATGAATTCAAGCAGTTGGTTTACTAAATTTCCGACATTCCCAAAGGTGCGAAGTGAAGGTTTTTCCTAAACGTCACAAACTTCTTCCTAACGATAATTTATAAATTTTTTAACGCAAGGTAGGCGAAAGCTTCGCAAGCTCTCGAGAGTTCCGTAACGTTTGAAGAAACGAATTAGCGGTCGCGATGAAAATCGTCGAATCGAATCAGAGTCATAACTTGAATTCGAGTATATGTTGGATTGCAGGCCTCTGCAGTAAACTGCTCGACTCCACAAACTGCTCCGAGCACGAGAACGAGCTTTACTGCAAGAACTGCCACGGGCGTAAATTTGGCCCCAAGGGTTACGGATTCGGTGGTGGTGCCGGATGCTTGTCCATGGACGCCGGTGAACACCTGAAGGAGACTTCCGAGTGAGTGCGGTCGCCCTCCCTACCCCAGAACCATCTCTCTATCTCGAGGTCCCCCTGTACATACCAAAAACAAAACAATTAGAAAAAAAAAACAAAACCACGAGAACAAAAAACGAAAACAACAAAAAAAAATTTTAAAAATACACCAAAGTTACAGTGACAACAACAACAACAACAACAACACCACACCGACACTGAACAGAGAACAAACGTGCATGTGATATTCTTTCTTGATGGTTACATATCTCGTTAAACATCATCGTACGAAGTTGTATTATATATATATATATATATATATATTATATACTGCAGTATGTACTCACTTGATGAATATTGTTGTTTTCATACGATAATATACATCATACATGTTCTGCTCTTATATATGTATGCATATATGTCTTATACATATTTTAATGTAGCTGCGTTCCCGCAGATTAACCCTTCTGCACGGAATTATAATGCACACGACGATGAGTTTTGACATATAATTTCACACCTTTATACACACACATACATATATATATATATATATATATATAAACGACTGACAAATAATTGTATCCAAATTGAGGAATACCGCATGTCCTCCCCCCCCCCCAAATCTCTACATATATATTCTATATTACCCCCACCACCACCACCACCACCGCCACTACTACCGCCAAAAGTTTCAAACGTATAACACCAGTTTTCCGTTTTATTCTTTCTCTTAATTTTACCTATCACCATCCAATTTGATAAAACATTTTGTGTTATAATTATTATACAATATAATAATATAATAATACATAATACAGGTATTACGTTTCTTTCGATTGTTCTCTCTGTATACTTTTTTTTGATTCGTCGAATTTTGTTTTGTTCTTTTTTTTCTCTCAAATTTTATTTTTTCTTTTTTTTTTTTTGTCCTCTTGAACGAAATTTTTGTATTTCTTCTTCTTCTTCTTCTTCTTCTTCTTCTTCATCTTCTCAATCGTGTTCTTCATAATATCTCGGAAGAATACCATCACTTCGTCGAGATGTAACGATGATAATTAATTATATAACTTCGTACGAAAAGAGAAAAAAGAAAAAAAGAAAAAAAAAAAAAAACGTCTCTCGGTCAGATTATACATATATAACACACTTATATCTTGGTACGAAAAACTTGACAAGGATAAAGAAAAACAAAAGAAGACCCGCATATTTTTCCTTAAACGGTGGAGATATTTTACTGAAAAAAAAAAAAAAAAAAAAGAAAAACAACAACGAAAAACGAACAACAAGAAAAGATAAATTTTAATATTTTCCTTCTTTGCCCACCGGCAACGCATAAAAGTTCTACGTTCAGTATGAATATATAAAGTAATAATTTTTAGAATTAGGATAATTTGTACCATCTGTAATAAGTGCTATTATTAATTAATAAATAACCACTGTAAATGTGAAACACTGTCGCGATAATATGTGATGTGTCACCCCCCTCTCCCCGCCAGCCCCGCCGAGTTCAAGCCATTTGGGATTCAGCCATTGATATATTCGATCACACACGCACACACGCGATTATATGGTGAGCAACCGAGTATTGCGCCCGCGTGACGCTTTGCTTTGCCCGCCTGTATATTCTATTATACTCTCTTCTCCTGCTTGCATGCGGCCCCCGTGTAACAACATCTTATCTTATTCTCTAAACACTTTCTCTCACCCCTTTGCAACCGTATCACGAATTATTCTCTCATCCCTGGACATTCTTTCGTTCCTCACTTCTCTCTCTCTCTCTCTCTCTCTCTCTCTCTCTTTCACTATCGGCACCACCGCCGTTGCCGCAATGTACATGTTACACCATTTGCACATTAACCCCTTAACCGACCCCTAACAATTCCGCCTGCCTGCCTGCCCGCCTGCCCAATCGGCCAACCGCCTCGGCTATATAACTGCAGCTAAGCTCAACCTAGGACGGGTTTAGTTTGGCTCTGTAATTATCAGCTCTGCTTTTCGGCTATCCTCTTGGGCTCGGCGGTAGCGTATCGCGCGTGGTTGGGGATCTCTATTTAACACAGTAACCAGTAATAAAAAACAAAAACAAAAAAAAAAAAAAAAAAACTCGTTACACCCACTTCGCCCGAATATCCGCAGCTTTTATGTCACCTCGTTTATTAACGCATCGCAAACGCATGTGCAGGCTTTATTTTAGGACCGCTGCAGCACGAAGATAATTCTTATGTTGCATAACCCAATCGATATACGTAAATTACGCAGTGCATATAATTACACACCGGATATCATCAAACTACATGGGATACATCCGGTTTTTTTTTCATTTTACAAAAATGAGCTGCATATTTTTTTCATTTGTTTATTGTTTTTTTTTTTCATTTTGTTCGTTTGATTCCATGGTTTTCGCTGTTTCGGCTATAAAGTTGATTTTTTCTATGTTGGATTTTTTTTCTCACCAGTAGAGTTCGTTGAGTTTTTCTTACTTTTCTGATACTGTTATTTGTCCACTTTTTTTCGCTGTTACACGCGTCTTGTCATTTCTCAATTACCACATCTCGCTACTCTAATATCACACATCCTATTCCTTGTCTCATATTCTTCGTCCCGTTACTCTACTTCTTCTTCCGTAGAAAAATCTGTTGATACTTGCTTTGTTTGCCAATCAAGCCTGAACCAAGTCAAATCTCGCTAAATCCAAAAAAAAAAAAAAAACAAAATGAGAACAAACACGACGTCAGTCGGTATAACAAGGCGTAGAGAAATAGTGAGTTTGAAACAAAAGCGTCCTACCGCAATCGCGAGGTTTGGCTTGATATCTGGCACACGTATAAGTGACGCGCATATTTTTTACCAATATTTACACGAGAAATTCCTCGCCGATGTGAAATACCAATAGACGATTGTATTTTTAGCCCTCGAGGATCTCAGGCCGTGCTGGAACCACGCGCCATAGCGAAGGCTCCCGAAGGCGAGGGTTGCCCGCGATGCGGGGGCTACGTTTACGCTGCCGAACAGATGCTGGCACGCGGAAGGGTAAGTAGACGAATAGAAAAATATCGAAAATCGTTGAAAAACCGGCTATGCGGACCGCTAGAGATCGGAAAGAAAGAAAAACCACGCCGTCCACTCATACGGTCTTGTTGTTGTTATCACTTCTTGTGACCAGGGCTACCATAGGGCATGCTTCAAGTGCAAGATCTGTCAGCGCACCCTCGACTCTACCCTACATTGCGACGGACCAGATCGAGACATTTACTGTAGAGGTAGTACTGCATATTCGGTTGTCCGTTTTTTTTTTTTTTTCTAATGTTTCACGTCATTATGTACACCGTGATTCGTTTAACTTGTATTATCGTACGCAGTCACGACGACTGGGACTCAAGTCGTTCGCGTTCTTTTTTTTTCTTTTACACGTCGTATTCGTTTTGTATTGCCCGTTTTTTTTTTTTTTGTTTTTTCTTTTTGAAAAAAACAAAAAGTTTCTTTCACATACTATCCCCCGTTGTCCTGTAATTTTAATTTTTTTATTTTGAAAATATTTAATATTCGTAATTTGTATATTACACGTCTACGTTATAGATCTCGACTAATCAATTATCTTAGTAATACTCGGTAAAACAATTCTGTGTGATTAATATTCTTAACGAGAATGCGGAATTGAAACACAAAAATCCAACGACTGTGAAATAAATACCATCGTACAAGAGCTGCGGACAGGCAGTTTCTTATTAACTAATCTCAACCGCACGAATCAAGTCCGTGAAATTTGTCAACTCCATGATCGTTGTATGGCTGGTACATAATCAATGAAAAACTACGACAAAAAAAAAAGAAAAAAGAAAAAACAAACACCGACAAACCCTCGTAGCTGAGCCAAAAGTTTTAACAACAACGACATTGCACCGATTTAATACGCATACGTATCTTCTGATCACAACTAGCCCCCCGAAAATTGGACATTCAGTGACTAACAATCATTATTCCGTTTGTGTCTCATGTAGCAATGGCACAGGGAATGTTTTAAGTGTTCCGTCTGTACGAAACGGTTGGACTCTGTCAATTGCTGCGAAGGTCGCGACAAAGATATTTATTGCAAAGGTAAGAAGATCCCCAGTTGATGCTTCAGCTTCGCTTCGTCGAGGATACACGATATTGCAAATTTGAACATACCGTCCGTGTGCCCGTGCGTTAAATGTCCAACGTTGGTAATAAATTACCATTGAAAAATGGCGAAACAAGTCCATATAACAAAGAAAGTAGCGATCAATATGTGTACGGATGTTTAACGCGACGTCGTATCTCTGACGACGAAGTATTGACAAGAAAAGCAAACCTTAATCTGTATTGTCTTCAGTGTGCTACGGCAAGAAATATGGTCCGAAGGGTTACGGATACGGTCAGGGTGGCGGCGCTCTTCAAAGTGACTGCTATGCCAACGGGTGGGTTGCTGGCTGAGGAAGGATCTGAATAATGTTTAAAAAAAAAAAAAAAAAACAACAAACAAACAGACAATCCACCTCCCTCAGCTTTTATACACTGACTATATATGATGCGCTTATATCTGCTTAACAGCTTGCTATCCGAAGAAATTTGGACCGCGCGGTATCGGTCACGCTGGAGTAGTTTGGCTAGGCCTGCAGTGCGATATCGAAGACGAGGGGTACGCCTCAACTTCAGATCTTAATCTTCCCTCGTGCCTCTGCTCTCTAACGCTTTGTTGCCGCTGTCGCTAATACCGCCAATTGACCTCACCTGTAACACCTCGTCGTCTCTGTACCGTCTCGTTTTACACGACGTTTACACACGGAATAACGCGTGCAGTGTCTCTTTTCTCATATCAAAGTCAATCCACGTACCCTGCATTGTTATTACCTTCGTCACTTTTACTCGTCGGCTTTCGTTTTCACTTTCACCTTGTCTTCGGCTTCCAATCGTGTCACGCTTATGTACACGGGATACTTCGAAGGTACATACGTTACGTCATCGCGACTTCATTCAGGCACATCTTCGTGTGAGAATGACGTCGCAGCGTCAAATTTCACCTCCGACAAGACCTATGTAGTATAAGTCGAACCGATCGATCGTTCGTTCTTCTCTCCCTCAGTGTTCGAGTTGAACCGTGAACTTTGAATGTAGCTTACGATTAACACCGCTAATTGCTTCGTACCGCAAACGATAGTCTGCAATGGATGATCTTTAACGTACAGCGACGCCGCTCCCCGTACGACCGTGATCGATACGGCCATCATCAAGGCGCCACCTGGCAAGGGTTGCCCACGTTGCGGAGGCGTGGTATTTGCCGCCGAGCAGGTACTGGCCAAGGGTAGCGAATGGCACAGAAAGTGTTTCAAGTGTCACGACTGCAGCAAGACTCTCGACTCCATCATCGCCTGCGACGGTCCGGACAAAGACATTTACTGCAAGACTTGCTACGGCAAGAAATGGGGACCACACGGTTACGGCTTCGCCTGCGGATCTGGTTTCCTCCAGACCGACGGTTTGACGTGAGTTTTGACATGAAATTCCCGAGGCCGCGACCTTCTCCCCGGCTGCTTCCCCGTATCCTCGTCAATATTGCTGACCACCCTCATCCTTACAGCGAGGACGAGATCTCCTCCAGTCGTCCGTTCTACAACCCAGACACTACCTCGATCAAGGCACCGGCAGGTCAGGGCTGCCCGCGTTGCGGCGGAATGGTTTTCGCGGCCGAACAACAGCTCGCCAAGGGAACGATGTGGCACAAGAAATGTTTCAACTGCGCCGAATGCCACCGACCGTTGGACTCGATGCTGGCGTGCGACGGTCCCGACAAGGAAATCCACTGTCGCTCCTGCTACGGCAAACTCTTTGGCCCGAAAGGATTTGGATTTGGACACACTCCGACTCTCGTGTCAACGAACGGTGATAGCGCACCGTCATAGTAAGTCGATTCCGCGGATAACGCTTGGCAGTTTGTTGTACAGTAAATGAAAGAGAAATCAATTTTTAATTAAACAAAAAAAAATAAATAAAAAAAACAATTTCAGCATCGACTCAAACCCGAAGGTTGGTCAAAAGCGAACCGACGGAAACGGATGCTCGCGCTGCGGATACTCCGTTTATGCCGCTGAACAAATGATCTCTAAGAACAGGGTATGGCATAAGCGTTGCTTCAGCTGTGCGGATTGTCGTCGTTCCCTCGACTCGACGAACCTCAACGACGGACCTGACGGCGATATCTACTGCCGCAGTTGCTACGGAAGAAACTTCGGTCCCAAGGGTGTCGGCTTCGGTATGGGTGCCGGTACTCTCTCCATGGCCTAAGGTCCAAGATTGCGCGGATTGAATCTTGCTTGGCTCTAATTCGAAACGGAAGAACTACATCTATATAAGGACGAAAAAGCTAAGTATATGCTGACAATGGCGACGGAGGTCGATAAACAAGATTATACAAATACCTGCCGATTGAGTGAGAAACAATAAGCAGGGACGAAACTAACGATAATTATCTAACAATAACAATAATAATAACAATAATAATAATAATAATGATGATAATGATAATGATAATGATAATCATTGAAGTGTATCCTATATACATGGATATATATGTAATATAACGCACGAACGACCAGCTGGACACTGATGGCGAACGCAACTAATGAATAATAATTATTAACGTTACGTGTTCTCTTTCCATTTCATCATTTTTTTTTTTTTTCTTTTTTCTTTCATATTTTTGTTTTGTGTCGTTACCTTTTCTTACCGCACTACTACTACGAGATTCGAAAGTCTGTATACACATCACAGTTACTTGCACGATATCACTGTTGTCGTTATTATTATTATTAGTATTACTATTATTGTTGTTGTTATTGTCATTATTATTATTATTATTATTGGCATTATTATTATTATTGTTGTTATTGTTATTATTACTACTACTACTACCGCCATCATTATATTATTAGTATGCGAATTTATAGACACAAATTCTGCAAGTACAACAATTCATACACACATCAATAATATGTATATATACACACATATATATATACATATACACCACATAATAACACTTTCTGTATCGCTATATACATACCTACCTACACACGTGTATAATTCGTCGCGACGTATATATTTATTATGTAATTTCGACTTAGGGAGAAATATTATTTTAAATAAATATTTTTTGAAATCATTAATACATACGTCATTATATGTATACGCATGTAATATATATATATATATGTATACACATATGTGTATATATATTAGACTGGGCCAAGAAAAAACGAAGAATTTTTTTTTTTAATGGTACTGTAATGACATTGTTCATGACGACAAATAAAAATTATCCTGAAATTGTATGAAATTCACTCCTTTAAAAGTTATTCGACATTGAAATTACTTTTGAATACAATTTCAATGTCGAATAACTTTTAAAGGAGTGAATTTCATGAAAAATGTTAAGAGACCTTTTTTGTAGAGCATCAAATTTCCCATAAAAATAATGGTTTGATCTATGAAAATATTGATTTTTCTGGTAATTACAAGAATCGAAAATTCAAACAAAAATTTGAAAAAACAAATCAATGCTTAAGGCACGATTACAAGGAAACGGCTCGATCTACGTCAATTTAGTAAGAGAGCTTTTTTGTAGGAAATTTAATTTCCTTCAAAAATATGGATTGATGAAATTTTTCAGATTGATAATTGACGGATTTTGGGGAAAAAAATGCGGTAACTGTTGAAAAATCAATAGCTGTAACGATACACCCCTTAACATTAATATTAAGGGCTCAAACTTCAAGGATAATTTTTATTTGTCGTCATGAACAATGTTTTTACAGTACCATTAAAAAAAAAATTCTTCGTTTTTTTTGGCCCAGTCTAATATATATGTATATATAATATTCTTATCTCATATACGTATACAACTATTATAATACTGCAATATCAGCTGCAAAGTATGACGTTGCATAAATCATTTTCTAACGATAAAGCTGCACCGACATTCCGTTGTTCATTCTGCTTTGGTCGTCAAATATCGTTATAATCTATTTAGTATGGTTTTCTTTCGTTTTAATTTTTTTTATATTCTTCCAAGCCACCGTACATTGTATATGTTTACGCATTTTGTTGTTTGTTTGTTGTTTAGGGAGACAAATTGAAGTGTTGTCAGGCAGGAAATGACGAGTTTTGTTTCTCTTGTTACGAATTTTTTTTTTTTTTATATTTGATTTAAACAGGAAAACATAACGAAAATTTTGTTAAAATTTCCGTTTTTCTACGTGTATACGGATGCATGTATATGTAATTTTTGGTACATACTATCCGACATTTTTTAAACAAATTTTTTTTAATACACGCCCGCTATTAAAAAAGATGGAAAGAAAAAAAAAACATTCAACGGACTTTTTTCAATATGCAACCTCACAACAATCCAGTGGAAATATGAATAAATAATAAACTTCAGCGAAATTTACCTGAGTTTCAGCTACTCCGATGAAACAAAGAGAAAACAAATTAGGGTACACGTGAAAAGAATTCATCGTCTCTCCGATTGTGAAATTACTCAGTCTGCCTTCCGAATGGTATATTTTCGACGATACTGAGAACCTAAAAAAAAAAAACAAAAAAAATACAAAAGTTATTAGAACAATCGATAATAAGCAAACAGGAACTCACGGTTGTCTGTGCGACTTGTTAAATTGAGACAAGGTAAGTAATTAATTTGGATGTGGTGTAAAACACTAATTTTATATATTTATAGCAACAACTGTACAAGTTCCAGTCACACATAATGATATAGTAATATTTATTCTTAACAATAATTTATTACGGAATCATTCTGCAGGATTGTTCAGAGTCGGTTGCCAGATCAAGTGATCGATTGCCGTAATGACGATCATTGAAATCTTCTGCAACTATCAGTTGTTGAGGATATTCATTCTTTCGTCTAAGTTTCGAATAAATACATAACTGCGATTTGATTTCGGTATCAATTTTGACTCGGAAGGTAGGCATTATTGCTTCTAACAACGAAGACTGTCTCCGTTTCACAAACCCGGTCCAATTACCGTGTTAGAGACAGACGGTAAGTTTGAGCGATTTATTTTCATTCGAACACTGCGCTATATTACACATGTATACGCTTAAGCGCATTAGTTACCAAAGTTACCCGCAAGGAACTGAGTATTACGTGCAATCTAAGTTGTACGGATTGCACGCGAAATTGGAAACCACAAGTCTCTATAATCGTGCACGTTTATTCCAACAAACGGTAGACCCGAGCGATATTTTCCGCAGAGAAGTTGTAAGACCGTGAAAAGTGTGAAACATCGAAATTAATTTAACGATCTACAACCGCAGCTGAATTGCGTGATCAGCTGATCGACCGATGGACGGCTCATTATTGTTAGCCTTAACAATTGGCTGGAAGGAAGTTTTCCGCTCAAAGATCCGAATGTCGAAATAATTGGTATTGAAATTCGAACGCATAATTTGTAGATTGAAATATGAAACACCGCTCGTTAGTAGGTACAAGAGTGATGTAAAATAATTGACTCCCCTCAATGAAACGTGTTTTAAATGGTATTGAACCGGTTCCTCGAGCGATCAATGCTCAGCCTTTGCAAATATAAACACATACCCGTCGTTCGCACCGAACTGGGTCTGGGTTTAGGGGCATGACAGCTTTATGGAGTCTGCTGCAGTGTCTGTGCAGTGTTATGCGGTTAAACCGTCAGGGTTACTGTTCACTCAAGCGATTGAACCAGGGAGGGAGAGAGAATCGAAAAGTGAAACAAGCCACGTGGTGGCGTAGCCTGACCCCAGAGAGGGAAAGTCGCGGTATGACTGCAAAGAGAAGCGACTACCCACGACGCATGGGGTTCGGAGTAAAGTTTTCACGTAGAAAAGAGAATACCGTAGGTTCACAAGTTCCTCGGTTGAATCGTCGACGATACTTACCAAGATCACTTCTCCGAGTTTAACGAAGCGTCGCAACTTCCGTGCACTTTGTTTCTAATCTTTTCCCCGTCACCGCGAACGTCTATCAGCGATGCAGAATGAGTATCGGACAGTGTAATTGAACGCCAGTATTATTTCATTCGAGTTAAGGATCGCGAATATGTGTGAAATTTTCAGGCAACAAACGTCGTGTCTCCATCCCCGACAACCGTCTCTGATCCTTCATCCCGGAGTTCACCATGTTACATCTATTTACAAAAACCGTTACGATTACACCTCGCCGGTAGATCTTGGATTAGTAAAGATTTGCAGTTTTTAGAGGGAGTGGATCCAGGAGGTAGGGTGGCAGGGTTGCGGAGAACGGCCTCGGGCTGCAGGATCCCCATCCCCCGCCGCCCCCGCCCCCACCACCACCCCCGCCACCGCTACGGACGATCGGCGAGGACTGCAAATTTCCAGTTCCGTCGTTCGACTGTTTCGAATTTCCCAAATTCGAATTCGAGATCGTTTTAACCTCCGCGGTTGAGTGGACGCTGTTTGAATTCACCGGCGGAGTTGCCGGGCTCCTTGGGGAGCGTCCCTCGGTCTTGACACTTCCCGCTACCGGGCTCGAGGCGCCGCTGTCACCCCCGACTCCACCTTGCCCGGTTGATTTCTGCTGAGCGAGACGTTCCTGTTTCCGAAACTTGGCACGTCTGTTCTGGAACCAAACCTGGAAGCACCAATATTTCACCGGAATTCAGTAACGAGTCGATCATGTCGAACGACAATCCTCGTCGCGCGAGTCGCCGCATCAGGATAGAAAATTTATGGAAATTAAATGCGTGCAAAAAAAAAGAAAAAAAAACAACTCCCGGTGATTGGTGTTCATCACGGATGCCGCGATTCTCTCCGGTTTGTTCCCACCCCCAACCCCCCCGCCCCCCGCCCCTGTCCCACATACACATGCAACGTCGTAATTGGCTCTATTTGACAAATAAAATATAGTATATAACAAATAAAACAAACGTAACGCGGCGGTGACCTGCATGTTAAAGTAGCGGATTTGTTTGCTTTCCCGTTTGTCTGACCAGGCGTAACGGGGTTTTACTCCCCTCAATTCCACCCCCGAAGGCCTCGCACGTACAGAACACGGAGAGTTCCGTGTACATAGGTACCATACTACCTACTCCCCTCTCAGCCACCCCCGGAAAACCTGTCGAAAGGTGGTGCTACCGCTCTCGGGGAGAAGGGGATGATGCCGAACAAGGGGCAGGGGAGGGGGAGCCAAAACGAGCGGCATGATGAACGTGATTGCCTTTTCCGGACGACAAACACTGCTGTTAGATTTTTATCAACTCCTGCAGCTACCCGTACCTCGAGCTATTCCCCGTACGAACGCGGCTTTGTTCCATAATCAGCTCGGGTTGAAAATGGAACTTGTTACACGGATCGGCGAAGCTGTGGTGGAATGGTAAAAATTTTTTGCAACATTAATTATTATCGCGTTTCACCCGTTTTCACTTTCCTTATCGCATTCTTCACACCCATTGAATAAATTGTATCACAGTTTACAGTGTATGTGTATAATATAACGTATGCACTGCTAAATACCCGCCGTGACGGTAAATTTACTTATGTACCTGCTACCCTGAACTAAGACCTAAAATTGACTCAGGGTTGACATATGCGTATGTTTGCATAGCCAGTGGTCTGCACTGTAAGGTCGCAGAGTGTATCAACGGCACGTGTGTGTGTATGAAGACCGGCGGGGATTGGGACCGTTCGGGTGTTAATGTTAAGCAAATACTTGGTTAAATAAAATGTAACAAGACGAGGAGTCGGGACGGAAAGGGATGACAGATGTCCTTGCCAAGGATAAATATTTAATCGCTGCTTTATTTGGGGTGACGCTCAACGCCGACCCTTGTTCCGATGAACAAAGCAAACACCGCGACATCTGCGCGCCTAGTCGCGGCAAAATCCGACGCTGGAATTTCGATACAGCTTCCAACACAGCGAAACGCGAAAATAAAGAACCAACATTAATTCAACATTTTTTTCTTGTCAACTATTTCCATCGCTCGATCCGTCTAGAAAACTCTGCAACACGTCCCATTAATCGAATGACGTTGATTCGTCGAATCGCGGGATACGGTGAGTACGTTTGTATACCAGTTTCACTCTGATCTACCCGGTTTCGCTCGAATGCACAAATACGCGCGTTCGTTAATTACAGGTTTGACCCTTTCGCACGCTCGACGAACACGTCACTGATTTTTCAAATTTCCGTCTCCACTAACACGTGTTTGAATTTTTGTTTTTTTTTTGTTTGCTGTTTCTTTACCATCCAAAAAGCCGATCACAGATCGTACTGTATTTGCGTTCACCGTCACGGTTAGCGCATGAACGGCAGGCTTGAAATCAGTTTCATTGAACTCCGTACACGAGCGTATGTATGTATACATATAGCTGCCAACACGGGAGCCGGTAAGCTAAAAATCACGGAATTTCGGCTAATTGAGAACGCGCCAATTATTACCAGCCACGCAACCCTGGAATCTTAATTAACACCTAACGGCACGGTATAGCCGCGGCGGTGTTATTTAGAAGAATTACACGATTCTGCATTAATCTACGTTAACGCTTCGCGGAAGGTGGGCAAGACGAATTTACCTGTCCCAGATAATAAATTTTCATACAGCGGCACGGTCGGTATGATATACGCACAGCGATGTAGTTTATGTTCACGCGCGAAAATTATCCCGTTTAGCGCCTTATCCTCGCCAAATTACGAGGCCGTATCTGTGTACAGGCGTTTTACAATACGTTGCGTAAAGCTACTTCTGTAGGTACACACGTGATTCCATTCGTGTAATTATTTCACGAACACCGCGATGTCAGAGATGATACAACTCTGGAATCTTGACTAAGGTAAGTCTACCAGTTATTGACCCTGAACCAATTATCGACCTTGTTGGTTGTAACTATCTGTTTGATCCTTGGTTCAGAAATTAAAATTCTGGAAAATGAAAGGTCAGTAATCGGGACTAAACGTGTCAATAAATCGTACAAGTACCTTAGTATATTTTTTCGTTTTTTTTTTTTTTAAACAACATTGAAAACAATAGGAACACACGTATCGTAACTCCAATTTCTGACTCAACGACGATCGCTATCAAGACAGCTGAAGGACGTCGAATCTGATGGAAAAGAGCATCGGCAGCTCCCTTGGCAAATAGGGGAATAAGTGTGTCTCTGAATCGGCGTTCCTCGTCAAATGAGAAACACCGTTTCCTGGGACCCTTGCGGCTGTTGCTGCTGGGTTTGCTTGTGACGGTTGGTGGGCTCGGTCTGGGAACTGGTGCTGGTCGAAATGATACTCAGCAGGACAGTTTTTAATCACTGTAAGTGGATCTACATAGCTCCGGCAATTACCAGGGTACGCTTCTGCATGGCCCCCCTGTGTATCAGCCCACCATCCTCGGCTCCCTCAACCCACGACCCTTCACCACCGCCGTCTCCGTCCCCGCGCGAAATAAACTTGCACCTTCTATCCCCGAAACGCTCGACAGGTCACTTAAGGGCAACGTTACGCAACTAATAACTAATCATCGGACGAATACAGAGTCAAAACAAGAATGCGGATAAAAAATAAACTTTACACGTGCTTTAAAGATGATCAAGGATCTTGTGAACTTGCGAGGGAAAAAAGAATGTACGATCACACGAGCGGCATATTTATCCCCAATAGATACTTGAAATTGTTCGATGTTAATCGTGCTCTGAAGAACCTTGAAAAGAGAAGACTCAATAGTTGTTCGATATAACAGCTATTCTGTTTAATATCTTGACTCGATGTGTAATCAGCTAATTAGACGAGGTGCACACACACGATAGTGCAGTCATCGTGGAGGCACACAAGTGAGCAATTGTCTCTAGAGAGGAACAAGGGGACTTGGGGCTGGTCCCCCCACGGAAAGACCGAAAGTCGTATACCGTGACATCGTGGCTGTTGCAGGGGTTTGTTCCGTATACCAGCTACTACGTCAATTCTAAGCCGTCCGCACCCCGCCGCGTGTGCAGTTCGAAGCATACCGCGGGGTAGGTACGGACTTTCTCTCATCTTTTGCGATGGACCCGCATACATAGTTCTGAATCACCCCCGTCACTCGAATACTATTCACACGAATTACAATATACTTACTATATGATCCATTAACGTGTTCCCATCACGGAATATTTACATCCCGGGGTGCTGAATGGAAAATATATTGCGCACGTTGATCCGGGTTCAACGCTGGAAACTGTAGATCCACATTTCGCGTGCGAGGAGAAGTTGATCGGATGGATGGTTGAATTTAGTTGAGGGTGGTACGTTCTTTTCAATTTAAATTTCGCGAAACGGACGGGTTTCGGATTTCGGTGCTGGAACCAATGATGGCGGATCAAGGAAACTCGGCGTTGGCGGGGTAAAAGGAGGGACAAAAAATGCGAGGAAGAATGGTGGAAAATTTTATCGAGTAAACGGGCCGGTGCGGAGGTGCAGAATTGAATAGAGCCAAGGAGAAGACGAGCTTGCATGAAACGATGAGGAGCAAGCGGGGGAATCCCAGAGCGAAGCGAAACCCAAAGCCAAAGGGAAACCCCAAGCCGAAACTCGGCTACCCGACTGAGCCAAACTGACGTGAAACGAACCGAACCCTACCCGAGGCTTGGCTCACCTCATCCTCACCTAGGAAATTCTCGGCAACAAAGGATAACTCGAGGCCTGCCTTCGCGGTCGGTGCGCGGTTTCCCCGCAGCCGCAAACTACTGTAAAATTGATTGTTATTTCAGGGTTAATTACGAGGCCTAATTAATTATAATAGCCTACGGAGCTGGTCACGTACTGCTTGCCGTAGTAATCTTCTTCGAGCATCGCTTACAATTATCGTTTACACTGAACCCATTCGGAGAATTCGAACCGGCGTCTAGACGACGGATAGATGGATAAATAGATAGATGGACACCGAAGATGAGTTGTCCTTGTGCGGATAGATTGACAACGTATAGGTGCCTGTACTGTCTCGTTTCATCCGCATTTCCAACTGCAGTGGAAGTGTAGACTCGTCGAAGGTTGATTGACGCGATAATGAGTTATACAAGGCAATGATCAAGAACCGAGAAACCTTCGTGCAACAATTACGATAATTCGTCTGAATATAGCCACGGATCGAGAACATACTCGACGTGCTAAATTTAGCTCATCGGAGTTCTGCATGATTTAGGTAATGCAACCGCTGGCTGATCTCGCTCGTACAATTATCATAAGTCATTGAACGAGTTGGTTCCAGATTCATTTGACTAAGACCAGATATTTTAAATGATAATTAATTCTGATTACAGATACATTGGTTTTTTTTCCCCCTGCATCAAAGGATACCTAGTATTGATACTTACGATTAGCATAAGACGTCGGTGCACGGGGAAAAGAAAGTTGATCTATCCGAGGGATAGGAATGAGGGAGTAATTATTTTCGCGCACCTCGCTTCCTCGCTCAGCCAAGTATCGCATCGCATCCTATCGCTCACGTTCCCTCTTCGTTAAAGGGAGGTGAGTGGTCGTTGTAATTGCATTACTACATCCCGTTTTCGTCCTCATGGGCACTTCGCGTCACGACTTGACGGATTAAACTGTTCAACGGTTCTGACACACTATCGCTGCAGTGTGCGACTATGAAGCTTTTCGAAAATAAACGTCAACAACGCAACACAGAAAAACAACCCTGCAACCGTACGAGAGCTGCTTTTTGTATACCTGTATCAATGCGCGGAGGGAAAGGATTATTTGAGTCAAGTGATATTCGTTTGATTCAACTAAATGCGCCGAATACGGTCAGCTTGCTTGGTTCAACAAAATACTTTTGTTGGTCTAACAGAAATTTTTTGAATTGACTAAACATTATGTTCGACCCATAGATCTTGAATTGAGACAAATAAATATTTACTTCGCCGTCCGTGACCACACATTTAATTGATTCAATGACTTTTTTCTCTTAGCGTGTCAGTTGCGGCACACTTCGATTATTGTTAACTAACAAAACTTTCTCTCTCTCTCTCGCTCCTTCTCGTAATTTTTCTTCTTACCTGTACCCTAGCTTCCGTCAAATCTATCTTCATCGCGATTTCTTCCCGCGTGTAGATGTCCGGATAGTGAGTCTCCTGAAATGCACGTTCAAGTTCCTTGAGCTGAGCCGAGGTGAACGTCGTTCGTATCCGTCGCTGTTTCCTCTTTTCGGCGAGTCCGTCGTGCCCCGGGTAGGCCTTGTACCCCAAACCACCTGCGTGAAAAACAAAATATTCAACGTTTAAAATATCGCTAATTCTAACCGTGGATACAACAGATATATTTGGTTCTTTGTCGCATATATACTCGTCTCGAGACTGTACCGATTACGTTAACGGCAACGGAATTTCATTGGGTTAATCGAAACGACAAGCTGTTGAATTTGGTAAATCCAATGAGTCGCATGAGGATTTCAAAATTTCCAGAGCTAAATGCGTATATCAGATATGTCGTATAACAGAGTCCATAATCTATACTACAATTCATTTCGATTTTTTTCTGCTGTAAATTTCATAGATTTATACATGTATGCACATGTATGTATGTACGTACAGTATAAATAATGCATATACGTATACATCGGAGGTTTGAAAGCAAGGCAAACTTTTGTGTGCACAAAAAGTTTTAGCGGGAGAACCGCGCGGTCCGGCGGCTAAACCAGTCAGGGATGGAGGTGTAACGGGGTCCTGTAAGCTCGAGCAGAGTCAGCGAAGAGGACCGTGAGGACCGCGAGGGCTGTGCGAGCGAGGGACGTAACCATAGCAATGACTGAGAGCGAGCCATCCATTGATTTTCACTGCCATCTTGTCTCTCCGCTACTGTTTCACCGCGTCGCAAGCTGGCTACTCGCGCGAATCGCGCCCTCCCACCCCAACTTAGGGGTAGCCATAGGGACGTGCATAACCGTCGACTCCTGCAAGACGCCTTCGGGGTTGAGCGTCCCCGAAGCTGGAGGTGGATCAGAAAGCTTTCGGGGGGTGGGGTGGGGCGGGGAGGGGGTGAAGGGAAGAAAAATGCGTGGGACTTGCAAGACGTATGGCGAGAGGAAAAAGAGAGAGGGTTGATGGGACGAGGAGAGGGGGAGGGCGGGGGGGGAGGAAGAGGTCAGAGAATGGAAGAAGAACGTGGCTCGCACCGAGAATCCAGTGCTTTTTTCTTTCCTACAATTAGCCTTTTTCTTACGGATGGGTGTCTATTTTTCTACTAATTCTTCCCCCCCCCCTGTCTTTTTCCCTGTACACTTGCTTCCTGTATATATTTTTCTAATCTTTCTACACGTAATTCGGTTACTACCGATTCGTTGAGTTTTTCTCCTTTTGTCATTTGCTCACATGTTTTGTAAGAAATCTTGCAACCTGCGAATTGTGGTAACTTTGTTCTGCGGTTTGGTAATTAGTAATTTATCAATGAGTGTGTACGGGTGAGTGTGTATTTGGTTATTTAGGTATATATGCGAAAATAATTTAACCACACGCGTTTCGTTTGGTTACGATTAGATTTTTTATAGCGGTTATGATATTTAATACGCATCGTGCATTCTTGCTGTTATCGTCGTTGGTAACATTTTTTAATGAGGTTGAGAAATATTAGTATACCAATTAGCAAACAAACTTACGAAGGTTTTACAATCAGTCTTATTAATACGATCCAGGTGTTTCCGTTACAGTCCAATAAATTATAACGCGTCGAATTACCAGTCTCAGAAATTTTGGCAGAAGTAGAAAATATCAATGAATAGTGGAAATCAGAAGCGCCACGTAAAACTCAATTAATGTGCAGTGAAAAAATAAATATGCTCAATTCAGCAAAACTCGTCTCTGTGATAAAATTTTCTACAACGTACACTACAATATTAAATCAGTTATTCTTAAACCACGATATTGTTGGCTGCACGCTTAATCTCGAATCTGTTTACTACATAAACTTGCAAACGTAATTATATCGAAATACAGTTTGGCACAAGTTTCGTGGTAAGAAAATATAGTAGAAGCCGTTCGTGTTCGTCTTAAAAATAGAAATTCAGGTATATTCTTGAAACGTTTCCTCGCGTTTACTATTCACATTACTACATAAATTTAATCGAGTGATCTCTGCTCGGTCAAACAATGGAGAATCAGAAATATCGAAAACGTGAGGCTTACTTTTCGTTGGCAGAAAGTATGGCAAATAAATGTAAGTATAGAATTTGGAAACTATTCGCGATACATTTTATTACACATAGCTACAGCTCACCCACGTCGCGTAATAAATTTTTCGCGACCTTGAAACGATCCAACTATATTTTTTCAACGACACAAATATTTCTTCGTCGGATTCAGTCGCGCTCCGTTTCAACGTTATATTTACATGCGAGGGTGAAAAATCAAACACATGTATTGTTTGCATTGCGAATTAGAAAAGCTAAAACCGAAGACGATCCGTCGATTACAAAGACCTGCGATGTTTTTCACCTGACTAAACTGAGTAGCGTTTAAACTGAAAAGCGTTAAAAAAAAATCCATCACGTAAATTTTCTGATACATTTTTTTTGTCTGTTTTCTTAGTACTGCTTGAGTTAACTTCCAATTTCTCTGTTAATTATATGTATTAATGTGAGCGTTGATACTTAGATATTCATCTACCCTCACTAGTTGTTGTTTGTGATGATTTTAAGCATATTTGAGTAAAAGCTACGCAAGTAAAAGAGAAAAGGATTGAACAGAAGTTTTAAAGAGAGTAGAAAAAGATATCACAAGTCTTTTTGTCTTATCCAGTCTCTTAAGTCTTGTTTAAAACTAGTGCTGTTCACTTTATAACTAGACATTCAGTTTTATATTGTTTATATTTTACTTTTTGATGAAAATTGTTCACAAATCTGTAATCATGCATATCTTGCATAAAAACAAATCTCCATATGCTGTAAAAAAAAAAAAAAAAACCTAGCGCTGTATTTTAATTCAATATACCTAAATACCTAAAAAAAAAACGGTATTACTTCACGAGGAAATTAAAAATTATATTTCGCAGGCCTGTATTATTTACCGCCGCCGCCGCTGCCTCGCTTCTAGCGAACGTGATCAAAATCCGCAACAAAGTTACCCCCGGATAAATCGAACAATGCGACAATCAGGACCTGCACTGGCCGCATGTGTAGCCAGACTTTTCTCCCTAGTTTTCTTTCACCGTAACCCCAATCTCGTTGCGCGATAAGCCGGTGCAGTGCTTGCCAAATCAGGAAAACAAATAAGAAAAATCATTTCTTTTCTCGGTCCTGATTTCGCCCGATACGAATCATTTTTGCAAAACAAAAAACAATTTCCACGTTGATCGAGTCGCGTATTGCAAACATTTTATTTGTTATGCGCAAATTATATGCAGGTATGTATAATCGTTTTGCAGAAATTTAATCAGACGCTTTGTCGCTTTGGCTGTCTGCCACTTTTTCGCACAAGTAACACCTTGTTGTTTTTTTTTTGCTTTTTTTAACACACTTTTATCAATTTATTATTAAATAACTCCGTGCAGAATGACGCAAGCTGTGAACTACGCTATAAGCTACAAATTGACGATCGAAATATTGGCGCATGTAACTTTATATTTATCCAGCGGTACTTGAGCCGTCGCTGCACGTTGTGTTTCTCAATTTTGTATTGTTATCGTGTTAACTGATTTTTAATATGAGATTGACCGACAGATAAAAAGTTCAGTAACCTGAAACCTGAATCGTAAGTAAAATAGATCTGTCCGAAAAATGACGTGTATGTATGTACACGTTTCACGAACGTCTGCAAGCTTCTCAGGACGTACGGTTCAAATTTACCTTTGTCATCTGACAATCTATTTAGCAAACAAAACTTGCAGAATAATGTAGTGTCGAAAATCCCAGCCGCGAATACACCAGACAGATTTATTGCTTACGCGAAACAGTTTGCGTACGAATTTGAAAAGATTATCATTCACACGTATTTTTATATAATTCTTACGAAAAGTTGAAACTAGTTTTTTAAAACCAGGTTGTAAAAATACTGTCACGTTTGAGACTTGGCTCATTCCCAAAAATGCGGGGGTAGGTATAATATCCCTAGCTATACCTAGATGCATATTACACCTCACACTTTCCACCGTTTAGATCCGCGTTATGAAAATTTTCCGACTTTCATGATTTAACGAAGCATGTATAAAAAGATCGTCACATTCATGAATTTCTGTAAAAATAATTCTGTGGTCTAGATATACTTTCAAGGTAAGTCAATCTGATAGTAATTACTTGACTTTAAACACTGATAATTTATCGATATGAAACTAACGTAAGTTTCGGGGATGATATCCGAATTTATTTATAGATATCTAACCAATTGGAACTGCTTTTAAGTAAGAAAAAAATTGGAATCTCTTACAGGTGTGAGATATAAGCGATCTTAGAGAATTGCTAAGAATGTGATTCGATGGCTTAGAAATTGATTATTCCAGTAAAAAAGTTATATATTTGTTTACCGTTGTAAAATATAAATATGATATTCGACTTAAGTATACAACAAAGTATTTCAATATTCCTAATACAGTGAATCCGTGCGGGGACGACAGGTTTCAGAAAATCATTTTATCAGCGAAACAAAGATACCTCTCCGTATATCAGACACCGAGTGAAATTCGCGGTGTCTGCGACAAACTGGTAAAAGAACAAATTCTTCTTTACCGAAGTTAAAACGTCAACGTTTTAACACGCTAATGGGAAGCATAATTTTTTTCCGCACCAACTAACAATAATTTGGACAAAGGTACGCAAGCACGTAGGGTAAAACAAACATTGGAAACGCAGGCTTTCAAACTCACCCTGAAGGTTGATCGCCGACGGAAATATGGAGGCAGCGTGTCGATGAACATCCTGACTCCGGGCGGCCATAACCGAACACGGAGTAGCATGGGCCCCGTGATGCCCGTGGGCATGAGGATGAGCGCCGTGATGAGGCCCAAGGGGGTTCGCACCGCCGGTTCCCGGGTTCCCGGCGTTGCCAGGATATCCGGCCGCCCTGGCCGCGGTGTAGCGATAAGCGGCCTGGCTCATCTGCGAGCAAGAGCTGAGGTCTCCGTATCCGCATTGCATTTCACTTGCAGCGAGGGCGCAACTTGAGGCTTCGAAACCGGCGGCCGCCGCAGCCGCTGCTTGATTCAGATAAGAGTAGTCCATGCTCGAATCACTTCCGGTTCCCGGGATGTCGCCGCTCCTTCGTCTCCTCGATGCAGGGTACGTACCTCCTCCTGGACTCTGGCCGTTCCGTCCTTCCGTCCTTATTTTTTCTCGCCGCTTTTTCCCGCCATCGGAGGGGCCTCCGGCTCTTGACTGCGGCCGCGACACGCGACCCGGAAGTGGCCGGCGAGGCCGACCCGGTGCCCCGACGGGCAGACCCAGGGGTCGACGGCGAGTATCGCGAGGTAAGAGGCGCCCCGGTGTAAGGCCAGGCCAAGACCTTGGCCGAGCGGCCTGGACGAGGAGATGTTAAACCCACCACCTCTCCTCGCGGTGTACAATTCGCCCGCGACGGGTATACTCTCGCTCTGTAATCGGATCAGGCGATATCAAATTATTGCGATTATCCGTGATAGCCAAGTTTTTCGTCCCGCTAAGAGCACCCGAGACAACCGACTGGTGGGTTTCCTCAAAATCAAATGATAAGCTTAATTCAATAACATCGTAAAGGGTGCGCAAGGGCGTGGCTTTCGACGTGGAAGCGGCATGGCTTCGGCGGCCCTCGACGCCCCCGGATTCGCTGCTCCCGGGGTGCTCCCACCCCCGCACCTACGACGAACGACCATTCCGCTCCCTCCCTCGGGCTTCTCACCCCCGGGGGAAGCGGGCACCGACCGCCCACCGTTTCCCGCCTCCACCCACCAACCCCCGTTGCAGGAACGGGGGTGGGAATTTGGGGGATGCCGCCACCCTCGGGAGGACCTCCGCGTAGCGACAAACGGAGTGATGGAGGAGCGAGCCGACGCGGCGAGGCTTCTCCGGAGGTGCGCGACCACCATCATGGTAAAATGAACGCTATCATCCGACGGCGAAGCCGGCTAATGTTTTGAACAAACAACCCTTGATTTTACGATCAATTGTAGTAAGTGACCCCTGGGCCAGGTACCCAAAACCTTTGCTTTGTATTGAACCACCGGAACGATTCCGCTTATCTAGTCTTTCTGCATTCGGTCGTTATTCTACTTAGGCCACTTTACCTCGGCATGTACAATCCGGTCATTAAGATTCAGAATTTTTAAACTTGGCTGAACTTTCTCTGTTTTAAGTTTCGATCATTCGACACTACGGTCACTCTGTACTTTTTTTACACGTGCGGTCCTTCGTCATTTGCGCGATTCCGTGGTCGTATAGGAAATTGTAAATTAGTGACACAATTTGTTTACATCTGTAGGTATTGTCGCGAAATTCAAGCTCCGTGGGAGAACCCGAATTGGTTTTTTTTAATCGAACACTGCTGGCTGTAAGAGATCCGACAACTTTCACATCTCAATGCGTATGCGATAAATAAACGTGTTAACGAAGCCTCGGTTTTTGACGATTTGTCGAAATCACTGACGTACATTATACTTTCACCGAAGTATAGTATAACCGTGAAAGGTTCCGTGTTGTGCGGAAAAGAATTAATAAAATGCACTGAATAATGTCTAAAATTTGTTTCGCGTATTCGGACTACGAGTAGTTTGAATGCATATCTACACACGCTCCGGCACCGTTTCGAGGGATATGTGTATCGATTTCCCAAGTTCATTCTTTTCCCAGAATGCCAGAGCTACTCTAACAAATTGACAGAATTTGAAGACTGAGTTGAATGATTTATATGCGATCCACTCCCGAGTCCTGCCGCCTTTTTCTTATTCTTTTACTTCTTCTTTCTCTTTTTCTTCTTCTTTGATTCAGTCGGAAAATAAAAGCATAAAATAATTTTCTTGCGCCTCCTTTTTACTGGTTCTTATTATATTTCCGTCTCGGCGAAATTTGATCCGAGTTTTATAGAAACCCTGTGATAAAACCGGTCGTGCACAGTGCATAAACTTTCGATAAATAACTGCATGTACCGTTCCACGTACAATACATTTAGTACTAAAAATCAGTGAACCGTACCGTTGACCTGCAAGAGGTAGTTTCGAACGATCCGATGTTGCGACTGGGGGGTGAAATTGTACAGAACCAATTGGGCAAGATCTCCCGGTACGCCCGGGAGATTCGACGTTCGATACGGTCAATAATTGAGCTAAACTTTTGTTCACGAAGAGCGGCGTTGTTTCGATCCAAACCGTACACCTACATAGGTCCATACGTATGCCTATCTTCAACGGACAAATACCTGATCGTGTATCTTCTGCAGGATAAACTATACGAGGCGAGGCTTTCATTGTTCCGTAGTATATATCCATCCGTATAAGATGCGCGAGGTCTCTGTAATGAAATTTTCCTCGCTTTAGTTGTTTGCTCGACGATAAATTGACGATAAATAAAAGCGTAAAATTTTTTACTGCACGTATACAAGGTAGACGGAAACACGCTCCTCGCCCCCCCCGCCCCCTCCCTTGGCTCTTCTACCTTCGGTATTATCCCAAGGGATGAACGGTGCGACACTTGTATTGCACTTGTTCTCACGAGTCGATCGCCGCTCCCGCGTGTATCCTGCGCTTGCCCGAGTCCTCGTAACCCGGGGAGGGAATCCCCTCCCTAGGGATCCGCGGCACACGCCGCACGCCACGGCCGGGGTTCCCCGCACGAAAATTCTCTACACTTGTCTAGCTGCTATTGCTCCGTTTCTGCCGTTCAGACGCGCTCGCACATGCACGCCGAAATAACGGAAAAGGGGACGCCGGCGGTCTGCTACATATGTCCTTGATTTGTCCGGAGAATAATATTCTCCTCCAAAGTTGATTAAATATTGGTTAGGTGCCTCGCCTCCTGCTCTCCACCCTCCACTTGACGCCCCGTAGGAATACAATTTAATATTTCTGGACGCCGTTCGGATTTCTACTCGGGAAATACATTCATCTTCATCGAGCTATACGTCTACAATTTACTTCGTTCCAAGCACGGTTGAGTTGGTTTTTTTTTTTTATTCATCCCGGTTTCCAGTCCACACAGGATGTTTGTTGTTAATATTAAGACGGTTAAATAATCATGATTCCGGATGACTCGGTTATAACATTGTTATATTCTACTGAAACAATTAGATAATGCAAAATGTAATTAGTAATTGTGAAAACACAATATTGTTATTGGATTGCACAAACGCACCGTTATGTAACGTTTTAATCGACGAAATAAAGAAATTTTTAATTACCTGAAAGTTGGGGGATATAAAAATCCATTTACATACACCCCTACATATATACGCACATGCCTACGCACACGTGTATTGTATAAAATATAAGCACCGTTCGCAGAAACGTATTTCAATTCTGATTGTGAGCCGCATTGCCGGCCTGAAAGCAAACACGAGCAACAAGAGGTGAAATAAAAGCTCGCAACGGAACAGCGCTACCTGAATGATATTCCCACCAATGCAGATGCATCTGTATATGCCAATAATGTTCGTTAATCAACGGATGCAGTCAATCAAACGACCGTGGCATCGCGCACAGTGTGAGGATAAATTTTTAAACGTGTCGCATGAAAAATCGCTGGGAGTCAATTTTACCATCGAAATATTCTCTGACATAATCGTCTAATGAAAATCAAATTACACAAATGTCTACTAATAATTGCTTGTGCATGAAAAAACTAATAATCAATCAACGATTAAGTTACGCATGCCTTGCATTGTACATATTCTATGTATTATTATGTATAAATTACGCTGAAAAGTGATTCACGGTTAAGTAGGTACATACCGTTACGGAACAGCATTGCGATATTAAAAGAAGCAAGAACACCTACACAGAGCCTCGACCACCCACTCGGTGGTGTAAATTCGCCCTGCAGTTGTACTTACAAAAGTAAGCGGCAAGGTCCACATAACATTAGATGATTGTAAGTTTCTAATTTAATTAAGCAGACGGAGGGGCCGTGCGCTCGACTATAATCAGTTTAGCTGCAGGAGGCAATAGGAGGGTGAGCTGAGGATGGCTGAGGGTGCCGGGGGGTGGTTGGGCGGTGTTCGGGGTGGGGGGTGGGGGGGCGTCGCGACGTCTATTCTCAGGGCCTCGCGACGCCCGAAGCATCTCTGCAGCGTTTCAGCTGGCACAGCCGTTCCCAGATTGGCTTCCGTTCTTCTGGAGCTCAGTCAAGCCTCGCCTACACAAGGATATTATGCTCCTTCGATACCTCGGAAATAAGTCCTCGATCCCTATTACTCCTGCAGATCTATCACTGTTTAATCCCGGTAATGCGTGTTGCAAACTGTGAGGCATTTCCTTGTTGGAACCGCGTCTCCCAAACACCGCGGATGTGTAGCTATATGTATTATGCAAAGTAGCATCAGCGTAGAGTCATACTGCGGTACAGGTGTAACTAATCCATCAATGCCCTGCCACTTTCGCGTATACGTCACCGGCTCATCTGAGGGTTCCACACAAATAACTATCATCATCTCGTATGGAGTCCAGTATAGTATCTGTAAAGTCGAAATTTATAATGCATTAAGCGCGGTGGAATTGTTCAATATATTATTTAGAGCACTTTAACTTTCAGTAATCCGTGGCAAATTAACAGCTAATTCAAAGTTCAAAACATGAGCTTGAAATAATTAAAGTGTTAGAATGATTCTTTCTCCCCCCTGCACAATGAAATCTTTCCAATATACGGAATCACTTATGCACCCGATCAGTTATATTTTTTAATTGATATATACTAAAAAATGTTTTGCTATAATTGCAGGATAAACGCAGACAGATTTATGATTAGAAATCGTGTTGAAAAGAAATATCGATTTCATATTGCATTCGTTGAAATCGATTAATTGTGTGTGATTTTGGCCGAGCTTTAATTATTCCGTGTATTATAAAACAATGAATAAAAACGGGAAAATTCATGCATATTTATCTGAAACTAATAAATTCGGAATCTAAAATGCCCATTTCACACTCATGATGCATGATAGAAAATTACGAACGATATCTGTAACGCGTTTCATCCAACACAAAATTCATGATAACACCACGTGGAGCCGTGATGCTGTATTATCAACATCATACCAGTAGTGATACCTGTTAAAACACGTGTAAACTAAACTTTTCGCTTGCTCGCCAAGCAACAGTCGCTCAATTTCTCATGTCGTCGTCGGTAAGAAACCTGCTCCACCACCGATCACCCGTATACCAGATCAGTGTTATCCACAACAATACAACAAGGTTGTTATTGGTTAGATGTTGAAACGTGATTAGTAGAGAGAAAGTGAGAGAGAGAGAGAGACGAAAATTTCTCAGGGTCAAACCGGTCTCATCAGAGTTTTTCGGAGAAACGCTAACCAGTTTAGGCTGATTATAATTCAACGTTCCAGCAGTTTTACAAGTTGCGAACCCAGCGAATATCCCTTCCCCGTACTGTGATGTATAATATTATGCAATCACTTTTATACCTGGAGAACCTTTGACATTTTTGCGCGCGCGCGCGCGAACAAACGACGAGCGTATTATGGCGGTCACGTGGACTGTGAGTGTCGGGTTTCGAGGTTAGTCTTTGTTTGAAATTCGTTATTAAGGGTGTTGCTGAAGTGAGAAAGATGAACGCTGATGAATCTGACAGCGAGAGCTCGGACAGTAGTAACGAGTTTATGGTAGCCCCGGATAAGCTGAAGTCAATATCACCGTTTTTCACAAAACCTACTCGAAAAACAGCGAGCGTACCAAAGAAGCTCGAAAGTTCGGAGGAGTCGGATTTTGATTACGAAAATGAATCCCACGATAACAATGATGACCTCATGGCTCAGGTCCTCAAGAACCTTGAGGCGACGAAGAAAAGTCAAGCGATTCAATCTGATCAGAGCAGCGCGGAAAAACCTGAAAATACCAAACCAGTGAAAAAAGAACTCACCAACGAAATAGCTGATCTTCTACTCTTGGGAGAAACTGGAGCGACAGCTTCAACTGCGGAGCAAGATCAGGACGAGCCGGACGAAGAAGGACCAGCTGAAGACTCCGCTCCGTCTAACTACAGCATTCCAAAAGAAGGGGTAAAAATAACCCTGGTCGATTCGAAACTGATTTTCAATCAGAGGAAGAAGAAGAAACAGGAAACGCTTGAAGATTTGTTGAAAAAGAAGTTGAATCAACAGCTTAGGTCCAATCAAGTATTGATACACAAAGTAGGACTCCTCTGTTGGATGGCGCACGGTTTTTACGTAAACAAGCAAATTAACAATCCGATATTACTTGCAGCTGCACTAAAATTGGCACCAAAAAACTGCTACCCAAAAGGCAGGGTTGATCTGTCTTATCTTGAAAAAATCACCAAATGGTTTCAAGGTGTGTTTACGTTTCCTACGGGCAAGCCAGAGTCCGGCATTACGACGCTGAATTTATTGAGGAGACTCAAAGACAAAGAGATCCACAATTATCAAGAACTCGTATTACTCTACGTAGCAACGCTAAGAGCCTTGGGGCTGACCTGTCGCTTGGTTATATCCCTGCAACCCCCGGCTCTTAAAGTAACAAAAGAGCAGCTCATCGCCCCAGAGTCTTCCAAAGTGAAAGATACAAAGGTAAAAAAGGAACCGAAAAAAGAAACGGCCACCAGAAGCCCAAAAATATCACAAGAAACGAAAATTCCTGGACAAGAAACGGAAAAAGGAAATATATCAGCCAGGCTTCGCAAAGCCACTGAGGCCAGGAGAAGGGCAGCTGAAATTCTAAAAAGAAAAAAAAGTACGAATTCAGATTCTGCGGAGGATGTTAAACCACCAGCTAAAAAATTGAGATCAAGAACGGTGGCTGCCGCGATTCCCGTTGACAAGAAGGGCAAAAGGAACTCTGATAAAGTGAAAAACGACAAAGAGGTGACTGAAAAAGGTGGAAGAAGTTTAAGGTCGCGGGCAAAAACAGCTGTCAAGCATTGGCCAAAAGATGAGGATACGGATGACGATGATGATGATGATGATGAATACAAAATGGATGATGATAAGGAGGAGAATGAGGATGGCGAGGAGGATACGGATGATGAACCATTTGAAAAAACTCACAGGTCAAAGCACAAAGCATCAGCTTCCAAGCAGCGTTCTCGCAGTCAGAATAAAAACACTGTATCTAAAATTAAAAAACAGTCAAATACAGGTTCAAGGAGAAGCTCAACCGCCAGGAAGCTGATATCGTCTGATGAAGATGATGAAGAGAATAATGAGAAGCCAAAGAAAGTGAAAAACACAAGGGATATGTGGGCAGAAGTTTACGTTGAATGCGAGGAAAATTGGATAAGCGTCAGCGTACCGGATGCAAAAATTCATTGCATTGCCGAGCTATACGTAAATATCATTCTCTTGGTCTGATAAATGATGAATCTGCAAATAGGTAACAGTAAGACACCGCTTTGATACTTGTAGAAAAATGCTACGGATCCAGTGCTGTACGTCATGGCCTTGAATTCTGAGGGTCGAATCAAGGATGTAACACGCCGATATTGTCCCCACTGGCTGACCGTGACCCGCAAACAACGGATCGATGAAAAGTGGTGGCTGGAAGCTCACACTCCTTGGAAAGAACCTGAAACAGCCTTAACAAAAGCAGAGGATGAGATGCTCAAGCAAAAGTAATGAACTGTATCTGTTTTTTGATATGTATGATACTTATCTGATTAATGTTCCATAGAAATAAATGAAAAATCATTGTTTCTTACAGGGAACTGGAACAACCCCTACCAAAGACAGTTTCGGAGTGCAAAGGTCATCCTCTGTACGTTCTGCCCAGACATCTTCTCAAATTTGAAGCCTTTTACCCGCCGGATGTCGTTCCACTTGGCTACGTTCGTGGCGAGCCTATATACTCTCGTCATTGTGTTCACACATTGCGCTCCCGCGAAACGTGGATCAAAAGCGCTAGGGTAGTGAAACCAGGAGAGAATTGCTACAAAGTTGTTAAAGCAAGACCAAAATATGATAAGGTACATCATGTTCAGTTATTACAATTGCGCTATCTTATTGATTGCAATTTGCATAATCATGCCTACACATCCCGATGGATTTCTTGTACAATGACCACACGGTGTTGATGGAAAGCTTTCAGGTGCCAGGCTGAAGGATGAGTCTCTGGAAGTATTTGGAAAATGGCAGACAGATCCGTACGTTCCACCAGAAGCCAAGGATGGCATTGTGCCTCGGAATGAATACGGAAATGTGGATTTATTCAAACAGTGTATGTTGCCTAAAGGAACTGTTCACATTCAGCGTGAGTAATCTATTAATATAGAACAACATCCGTATTGTATGTCATTGGCTACTGTTGGTATAAAAATAATACCTGTACAGGAATAACGTCAGATGTGTATTTTTTTTCTATCCAGTTCCAGCACTGAACCGCATTGCAAGAAAGTTGGACATTGATTGTGCTCCAGCTGTGGTGGGCTTCAATTTCGGAGGACATGGGGCGCTGCCTGCTTTTGATGGATTTATTGTTTGTGAAGAGTTTGAAGATGTTTTACGGGAGGCTTGGGAAGTGGAACAAGCAGAGGCAGATAAGCGTGCCAGAGAGAAATACGAGAAGAGGGTTTACGGAAATTGGAGGAAGTTGATTAAAGCTGTTTTCATCAGAGAACGACTAACAGCTAAATATGATTTTAATGCTGACGAAGAAAAAGAAAAATCCAGCACATCCAATAAGCAAACGAACAAACGGGTAAAACAAACCAAAGTTGGTGGGAAAAAAACAAAGGTTGACAAAAAAAAATAGATCATAAGTAAACGTGTCAGCTCGTTGATCGTTGCGGCACTTTTCAAAGATTACGAGAAAAATTCAATTATTTTCCTCCACACCTTTACCGCCAAAGTATTTTTAAAAGTCACAAATTACTTTTCCGTACTTCGGCATTCTATATTGTTAAATTCTATAAATTAAACTTTAAAAACTTTAAAAGTTCGATATTGTGGCCCTTATATGTTTTGATCTTTCTATTTTTTTACCCTCACCTTGTCATAGTCTGTAAATATCATTAAAAATGGTCTTTTTTTTTTACCTCAACGTCTTCTATAACTCATAGTTTGTAAAACACAGTTATCAAGTATGTATAGAAATAGCTGGGTATTGAAGAACCATGCGCCACGAATGTTTTCTTGTTCTTTTCACCAATGTGGTTTGAAGATACACCGCAAGCATCAATCACTATTGAATGCCAATTATTCGAGTGCTGCCTGTTCCAGTTATGTAGTTATATAAGCACAATAATATCAACTGGTATTCTTCTGATTTGTTTTTAGCTTGAATTTCAAACAGATTTTACAATATAACGGCTATATCTTTCTTAGAATTATGCTCAACACTTTCATTCTAAGACAATTATGCGAAATTAAGTAATATTTTGTCCGTTGTACAATCTTTCCTGAATTCATCATTGATACAGTTGACATGCTGTGTGCATGTACTTGGTATTAAACAAATAAATACATGTAATTCACTAACACCTCATATATTTCTCATATTACCACGTCTCCATAAAAATTACCCAACGACAAGAATAGCTTTAAAAAACCGCTCTTGCCTCATTACTAAGTAGTATATTTATAACTTTAACACGTATTGTGACACATGGTAATTCAGAAAACAAATGTCATTTTTGGGCTGAAAATAATGCAGGCACGGTGGAAATTTTTCCACGTGAATAGAAATGATGTTTTAAATAAATACCGTAATAGAAATGGAAAACATCAGACTAAAGAGTGTACATTTTATTACACTTATATATTCGGTCTAGAATAGTTAATAACAATTATTCATATTTCCCTATACAAATACACATACTTACACATTCTATATTTAATTAATATAATAACGAGACTAACTGCAATACGTCATCAATCGTTTACACAGCCTAATAAACTTGTAAGTAGTAAAATATCATCTAATCGAGTAACGCTTGCGAATCGCGTTCATGTATCACATAAAGTAAATTGTTTAATACAGCACGTTTTTGAAGCCAGTAACAACCCAAATACCATCAATTCTTACTAGCATAATTTAACCGTCGACACTGATTGTGTGTATTGTTATTAATGCTTGATATAAAGACTTATTGAATTATTTCACAGCTATTTCGAATAACTGACAGTTCTGAAAGCATAAATGTTTTATTAACATACTCGGAATTCGGATTCCGAATAAATATTTCAATGAGCTTTCACGCTTCTTGACTCTAATCATGAATTTATGAATTTCAAGTTTAAACTACATTGTCAAACTGTTTGATAATCTATGTATATGCACAGTACTGAGCATGCATTGAACAAGTACGCGTTTCTATTTTAGGGAGACCAAATCGACTATTTCTTTCAATATTTTCTCATATAATAATAATTTCGAGTTTGAATATTGAGTTGATGTATAGTAAAATTTATGTGTTAAATTTTATATAACATATTAAGTTTAGAGATCTATATTACTAGAGATAGAAAAATATTTTAGTGACAAGTTTGAGATTCTGGCTAACAAACAGCTCATTTAATACATTCTAAGTAGAATCCGCTTTTGGTAAATTATCTTATTCAATAGAAAATGGAATAACCGTCAGAGTTCCAATCATGAAAGTTGCCTTGTCCTCTAATTGCTTATGAAGAACAATATTTATGGTTTACTTTTTTAAATTGAAACATAACTTTATACTGTAATGAGTTCTATCCCATCTACATCAAAGTAACACAATAGTTTATCTAATACAATAGCCGCTCGATTTAATCATATGTATTTCATAAATCAAAGCAACAAGGATATATTTGATCCAAACAAAGCTTCCAATCCTTACTAAGGTGACACCATCGCGAAATTTGACTCGTTTGTAGTAAAATCGTAAGACAGTGTAATATCGATCAATGATAAGTAGAACTTACTCCAACAGTCTTGTAGAGCTGGAGGTAAAAAAAAAAAAAAGAAACGTAACATAGATTTGTTTTGGAATACCCTAATACATGTGCCGAAATATCACCATTTAGGTAAAATTGTCGAGTTCCATATTGAAGGCATCACTAGATCCGATAACTGAACGCTACTCCGAACACCTCAACTTATGATCCATGCGGCCACTTAAATGCTATATCATTTCGACCCTGAACAGTTCATTATCAGTCTTAGTACACCATTTGCTTGTAAAATCATAAAGTAACATGATTGCATATTTATATGACGGGTAGCAAACGGTTTAAGGTTGTTCAATTGAATTGAACCACTGCGACGTTACATAAGCCACCTCTAGTACCACGAACATTACATGAGCCACGACCAGTAATGTGTTTGATTGAAATGCCTTCGGTTTCACAATTCATTAATAAGAAGTAATTTAAATAATTTTACATCAGCTAAGAAGCTTAAACCACAGTCGTAAATTTCCAATTGGAAAAGATAAATAAATACCAACGAAAAGAAATGTTTCAGTTATCTCAGAATTACGTTTCTACCATATATCACAGAGCTGGCGCTTGGAAACAGAATATTCCCACCTATATCTCTTTGTTGACTAATAATTTCATTGATACATAACAACGAAAACTCATGCCTATTCTTTGTTACACTTTTAACTCAAACAACGGTATTCGCAAAATTACATAGCTTCGTACGAAATACGAACCACCCAGTATACTAATTTCCTAATACAGAATTTCAAGTTGTAAAGTTAAATTGACCTAAATACGACCAGCAAACAAGACTCGTATTTAACCTAATCCTAAAAACGTGCTAAACTAATTATACTGTTGATATCCATATCCCGTAATTATAATGCACCTCCTAGATTCCAGAATACGAAATTCCCTTGTTACCCTCTATTCGTTTCTAGATCACGAATATAATTGATTTCCTGCCATTGTAAGAATCAGTCAACACTTCAACGACTGTAGCAACTAATATATTACCCAAGAAAAACCTCACCGCTGCTTATGCGGTTTAATATTGTCTCTTGAATCCACAGCGCTCAAAGCTATTCCAAGCTGAGCTGCGTAATAGGTAATCATTATAAATACCTGAAACATATATGCTTGTATGTACATATTTCTGTTGATACGAACCGTGCAAACTTGAGAGTTACGTAACAGCAACCATTTCCTTATTTTTTGGTACCTGAGCATACGATATAGGACTGTGAAAGTAGTGGAAACCAATCAAAGCATCTGATATAACGAAGCATATACCACCGGCACAACTACACATTTTTGACCAGGTCCATAATTCCTGTTGATGAAACAAAAGGACAACATCCTTGTTATAAAGGCATGGAAGAGCCTATTAATGTTGGAACTACGTTGAATATAAAGCGTTGAAAACGTACAGCTAATTAGCAAACACTCTAATGATGTCAGTGTTAATACAGTTAATGCAGAATCAATTTACCTCAAAAAATTGCACCCTTGCTATAGCTCGCCATGCCATTGTTGTTAAAAGTATTATATACAACGGAACCCCAATCATCAAGACACCATTTAGACCAGGCATCAAAAGAAAAATAGCTGTAATTATAAACTTTGGTAAAAATGTTGGATCACACTTTGTTTTACAAATTGGAAATTGAAAGTCGGCAATGTCTTTTATATGGATCGATCAATTATGCCAGTGGGTAACATATTCTGTTGAGATGAGAAAATATTTGAAATATAATATCAGCAAAGTTTTTGTGCATTAAGCACTTCATTTAAAGTCAGACTATGAGTAATAGGAAATTCATAATCTCACAACTGATATACTTACCAACTGCACATAGGGCATATAATATTGCTCCTAACACTCCATTCAATGGAACGAAGCCAAAGGCTTTAATATAAATGACTTGAGCAATAGCAAACATTCCCATTCCTGGAACAAAGCAGGCTGGCCATACCAGCAGGGCATCACCTATACAGCTGAATAAAAGGCCAGTCACTATCCGACGAGGAAATGCATATCTGATCAGCGAGAAAGAATGAAAAGTTATTCAACGTTTCACAGTTGCAAAAATGACATATTTTTTGCATTTTACTGCTGTATCAAACTCACTCTTCAGACAAGTTAATTCCATGGAGAAGAATAAAAACGATAAGACTGATGATCGGCAAACATTTAAAACAGGCAGTTAGCAGGGAGGGCTGCTCTGCTAATAGAACAAAGTAGACAGATACACTTTTGAAAAATGGTACTAATTTCGGACCAACACTTTTTATCTGAAACAAATGTAAAAATGTTTGTTTAACGAATTCGCCTATTTCTACACTATAGTCTTGATTTTCGTTTTTTACGATTTTCTCGAAATATACTGCATATCAGATAATTGGCAAATATATTAAATAAGGGTAAAATTTTCCGACAAACTGATTGCTATTTACTTTGTAGAATTATGTTCACATTGCGAAAAATACGCTGATTTTGAAGAAAAAAAATCAATTTCTTAAACAATAAATAGAAAATTAATTAATATTATTTAAATGTAACTTTGCAATGATCTTGAGTATATTAGTATTTTAAATTCGCGATGGCATATAAGTTGTTTGACAATTATAGATACATCATAATGGTCAGAACCGTTGTTTAGAAATTTCTGAATTGGCTGAAATTGAAGGGAATACTAATTTCAATTTGCAAACTCGACTAGTGCGGTTATTCTAACAATAAGCTTGCGAAATAGCTATTTTTCCCCGATGTTTCGTTACGCTGATGTTACTTATAACTGCAACGTCGTTATAAACGCGGATGATCGCGCACGTGATATTCAAGAGCGCGCGAAAGCATAAATCAAATTAGTATTAATATTCTCTAAGTCAAAGATGTGTGTTAATTCGGTATATTTTCATCCAAAGATGTGCGCAATATTATCCGAGAGCTGAAATTTTTTGAAATTCACAACAACAACCGCGTGAAATTTCACAACGTTTTACGCCAATTACTTTTGTAAACAAATTAATCGTCGCGTGCACGTACAATGTGCGATTATAATTACCGTGAATTTTCACGTGCAAATATTGAGTCTATGTATAAATTTACGCAATAACTAAACATTAAAATTGATGTATTAATTTTGTGATTCAGACATTAATTAATATATGAATTACGTGAGGTGCAGGGTTCGATTATATAGGATAGGCATCAGTGTACTATTTCGGCAAATGTAATACCGGGGGAAAATGGAGACGAAAAATTTGGAGATATACTTCCTACACGTGCCAATGTTATTTTTGGATAAGTATACAATACTATATTGTATACATAAACGCATACGCGGATATGGTTACGTGTGGTTTTTGAACAAAGAAAATTAATTTTTATACCCAGTTAATCGGAATATTTACTGCGATCGCGAAGTTATCATCGCCAATTAAAAATGTTGTATCATATCGTTCGTCTGTTATTATCTCGTGTTTTTCTTCGAATAACGTGAAAACGATTGTGTACATATAGATATACACAATGCGGAACTTTTGGCGAAGCCATCGAACAGCCATAATATATATCACACATACCTGTATATAGGTATATATAATACCGTTATACTCTATTGATGTAATTATTTTTTAATCTGCAGGTCGTATAAAGTAGATCGTGTCGCATATTCTGCGCCAATTACAAATGTGCGTATATACCTGTAATATTAACTTCTTTGTTCGCGCAGTGCAAGCGAGATAAGCTTGCAACATAACATCGAGTGCACTTATGCATGTATAATTCAGAGTAACTGACAATAAGTTAATGAAATATTTACGAACTTGATTATTGAATGCGTAAATCACAACGGCATAGATGATATTTCGACTTTTGGTTTAAAATATTAATATTAACAAAAATTCATTGCCTTCGAATTTCAATCAGTTTACGAACGTTTAAATATAAAAATCGAAGCACAACACATAATTAATGTTTGTGCGGATCTCGCGCACACTTAAAATCGCTTAAAAAACGTCAAATGTTGACGTTAAGAAGAACTGGATGCCGTTCCGGTAAATATATTTACGAAAAAAATAAAGAAAAAAAATTAATAACGCTCACCACTTGTGCGGTCGATGTCATTTTGCAGCGATTCGTTTGCTTTTATTATTCCATCAATCCGTAGGTATTTTTTCAATCAATCTTTTGGCAGGATTTTCTCTTTGTGTCAACAAGAAGTCAAACGACCACCGTCCGCCGCACAGGAGACAACTGGCTGCACTGTCGTGTTGTAAAGCGGTACATTATGTATTTGTTATCGTTTCGACAAACTCGCGCTGCGTTTATAACGAACGTCAAGGTTCGTTCGATCGCAACGCACGGGGGGTAACCCGACGGTACCTGATTGGTCTCAGGCTTAAAGCTCGATCGAGGCCTCAATCTCCAGGCTCAACTCGTAAAATTCATTGTCTTTTCAGTTTTCATTCGCAGTCGTTATCGAGAATTCAACGTTATTGAAATTAGGCACGAGCTGAGCTTCGATTTTTCCACACGCTATCCGAAGCACCTTCGTCTTGTCGGATATTACTTCTCATTTTGCTAAAAAATTTCATATTACACACAAGGCGTACGTATCAGACCGATCACTGTGATTCGTACCTTACCGACCGAACAGGCATTTCTCGTTTGCGCATGTGTTATAGCTACGTCAAGGGTGTGTTCATACCCAGCATTGTATATTTACACAACACACCGACGACCGGTTTATCCTACCTATAGTTCATTACTCACAAACGTATCTATCCCTGGAGCCCGAGTTTTATAAAGCGGTACTATAATGATTTAACAGAGAATTGGTGTGACATGTGACTGAACGCTGAGTAGAGAATGTGTACGTGACCTAAGAATGTTGGCCAGGAAAAATAGTGTCAAGTTTCCCGCAGCTCGCATTATGGAAATTTCCAATTTGTACCTAAGTGTCGTTTCATTGCGTACGTGAATACCAAGTTTTGTTTTTCTTGTTTTTTTTTTTTAATATCACGCTATCTACTTCAGGGCAGCTATATCGTGTGATAACAATCAACACCGACCTGCAATACTCAAATAATAGAAACGGATCGACGTTCAAAGAATGAATATCTCTACGGTTCGGTATAATGACGTTAATCACAATTGACTATTTAACCATGTTTCCATTACAAAGAGTAAGCTCTGACTGTAAAGAATCAATATTCCGAGCGCGTACTCTCGGAAAGTCTTAACGATATTCTTTTGTCTTAAACGTTCGCATTAAGCCTGCCTCTAAAGTCCGTCGGTGTAATTTCGATGTAAAGTTGGGTGCCTGTCCTAACCAAAGCGTAGAGGTTAGGTTATGTGCAAGTGTTACCTGATTTTTTTTTCACTTCGCTTTTGGATAACAAGTTCAAATTCACAACATGGCGGGAAGTTTGACCTGGTCGTCGGGTTGTTGTCTCCGCTTTAAATTTAGTCCCGAAGAAATAGAACAACGATACAAGAGTCAAGAGATCGACCGAATGCTCGAGAAGGATCGGCAGATTCTGCGTCGTCAAGTGAAACTGCTCTTACTTGGTGCCGGAGAGAGTGGAAAATCAACGTTTCTTAAGCAAATGAGAATCATTCATGGAGTTAAATTTGAGCCGGAGGTGATCAAGGAATATCGGCACATAATTTACCAAAATATTATCAAAGGTATGAAAGTACTCGTCGACGCCAGGGATAAGCTCCAAATTCCATGGCAAGATCCTAAGAACGATGACGTCGGCTACCAGCTACTCAAAATTGAAAACACAATCATATTCGACACGAGATTGTTCCTTCGCTATGTACCGAATCTTCGAAGTCTATGGAGTGATGCTGCGATAAGAAAAGCATTCGATAGGCGACGAGAATTTCAACTGGTAAAGATCATTAATTTCAAATTGAATTTAAACCGATATAAATTCTTCTCACGACTGTCAAACGAAAGTATCAGGCCTATATGTCGAAATCTGTGAATGATAGTGTTCCAACTCGATAGTTGTTTAATAATGTCTTTTATTTTCAGAGTGACTCGGTTCAATATTTCTTGGATAGTTTGGATAGAATTGCCCGAATGGTAAGTCTACAGTTATGATTATAATTGAACTTAATTTTTTTAAAGTCGTTTTGTCGTTTAGGGTGATTACAAGTGATGTAATTTTAATTACAGGAATATATGCCCACACACCAGGACATTTTGCACTGCAGAAAAGCGACCAAAGGAATTTCTGAATTTTTAATTCAGATAAACAATATTCCGTTTCTATTTGTCGATGTCGGCGGACAGAGATCTCAGAGGCAGAAGTGGTACCAGTGTTTCCAGTGTGTCACTTCTATACTTTTTCTAGTGTCTTCCTCAGAGTTTGATCAAGTCTTATTGGAAGACAGGTGAGCAATGACGATTTCAATTTGATAAATTTCGGTGAAGCGCAATGCTTGGTAAAAATGCGGCCCGAGTTCAGCGTCAATTTTTGCTTTGTCATGTTAATGCATGCTTCACTTTTTAATTTTTACAGACGAACCAACAGACTGGAAGAATCAAAGAATATATTTGACACGATAGTCAACAATGTAATTTTCGGCGAGGTATCGATTATTCTGTTCCTGAACAAAACAGATTTACTTGCTAAAAAAGTCAAGTCCAACGATACGGATCTGCGGCAGTATTTTCCAAGTTTTAAGGGTGACCCACATTCCATTCATGATGTTCAAAATTTCATACTAGACATGTTCACATCTGTCAAACGGGACCCAAAGAAGCCTATTTTTCATCACTTCACTACAGCAGTGGATACAGAAAATATTAAAGTTGTCTTCAACGCGGTAAAAGACACAATACTCATTCGAAATTTGGAATCACTAATGTTGCAAAATTGAATGCATATTTCATTTAGTGAGATACTGATAAAAAGTTATATAAAAATGTATCCGCCACAGTTTGAATCGTATTCAACAATCTGAAAGGACAACGGACTTTTACATTCCAATGACACTATTTAAGTTCAATATTCAAAACTATTAAGATAATGTAAACGATGAAGTATTTGTAAATATTGCTTCAGTCAATGCACAAGCATGTATGTAACTTCATGTTGTAAGTTGCGGACCTTTTTTATTGTACTAACACAGGATGAAACTAAAGAAAATTTACATTGCATCGAAACCTGTTCAAGTGATATACATATTCAAACGTATGTACATCACATTAGCATTATTTGTCTATCAAAGAGCCCTTATATACTGTAGCTATTAGATTATTATGACATATGTAAATATTTTGTCATGCTTAAAGTTACATAAATATGCTCAGTATACTCACATACCTTATACGCGCGTGTATTGATATATTTGTAAATAAGATTACCCATGAACATGCCATATGCAATTATCGGAATTTGAGAGCGTTATCAAAACAAATTATGCACAGCCAAAGTACCATAATATCGATCGATTTAATTAGGATATATCACGGTATTTGGAAACTGAATACTATTCTTTACCCGCTGCAATCACTGTCCATCTCCATCGTATTTAATAATAATAACTATTACGAGAAATTGAGGAAAGTTAAATGATTAATATCAGATTGTTTACAGTCGAATAGGATTGCAAGAGCTATAACGGTATTTATATTATCTAGAAATAATTTGTTTATTACTTGGGAGATGCGGTTGAAAAACATTTGTCTATTGACAACATGTAATAGATTAGCGAGCTGGTGCAGACAGACCAACTTTTAAAAATCAAAGTAGTACTTTACATTGTCTTGTTTGCGGAATTTTTTATACATATGTTGGCATGAAAATTTTTTTCACACACATGTGAAGACTTCACCTTTGACTGGAGCTCGTAAATAGTTTAACTTTTAACTTATCCATACATGTATTTTTGTATTAATTATTTTAAGATTTATGAGATCTACCAAAATTGATCAAATTCTTTAATTATAGAGCGATTAAACCGAATTGAAAAATTTCCAAACAGCATACCTTGTAGTACTAGAGTGTGCTTTTTAATATTGTTATATTGAGTAAATTTTTTGATACTAATATTTGCAAATGATATTTTATGTACATTTTAATGTATTCGAACTGAATAATCTATGTATATAAATATATTGTGCCTTATATATGTTAGATTATATATATACATATATGTATGAATATACATGTATATGTATGTATATAAATAAAGGTATTTCACATGTTAAATAAAATTCAACAGACTGTGTCTTTGTAAAAAAAAAAAAATTAATAAAAAATATTCAAAGTACAGATTGAGTATCAAATTTTAATTACGATTGCCAAAGTTCTGTAACATATAATTACTCTGTCATTGATAATATTTGATAAATTTAAATGAATAAAAAACATCTATCAAAGAAGCTGTTTGAATTATAGAATTAATTCATTCTCAAGATATTCCTTCAAATTGATCTATCGTATCCCTTGCAATAAACATTCAAATTTTTAACATCACAACGAGAACTGCAATAAGTTTTATAAAAATGTGTGATGAAAAGAAAAGTTTGAAATTGAGATTAAAACGTGTAATTTAGTCGGTATTTGTCATCACCGGAATTTCAATCACGTCGGTGAGTGGAAGGTGGGTAGTAATAACGTGTACTAAGAAAATAGTATAATCGTTGTACGCTCAGTGAGGGAGAGGCAAAAGTCACCCTCATTGCTCTGTACTCTCAAGTGAATCTCTCTAATTGTAAGCGACAAACTACGAGGCCTGTTAATTAAAAGCCCCCTGACATGGAATTGAACTCACACATTCACGTACGGATGTGTGCGTGCGTACATTACGATACGTCATAATTTGCGGCCCGCTTGACAATGAACAGACACGGCAAGAACGACGACCTGAACGATACGAAATCACGCGTCAGGAACCTCGTCTTAAGATAAGTCTCGTCACGTGACTTTCAGCTCAGTTTTATACGTTCTAACCCGTTCAGGTGACAGTGCTTGCCAGGAGTCGAAGAGCTAATATCAGCTGATCGTACGTACCTATAGACGATATTTACTACGTCATAGGGTAGCGCAAATACCAAACGTGCTGACAAAGCAGTTCGTGCCGAATATTAAAGGTTTCATTCAGTTTTTACGTCTCGTGTTGCCAGTATCTAGAAGGATAATAGTTTTACGGAAATAATATCAGAATGGCAAGTGTTCAGCGTAACGAATTATACGACGATTGGAAGAAAAGAGTAAGTCGCTAAAGCAAGAAACGCTGTATACTCGAGCATTCGTTCACCGTATGCGTCACGTTCATACCGTCGGAGGTTACTCCGAAATGAATTATTTTATCAAGGAAACCAATCTGTGGCACTAAGATAAACGGCATTGTTTACAGGCATTCCTTGGACCGCTTCCACATGGCTTTCTCAGAGTCGAAGAAAGCCCACGGCAACAACAAGAGGCTGCCGATCAACAAGCCGCTCTGGCGCTACAGCACCATCTCCAAAGTGCACCGCCCGTGGTAGCTGCACGCATGGGCAGACTGAGCGTGACGATTACTCAGGTTGGCGTTTTGCAAAATTAGAGTCCTCGATACAGAGCATCAAATATTCAGTACAACTAGAAAACAACCTATCAGTCGATGATCGTACTACCAACAACAAGAACAACAACAATAATAACAAACCATTTCAAAATACAGGCAAAATTGGTTAAGAATTACGGCATGACCAGAATGGATCCTTACGTCAGATTGCGAGTCGGTCATTCCATTTATGAAACACATACAGATCCAAACGGAGGGAAAAACCCGCACTGGAACAAAGTTTTGCAATGGTAACACACTTGAGGAGCTTCTACGTTTAAACCTTACAAATGATTAGGATAGATATTTTTCACTGATTCTTATCGAACCTGTTGTACAAATCAACTTATGATTTTTTTTCATCAAATTCGGTTTGGTATTATTGTCGTTATTTTAACTATTACTTATTTCAGCTACCTTCCACCTGGGGTAACGCAAATATACGTTGAAATTTACGACGAGTGTTCGTTTATGATGGATGAACTTATCGCTTGGGGTCATATAGAAATACCACCCCAAGTAATTTTGGCAGGAGAGACTCACGAGGACTGGTATCCCCTTAGTGGAAAACAAGGGGATAATCAGGAAGGCATGATTAACATGGTTTTCAGTTATTTGGTAATTTGAAAGGACTGAATTTATCTTTTAAAACTTTGCGTTACCTCGTTGATCCATCAATAACGGTTGGCGCGTTTCTTTTCCTACTATTGATGAACGACGTTTAAATTTTTTATTCAGCCTACTCCTGGTAATCCATACATTGGTCAAACGCCAGTAATGATGGTTCCTTCGACTAATTTATGTGGTATGACACAATATGCACCGGTCAATGTGTATACGACTCCACCTGCCGTCGCTGCTGTTCCAACTGTTGATCCGAGTCAGAGGGCAAACGCAGAAATTGAATTGAGACAGGTAATATGGATTTTGTCAGTGTTGTCATAGAATGTTGGCAAAGTTTAGCGCTAACTGTATTGGATTTGTATTTTACAGATCGCAGAGATGTTCCCAAACGTTGATACCGAGGTCATTAAGTCCGTGTACGATGCGAATCAAGGAAAGAAGGATGTGACAATAAATTCTCTGTTGCAAATGTGCGAATAAATGTCAAAAAACCATTGTCATATTCAAATTGCCATATCTGTATTTTCCGCTGAAGTTGTATTCCATTTTAATTGTAATATATTTATAAATTATTATAACGGTTATTAATTTTACTCTTGTCTTTGTTACATACGTAACTGTTTTAAGATTCATATTTCAAACTTGCAGAAGAGATTTTAATTTGGTGTAATTACCATTGTACTGAACTACATAGGTCTTTAGTTCAAATAGGGTTCATCTCGATTTTATAACTCATTTTACTAAAAATTACGTGCATAAATATAAATATTAATATTTGTATATAATGTTGATTAAATTAATCAATTAAAGAATAATAACAATTTCTTAAAGTTTCGATACTTCAGAAGCTTATAAATCCTACATGGATCAGTGAATCGTTATTCCAATAGTTATCTGCCAATGTTAATACATTAACGTTATCACTAGGCATGTGATTCATTGCTCCCTGAGATATGAAATATTGTTTCCAACTTAAATTGTGTTATTACGAAGAATTATCAGATTCTCCATACTGACATGACTGTGCTCATCTTTACTTGGAATGTCGATCATGCTGATGCGATAACTTATATTAATAGACGTTTACTTATAACTTAAATTGCAATCATTTCATAGATTTGCACGTTTTTAAGCTTTAAATGTGGGATCAGAGCATATAATAAATGAAAAAAAAAAGTTCTTTCCACAGAATACCATACCCCATAATGGAATGCGAGTCCCCTCCTCCCTGCCCCCCAAGGTTGGTGACAATTATTTCAATAATACCTGAATATAAATGGACCCCACTAAGTTTAAGTTGGACAAACATTTTTTGTATTCCACCCAACACCGACAAGCTCGACTTAGAATCGGCAAAAATACAGTATGTTACCTGGCCAAAATATTTTTCTAGTACACTTCAAGATGACCACATATAAAAATATGTGCTTTGCCAGTGTGGCAGATATTTAATAATTGGGTCCGTTACCATTCTGGCGAGCGGAACGTTCCTCGATAGCATTTTAAGCAGCGCGTAAATCTTCATGCGGCTGTAATTATCATAAAATGGTGAACGAAGAATGTACAAGAGCAGTGCAACCCGTCTACGAGAGATTTCGTCAAACTCTTCCTTTCGCAGGGTTACTGCTTTTGTCTCATTGCTGTACAACTTCAAACTGGAAAATTAGAGTTGTTTTGTGAAAATTATTAGTCGACTGTCAAAATTATTTACAGATATATGTCACCTCATCGGCTCACCTTGCAAGGTCAATAATCAGAGATAAAAACCACGATTTCCATTGCTTCTGTCCGCTTACGGATACGCATCCAAGGTGCAACAATGGTTTGATAATATACAAAGTCTGAAAATGTAAACAACGCCGTAATTGGGTACAATTAATGCTTGCAATGAGCCGGAGTTCGTAACATTGGAATTTTTTAGCCGGCACAAACCTCTGCGAGAATTATTTTTTTATTCGGTGTAAGATCAATGGTGGTTTGTTGGTCATCGATTCCTAACGGAGGAATAGGTGCCCATGACCTAAACTGAGAACATCCACCCGAATTGACCTTTCGAACGACTTTCTTAGATCTTTTTAGGGCAAAACCGTCCTTCTCAATTGTTTCGACCTTATCGGATATTTTATCACGTTTGATTGGTGGAATCGGAGGACTTTGCGTCACTCTTTCTTTGTAACGATGAACTAGCAAAAGCCGCATTACCGATCTGCGGTAAAAAACAATTTATGTAATTGTAACGGAGAGTTACTTCTTCATCGAAATTATTCAAATAAACGAAAAAAAAGGTATGTACTTAAAAGCCTGAAGTATAACAATGATGAGCCATTTTCCAGTCTCTCCCCACAGTTTGCTCGCCGAAATTTCCAAAAGAACTTCTGAATATTCCAAGACAGTCAACCAAATTCTTATCTTCGAGTGATACTTTGGCAATTTAGTCTCTACCTGAGTATTAGCATTTATAATCCTATCGTTGAACAGTACAAGTAAGTTGGACATCGAATACACGAGCTCCGACATCAAAGTTGAATTGTTTATCCGTCCTGCGTTACAAAATTTGTAAATCAATTTAAATACGGTTGAACAATATGCGAAACAAGTAACATGTCGATTAGGATAAATACGAACCAGCGGTGAAATACGACAGCCATTTGACCGTACTTTCGATGTCCCCTGCTAGTTGAGGATTTGATGTAACCCATTTTTTATATTTCTCAACGTATATTAAAACGGTATTCATATTGTGCGAAGGCATCTTGGACAGATTTATTCCTTTGACAAAGACTCGATGAAAAGAAATATTTACATCAGTTTCTGCGTTATAGGTTAGCTTTCAGAATCCAGATATTGTTCTGCTTCTATCTCGAATAACGAGGCATTTTTTTGTGACTCATTTGCTTTGATAGGTGCAGCGAAGTGTCGACGCGAAACTGAACAGCAAACTGTGAGCGTAAATGACTGTTAAAATTTAAAAAAGTGTGTAAAATCGTCGACAACAAGAGTCGTCGTAGTTCTACCGACTGCATCGATCCAATGGAATACGTGATAATACATTCATACGGCGACGAACATCGTTACTTCTATTCAAATTCCCGACACGAAGAAATTAGTTGCGTAATCGTTCGGACCTTGTCAAAGCAAACATCGAAAACAGTTGTGCATACATGTATCCATAATTAGAAACTCCTATAATCGCTTGTGTATAACATCGATGCTCACAATGCGCGCCACGCTAAATTCGAAAGCTGTTCATCGAGCCACGTTTCACAACGCGACAGCGAGGAAATCTGACGGTAAGTAAATGAGAAACGAAATTCTTTTACAAATACCTACATGTCACCCATTTAGGTACAGGTTGAAAAATTTCGAAAAACCGGCTAACGATCCGTAACGTGAAAATTGAAATAAGTAGACCCCGTCAGTCTTTTGTTCGAATTAATTTACCTACTGTTATTCCGCATGTGAAATCGCGTAGGTATGCATTTATCGTCGCAAGCTCGTAAACAAATTTTCAATCCTCGAATCGCGGTTATCGTTTGTGCAATCACTTTCGTCCCGACGTAGCTCCGGCGCCGAGTCGGGTGGTCAGAATTTGTCAGAACTTGTCCGAACCAGGCAGCAGATGGTTTACTTTCCGTACCTAGTGTCAACGTGTATATTACAGTGTGCGGTCGTATTAGCTTTGGCTGAATATTTAGCAAAGGTAAATACGTGACTCAGACAATAATTAAATACGAGATAAGTTATATTTTCACACATTATTACGGATTCAACGTTTGGTACTGTACATGTATACGTATGCAATGTATGCACGTTTCAAGCGTTTTGACAGCTGCACAGCAGATTTATACGCGCAGCTAACGTGGAGAAAGTGCACAGACAAAATATTGATATTGCAACGTACTCGAATTATCGCCTGTCCGTGATCGATAAGCTATTGAACCAATGAATTTCTCGGTTTTGAGAGTGGAAAAGAAGGCGGAGAAATTAATAAAAGGAATTAATCGAGCTGAGGTTAACTCTGATACGATCATTGACTGTAAGGATTTCTAAAGAATGTCAGACGTACTGTTGGAACGTTCGAAACAGTTATTCGTGATAATTGTCGTCTGATTAAATTCCTTCCCCCATTGTCTTAAACGCTCTGTATTTCCTAATACCCGATGATGGATCGTTGTAAATTTATCCATTTCATTTTCAGATAAGTGCGATGAAAGATTGTTGGATTTTATTTTCATTCTAATCTGCAGTTATTGAAATTTGCCTGCTCGACGTTAAAATGCCTAAACAATCAGGTATGAAAATCAATTATTGCACTCCATAGTAATTCATTAAATTCTAATATTTATAATACCCACGTTTTTCATTAGTTTATTATCAACAATTTTGAGTTAACTTTACTTGCAATGAAATGCTTCGTCGTCGTACCAGATTTCTTCATTCAAAGTATCAAATAAAAGTTGGAACCTGCCCACATTACATCCTGTTTCAGATTGTTCTCTTATCACGGTTGACTTATCTAATTAACCAATAATTATGTCTGTAAAATAAAGTGTGAAATATCCCGTAGGGATAGATATCAATGCTACGGTATAACACTGTGCCAATGAAACTTTTATGCTTCAGAAATTTATTGTGAAATACTATCGGTCCAAATGTTTCTGAATTGATTCATATTAATGAACCGTATTATAAATACGCACATCTTTTGTTTTCAATCGATAAGAGAACTTGGCTGAATACCCTTTGTTGCAGTAAAAGTAAGATTAAATTTAACAGCTATTGAATTATTTCAAGGCATTGTAATTTTACGACCATCTGATAACAACCAGATAGTCTGGCTGTCAAAAAAAGTTTACAATTCATTAATGGGTCCTGCATTTTTGTGTGACTGAACAATTGCATATCTTTTCTCATCTTTTCCTTGACAATCGTCCATTTTAAAGAAATTTAATGGAAACCCAATCTTGCTCTGAAACTTTTCATTATTGAAAAATTTCCTAGGTGTATGAATAACTCCATAACTATGTCTCATCTAAAAAGTTAGATTTCAAAAGTTGATTTCTATGACAACGATTTATTGTTGGATGATTCCTTTCGAACAATTGAGGTATTAATCAGTAATTTTTACCAACTTGCATAAGCCCACAAGAATAATTACCACTTTTCTAGCAATCGTCCTAATTCAATAATTTCCAATGATACAATAGCAGTCTGTATATCGTTTTAGTCAGTCCGCAGTTTCTCAAGTACATCAGTTTAGTTACACTAACTCTTCAAAATGCTGTCCTGGGACTCAGCATGCGTTACGCGCGAACCAGATCTGGAGACATGTTTTTATCGTCAACAGGTAATTGACTAGTTTGATAATAAGTTGGGACTTTTTAATACTTGCATTAGGTCTGCCATATCCCTTGCATTTTCCGTAATGCATTTTTTGTCTGGTCACTAAATACTCTTTGTATGGTGATCAATACTTCTCGTACTTATAAACGATCTGTAATAGACCTGAGTACTAATTTTCTGATACAGCTGTGGTTATGGCGGAAGTGGTTAAGCTAGTAACATGTCTAGTGTTGGTCTATATGGAAGAAGGGAGTATAAGAAAATTTCTACACGCCATTGACAAAACCGTGCTCAAACAGCCTATGGACACTTTGAAAGTCTGCGTACCATCTCTGGTCTACATCATACAAAATAATTTGTTGTACGTGTCCGCCTCCCATTTGGATGCGGCGACATATCAGGTAAATTCAAAATCAATCCTTCAAAATGTTTGAGTCTCGTTTCGCAAGACTTTTTTAAGCACGGAATAATACTTCTTCCCAATTTCAGGTAACATATCAGCTGAAGATCTTGACGACAGCTTTCTTTGCCGTATTGATACTTCGTAGAACTTTACGCTCCATTCAGTGGGGTGCCTTGGTTCTACTCTTGGCAGGCGTTGTCTTAGTTCAACTAGCTCAAAGCAGTCCAACCACTGTACCATCGGGAATGGAACAAAATCAGTTGGTTGGATTTTCAGCTGCGCTGAGCGCATGTTTCCTATCAGGATTTGCAGGAATTTACTTTGAAAAAATTCTTAAAGGATCTGATATTTCTGTATGGATGCGAAACGTTCAACTGAGTTTGCTTTCTTTACCGTTTGGATTATTCACTTGTTTTTTATACGACGGAGCAGTTATTCGCCACCAGGGATTCTTTTTCGGTTACGACTGGTTCGTTAATTATTTAGTCCTGCTCCAAGCCGGTGGTGGGCTCGTTGTAGCGATGGTCGTCAAACACGCGGATAACATCCTGAAGGGTTTTGCTACCTCGCTAGCCATCGTTATATCTTGCATAGCTTCCATATACTTGTTCGCATTCCATTTAACTTTCCAGTTCAGTACTGGAGCAGCTTTGGTTATTTGTTCAATTTTTATGTACAGTCATCAACCAAGAAAGACCATTATTTCTGACACTCATTCGCTCATTGATAAAGTGTGAAATCGAAGTTATTAGGGACTTTTTCAATTTAGGAATTAATAAATTAAAAGCTTTGATACTAATTGGCAGAGTTGTGTGAAATTTATTCAAGTAATATTGTTTGGATTGCTGAAATTCCCGTATGGAATTATAAGCTTGATTCGAGAATGATAAAATCATCGAAATCGTCAAACTTCTTGAATTTGTCAAATTCACATTCTTGGGAATAAAAAAATTACCTCAATTTTGTATTCATCTCAAGTATTACCTCATCATTTGAGGTTTATCTATTTTACGAAAAGTATAAATATTTGATTACGATACGTTACTGCTATAATATTAATGGTAATAAAAGTATCGTACCATATAAAAAACTTATATCATTTGACTGAATCGAAAACTGCTCGATCTCTGTATTCCAACCATTCTGTAGATTTGCGCTGCCAGTAAAGCCAACTCGTTGTTCATTTCCAAGTAAAATTAAAATTTATTTCATAGATATTCTATTTCTGATTCCGTGTTCTTATACTTTCTTTGTACGTTATGATTGTGGGAAGGCCTTCGTGAGTTTCGTCTCATGAGAGAAAAAAGGAACAGAAACTTGCAGTATTGGTAATATATAATACTCTAGGAACTTTGTTGGATGTTGCATTAAGTTGCATCCCTTGTGAATTGAAAGATGTTAGCGGTTCAAGCAGTGGAATAATTTTCAGTTCCAATTGAAAATTAAATTAACACCTCGCGATTATCCACATCGTTTTGTAGATACTTTTATGGAATAATCGAAACGCATATCAAATTTCAGCTCTCGCAAGTTCACCATATCTTTCAACAGCATCTCAAATACCTTTCTATTTTGAGTTGATTTTCCGATCAAGAAATAAATATTGAAGCTTCGATAAACCTTTCCTATGCGAATACTCAATTCATTAGTGAAGAATTAGCTGATCTGACACCTGTACTTAGTACAAATACGAAATTCTCATTTTTTATTTATATCATTGTTCTTGTTTCTCGACTGTTGTCAAAATACTTAGTGATTAATAAATTCGATGAAACAAAAAATAATTGTGGATGCTAAAATGACGGGAAAGAGTTATAATTAAAACCCTGGATCATTTGCGTAAATGTATATAGATATGTGTATATTCGTTCCTCGTTTTTGTGCCTATTATGATTATAGTGTTATAATCGTATCACATTTCAAATTCCAGTGAACTCATGAAATTGAAGTTTGTAATATCATTGTAACAATGTATTTTCAGAAAAATTCGCTATTTCACAATGTGAGAGTTATTTAAAATTTAGTTACTGGCTTAGAACATGAAGAATGATAATATCTTGAGGATTTAACTTCTTCAAAGTCACTCTAAAGTTGTAAAATAGTGATTTTTATTTGAACGTTTCTTTATATTGACTTTACTAACTTCAGCTTCATGCTAATTCAAGACAATTTTCTACTTACTCTCGATGTCAATTGCAAGTTGCTTATACTTGCAAAAATGCATCCATTATACTTATATATATACCCATATTATGTTATTAATGTATAAGATTTTTTTAATCAGGGGCTGTAAATAAACCTATATTTTTATACATAAAATAAACTCTTACTGCAATTGTAAATAGCTTTTAACAAGTAATAATCACTCAATCATTTTTAAGCGCTGGATATATTCAGCGGAAGAATTGTAACGTTTTGTTGTATTTGATTCGATTGTTAAGCTGGATTAATAAACATGATTTTGATTTAGTCTTACACCAACCAAGTAATTTTAATGTATCAATATTTGTGTGGGATACGTCGATCTTTCTACCAATGATGCTCTTTCAACTCGGAACCTGAATAATCCTTGAATGTAAATGCATGTAAATTGCGTCAAGTGCAATATCACTTTCAAATTAATGGTGTAAAAATTAAATTTCAATGGGTGTATTCGCTTGACTCCACGCCACTGATTATATTGATCACTGATTGGTCGTTTCTCCTTTCAATTCATGGCATTGAAAAGAGAAGCAAGTAATTCTCCTCAATGCGATCGTAATCAAGGAGTCAAGAGAATATACCTATTACTTGCCGATATATGTCGTAACACGACGCGTGTGGCCAATGAAATTGTTGAAATCAAAAAGTCTTGCAGACCAGTCAACTATTGAGCGTGAAAAAACTTGCGGGAAAAGTATTAATAATCAGAAAAAATCACAGCGTTCGATAATCGTCAGATACAGAGTTTGTGAATGCGAATGACAAAAATGTTCAATTCTCGATAAAGAAACTAGTTTCTGAAGCCGTGATAAGGACAACTATGATAGGAGATGTGTTGGATTTGATTTTTAAAGGTTGGCAAACCCGTCAGCAAGTGGTCTTTCAATGACTGCAATTCGTCCCCGTCAGTATCGTCGGCTTCTAACAGATTTGCATTTTTATTTTTCCCTCGTGCGTCTTTCGCTTATCGTTCCGTAGGCCGGAGCTAATAAAATTGGTGAAGAATGAGCGAACAGCCGCAGTGCAAGAAGAGCAAGATGACGAGCTCGTTGGATCAGCTAAAAACGCTTACCACAGTTGTCGCCGACACTGGCGATTTCCAAGGTAAAGGAGATTCGTATCGCTTAACATTACACTACACCTTATGCGACGCGAATCTTACATTATTTACCGATATTACATCACGAATTAAACATCTCACGCGTCAGAATGATTTGCGATTTATTATTTCCAGCAGTTCGGTGCGGTCTCATTCACCTGTAGTAATTATTTCAGCATTCGTTTGTTTCCAATTCGTATATCTCGCAGGTTATCTTATCGGCAAGACGTGCAACCACCTGTACCGAAGAATTAAAAAAATACGCGATGTAATACGCGTGCAGATTAGAGCGTAACGCGGAATCGTTCGTTTCTAAAGAAAAAAAAAAAAAAACGCATGAATTGAATTTACACCAAATGACATTGACCGTTGCGTGAAAGTCATTCAATAATCATTCAAAGGTCCCTCATGTGCCGCAAAAACACGCGTTCGAATGGCGTAACATTATCGATAATTATCGTTGATAGTACATCGAATGTTTCAAATTCAAATTATAAATGAAAATTGTTTCGTTATCTACTTAGAGTTGAAATTTCGAAAGAACTAGGCCTTTCAAACATCTCTATGAAGCGATGGCTACAGAATACCTGTTGCATGTTTGTAACAGCAGTGTAATTTCGGTATGAGATTTTCGAAAAAACTCACTTTTCATTTGTTCAGTCTTGCAAGAATATAGTTTGAAAACTATGCCTTCATAAAAATTGTTATAATTCAATGTTAGATGGAATATTATCTTGTATTGTAATTCAATGTTCTGTATTAATATTATAATATATATGTATTCCAACATATTTATCTTGTCTAAGAATGTAAGATACATTTGATTGATAGTTAAAAATTCTATTTACCAGCTATGGAAAAATTTAAACCCACTGATGCTACAACAAACCCGTCTCTAATTCTCGCTGCTGCGACCGACAAGAAATATGCTCATCTAATTGACAAGGCTGTGCAGTATGGAGCTAAAGTTGGAACGTGAGTTGTGAACGAGTAAATGCATCTCTCTCATTTCTCATAAATAGGAAACAAAGTGAAAATTGATTGAAGAATTGTAGTTCCCTATTTCTGTTCTGACTATCCATTTAAATGTCTGATAACGGAGAATTCCCTAAATTCATGAAAGTCCGTTGAACGTTTAACTTGTGAAACATCCGAGCAAAATTATGAAATTATTATTTTTACATTCCCTATAGATTCCTCAATACCACGTATTTTTTCGTAACTTTTTGTAACGGCACGCTGTAGTTGGAAAAAATAAAAACCATTTCTCTAGCCACGAAAACTGAATTAATCAACCAGTTTCGGGCGTATTTTATATCATACATGATATACCGAAACAATTCACTTGCGTAGAAGTTGTGAAATTTTGTTTTAGGACTTCTAATGTCAGTCAATTATTTCAGTATATTATTTATAAAAAAATGAGAGTAGAATTTGCAATGATACGGCTAAAAGTTGTTTAAAAGGTTATCCCATATTGTGAAGTTGTCTGAGATTTGAGAAAGCGATATGAACTGTGTCTGTGAAATACGAATCAAACAGTCGAGAACAATGAAAACAGAAAATTATAACGGGTCGTTATATAGTACGCCCATTGAACGTTTACCGGATATTCAAGAATCCGGGGTTATAGCTTATCGATAAGAAATAATGTGAGATCCCTTATCTCCTAACTTGATGATGGGCCATTATATATTATGCTCGTTAAACGTTTAACGGATGTTCATGAATCCGGAACTATAGTTTATCAATACAAAATAATGTAAGATTCCTTATCTCCTAACTTGATAAACCAAGCAAGACAAGAATTCGGTGTATTTAACAGCAATATTAATTCACAACATTCAGAACACTGGCTGAACAAACTGAGGCGGCTATTGATATGACATGCGTCCTTTTCGGACAAGCAATTCTGAAAATTGTACCTGGACGAGTTTCTACTGAAGTTGACGCTAGACTTTCGTTTGATAAGGAAGCTAGCATTGAAAAAGCTAAGAAACTCATTTCCTTGTACGAGGAAGCTGGGATTAGTAAAGAACGTATTCTTATAAAGCTTGCATCTACATGGGAAGGCATCCAGGCAGCCAAGTAAGTTCTAACTTTAACGATAAGCAGACTGCGCGTATTCAAATGGTTCTAGATTTTGTTAATATAATATGTGCATTATGTTTTATCAAGGGAACTCGAAACGAAGTACGGAATTCACTGCAACTTGACTCTTCTGTTTTCAATTGCTCAAGCCATCGCATGTGCTGAAGCCGGTGTGACTTTGATCTCTCCATTTGTGGGACGAATTCTCGATTGGTGAGAATCTCGATTTTGCTGCATAAAATTCCACTTCGGTCGACACGCGAACCAATTCAAACTCTGAAACTTTTGTTCTCCAGGTACGTCGCGAACACTAATAACAAGTCATACGAAGCCAAGGAGGACCCCGGAGTCGTTTCCGTAACCAAGATTTACAACTATTATAAAAAGTATGGGTATAAAACCGTTGTGATGGGCGCATCCTTCAGAAATGTTGGTCAGTATACATATATTGCAAAACATTTACACACTGCGTTTAGAATGATCCAGCAGTTAGTCATTATCAAAATATTAATTGAAAAAACAATTTGTCTCTAGGTGAAATCAAAGAATTGGCTGGTTGTGACTACCTGACAATTAGTCCGAAGCTGTTGGACGAATTGGAAAAAAGTACCGAACCGGTGAAGCAAGCCTTGAATGTTGCTGCAGCTAAAAATTCAGATCTTGAAAAGATAACTCTTGACGAAGCAAAGTTTAGATGGTTATTAAACGAGGATCAGATGGCAACTGATAAACTCTCTGATGGGATCCGGAAATTTGCCGTGGATATGTGTAAACTCGAAAAGCTTCTCCAGGAGAAATTGCAAGCCTAATTTCTTTCTGTATAAATCCTATGATGACGTAATTCATCAATTGTTGTGTACATAGAAACTGAAAATTTTAACATTTCCAACAGAATATTTTTTTTCTACACCTTGTTGGTGGCTGTGTACTCTGTCATAGGTGATTGTTTACGAAAATATTCACAATAAAGAAATCTTACACTTAATAACTCTAAGTACTGGCAGAAAATATTACTTTAGCTCCTTTTCGAATACTTTGTAAATTGTAATATATTTATGGTATTATGGAAGTCTGAAAGTCCATTTTGACCCTACAAACAAGATCTATTCCTTAGACTATGACTCAATTTTAAAATTATGGAACGCTAAAAAGTATGGAGGCCGCTGAAAGTTGACAATAATTTTGAAAAATCTAAGCTTTTCAAATTTCTCGAAAAATATTTTCGACCTGATTATCTTATCATCGTTCAAGGATTTGCAGGCCAAAAAGGCGTAAACGAAAGATGAGAAAGAGCAAGAATAGTTAATATCAATTACATGAAGTGCTAACCGAATCGGTAAGCTACTCTGTCAAAGCAGATGGACTTTTTTGCTTCCAGGTTGATAATGCAGGCCACTAGATGTGCCGATACAACTGAAGTCTTACATATCCACCCCTGGCATAGTCAACTAGCATATCGATAAAAAGTACGTTATCGCTCGCATTTTGTTCGTGATGGTATTTATGTCTAACTCGAAGTGCAATTGTATGATTTAAAATATTTCAAATCCATGCGACTTACTCATGCTGCATCGTGTAAATCAGGCCAGCCTCGACATCGGAACTGAATTCACATCACAATCACTGGTTAAATTATGTATTGCTGAAGGTATCACTGAACAAATTTTATATTCCCATGAGCATCACTCACTAAATTTGATATTCCTGTGGTTATCACTGGTTATCACTAAAGGTAGAATTCCATCCAGGTACTGCGAATCACTAAATAAATTATGTCGATGCATGCGAAGATTCGATCGCGTATTCTTCGGTACATTGTCAAGATGGCAAGATGGTGGCATCTCGATTGTTTGTTGTTTATACCGGGACACGACAGACAAAATCGAATGATGTGTTGGATATTAAAAAAAAAAATTGTTTACCTCGTAACTTTCTTTTGTTCAACCGACTTGCACGTCGAATTATTCACTCACAATATTTTCACTCACAATGTTTTCACTCCCAATTATCTCTCGACGGGCGCAGAATTCCCGGAGCAGGTGATTTTCATCAGCATGTGCTCAACACGACACGATAAATAACGTAATTACGACATAATTTTTATGGTAATTTCGTTGACCTGCCGTTGCGAAGCGTCCGAACTCTCTGAGCGTTGCATTTGAAACTGCATCCGCAACCAACTTCGCATCGTTGCTCACGTGATACCGATCGTATGTTGTTTATCTCGGCGATCAAAATGAATGCTATAAGAAAATTCAAGGTCACGAAAAATTCACATTACATATTATTGAATAATAAACGAACCTAATTGAGATGCTTACTTCTTTTGGACAAACGTATACTGAACGAATATGAATTCAGTCGAGTTCAAGCCTTTAACATGCAAACCGCGATAATAATCGAAATCAGAAAAAGTAGAGGCTGCTGTAACGAGGTTTTATTCGCTGGAAAATTCAGTACTGATTTAGTGCTCTGTTAAATTACAACGAACATTAAATAACGCGATTTATACGCTGCAAAATTCGACCGCGTGACTCCCTGCTCGCTCGCTATTCGTGAACTGAGCTCGGATGCTCAGTCCACGTCGCCGCAGCGCCTCTATAACCGATTTTCCGTGGATTTTGGGTTGCTGTTTATACCAAATCAGGCGCTAATTTGAAATTTCATCTCCGCGTCATATATTTGTATGGACAGGCATTCAATTCTAGTTGCGAGTTGACGATAAATGCAGGATTCTTAAGCTGGACGCAGTAATAAAATCTAGATATTAAAAATGTAAAATCACGTAATGATAAATTATTCTGTATATAAGACACTGACGCACGAATGATTCAATCGAGAAAACCCCGTTGGCTTGCTCAGTGGCAAATTACTCAGAGAAAATCAAAAATACCGTATAATTCTCACACGATTTATACACTCGTTTATTTAACTGTAACTCTGATGTTTTCCAGTTTTCAAGCGCAATTTCCAGTAATATTCGAATACCGTTGCATTGTTCTGTCGATTACAAAATCCGAGAACAATATTATCCGCACGCCGTCGATGTCGGTATATCATCACTCGGCTTATACCGGCGGTACCCAACTCGCACTGTGTAATGGTAATAACCACTGATATCTGCATATAATAATACATATCTGTATATATATATATATATAGTTGCCGACTGATAATATATCCTTATAATAATATAGATGCGCTTTCACAGATCGTGCGAGTCAGGAAACTTTAAAAATATGAATTTTCAGCAAAATAACGTGATAACAGCAGAGACGGAACGTGTGGCATGGGCATTCTGAAAAAAAAAACTATAACTTCGAGCTCTGTTGGGTTCTAAATCCGGAGTGGTTCATTCATGCTCCTGGGACGTGGAGCGTATTGGTTTGCTTTTTTGCAGGCGTGCAATTGGTCAAACCTGCATAAATACAGATTTAATACCAGAGGCGTAGTAACCAAAGAGTGACTGACAGTAACACGTCACGGATTTGATCGTAAGTCGGGAGGAGGAAATTTTACATCTAGTCAAAGGGGAAACAAACAAAGGTCGTAAGTGGTCAAGCTGCTGACGAGCACAAGGTAATTTGCTATAGAAAAATAGCAACAAGTTCGCAGTCAACATAAATAAAGGGACAGGTGGAAAGATGTCTCTCGATAGCTCGAAAGAAAGAGGTAAAGTGAAAATACTAGACGGTGGCTTTTCAACTCAGCTATCAGTTCATGTTGGCAATAAGGTTGACGGTGACCCCTTGTGGACAGCGAGATTCTTAGCTACTAATCCAGATGCAGTTCTGGCGACTCATCTCGACTTTCTACGAGCCGGTGCCGACATCATTCAAACAAATACTTATCAGGCTTCGATCGGTGGTTTTATGAAGCATCTAAATCTGACTGCGGAAGAAAGCTTAGCCCTGATCAAAAGCGCGGTAGATATTGCCAAAGAAGCAATCAAAATTCATTCGGCGGAGACCAAGGATGATCGAAAGTTGATCGTCGGTACTATTGGGCCTTACGGTGCTGCGCTGCACAATGGCTCAGAGTACACCGGAGCTTACGATCCAGATGTTACCGTCGAAGCGATTAAAAATTGGCACAAGCCTCGTTTGGAAGTTTTGGTAAAAGGTGGAGTAGATCTGCTCGCTTTCGAGACCATACCAAATAAAATTGAGGCTGAAGCATTGGTCGACCTGCTGAGGGACTATCCGGCAATGAAAGCCTGGCTGTCGTTCTCATGTCGTCAGGATGGAAGGAGTCTGGCTGACGGTAGCAATTTCAAAGAGGTCGCTCTGGCATGTTTCGTCAAAGCTTTACCTGGACAGATAGTCGCTGTAGGAGTGAATTGCATCGCTCCACGATGCGTTTCTCCTTTACTTGCCGAAATCAATAAGGACAGAAAAGAGGATAGTCTACCTTTGGTCGTTTATCCTAATAGCGGAGAGCGGTACGTTGTTAGCGAAGGGTGGCAACCTGGAGAGACTACGGATTCTCTGGAAAACTTTGTTGCCGATTGGCTAAATCTCGGGGTTCGATACATCGGCGGTTGCTGCCGTACATATGCCAAGGATATAACACTGATACGAGATGCTGTCAAACGCTGGGAAACGGAAACTTTGAAGTAACTAAAGCGGAAGAAATTCAAATGAACTGAGAATACTGTTTCAAAAGTTACTTTAACAAAATTGGGCGATCGTTCACCTCGATAGGAGTTACATTCGAAGAACGTCTATAAGATTCAAGTTGTTTTTTTCTCATTCGGTCAGATCCACCATAAAACAGTCCACCGTAACGCAGTTTGTATAATGGTTTTTTGCGATCCGGAAACAATATAATTTTGCGACATCTCTTCACGTCGAACCAAGCTAGCTGAACTATTTAATTCAGATTGTATTTTAAAAATCTGGCAGACTACTGCGATAAAACCGGTTCATTGAGGAATTCATTAGAGATCTGCAAGTCATGTAAAAACGTATCTCAAAGTACATATTTCTCTGAACGACTGAATCTAAAGTACAATGGTCCATTCGTATGCACTTGTGCGCCAGAGTTTATTAATGCGGCTATTAAAGCTTCTG